>NC_086449.1:745609079-745916154 GCF_028390025.1 Pseudophryne corroboree
TTACCCGCTCCGTGCATCTTCCAAGTCGGATGAGGAGCTCATTCCGGAGGCCTATTGAGAGTTCACAGATGTGTTCTCGGAACAGGCGGCTGATCAGTTACCACCCCATAGACCCTGGGACTGTCCCATTGAGCTTATCCCAGGGAAAATGCCACCCCGGGGACGCACATATCCCTTGTCATTACCCGAGACCCAAGTTATGTCGGACTATATCAAATCTAATCTACTGAAAGGATTCATTCGCCCCTCTACCTCCCCGGCTGGAGCAGGTTTCTTTTCCGTGAAGAAGAAAGACGGGGGGTTAAGACCATGTATTGATTATCGTGACTTAAACGATATCACCATTAAGAACAAATACCCTTTGCCGCTCATCACAGAGCTATTTGATAGGGTTCGTGGAGCCCACGTCTTCACTAAGCTCGACTTAAGAGGAGCCTATAATCTGATTCGTATCCGACAGGGGGACGAATGGAAGACGCCCTTCAATATCAGGGACGGGCATTACGAATATCTGGCAATGCCGTATGGCCTCAGCAATGCCCCTGCCGTTTTTCAGGGATTTGTAATTGAAATCTTCCGAGATATGTTATACCAAAGCGTAGTTGTGTACTTGGATGACATTCTGATATTTTCTAAGAATCTTGCAGAGCACAGAGTACAGGTCAAAGAAGTACTTCTTCGCTTACAAAGGAATCGTCTCTACGGCAAGATTTCCAAATGTATCTTTGAGGTCCCTTCAATTCCGTTCCTCGGTTATGTCATCCCGGGTACGGAGCTTCGCATGGATCCGGAAAAACTCACTGCCATTCGGGACTGGACTCAGCCTCTCTCCTTGAAAGCGGTACAAAGATTCCTGGGCTTTGCAAATTACTACCGGAAATTCATTAAGGGATTTTCTACCATCGTTGCACCCATTACTGCCCTAACCAAAAAGGAGTCTGACCCAAGTCTCTGGTCTTCCGAAGCTGTAGTAGCGTTTGCCCGGTTGAAATCAGCCTTTATGTCTGCTCCGGTACTCCAACAACCAAATTTCTCAAAACCATTCTTCTTGGAAGTCGATGCTTCTTCAGTAGGCATCGGTGCCGTCCTTTCACAGTACTCTTCTGATGGGAAGTTACATCCATGTGGTTTCCATTCTCGTAAGTTCTCTCCTGCTGAACGAAACTACACCATTGGAGATCAGGAACTTTTAGCAATAAAATCTGCCCTAGAAGAATGGAGGTACTTATTGGAAGGTGCTAAACACCTAATTACTATTTACACCGATCACAAGAACTTGTTGTATATCAAGACGGCCCAGTGCTTGAATCCCCATCAAGCTAGATGGGCGCTCTTCTTCACTCGGTTCGTTATTAAGTACCGGGCCGGGACTCTTAACGCTAAGGCTGATGCTCTGTCTCGTTCTTTAATGGCCTCGGATGAGGAGAATTCCTTTGAAAAGAGTTTAATTCTCAGTCCAGTCTCTATTTCAGCAGCTCCCACTTCTCTGGGTCCTCCCCCTGGGAGAATGTCTGTACCAGTTGAATTTCAACCAAAGTTACTGCAGTGGGCTCATATCTCCAAGTTTTCCGGTCATCCTGAGTTCAAAAAATGTGTGAATTTCTACGAAGGTCATATTGGTGGGACACCATGAAGAAGGATATACAAGATTATGTCGATTCATGTCCTCAATGTGCTCAGCACAAAACTCTTCGTCTGCCTCCTGCGGGGTTGCTTCGTCCACTGATTGCTTAAGGGTGTGGGAAAACTTATTGGGCGCTGGAAAGGAGATGGGCAGCCTAGGGTATACCTCTGGGGTTTTCCTCTTCCCCCAAAAAATAGAACGTGAAACAAAGTGTGAGGTGGTGTATCCGGGGCGCCCTCTTTCTGTGGTCGTATGAGAGGACCAATGGAATGGTCACCTTATCAGATAGATGATGAACTCAATGTAGATAAGTTGATATAGATTTCGAGAAGTTACAATAAAATTCATACAAATTTAATCCAATATACATTCACATACATAAAACAACTAATAAAAGCATACCAATAGGGTAAGCTAGGAGCCGCAGGTGTTAAATAGGCAAGGTGGTCCAAGCTTCACCCTGCTTTGGCTCCTAAGCTTAATGATGGGTCACTAATCCCTGGATGAGTGATGGAAACAATGTTCAAGTTCTTCATTCTTCTGTGTGCTTCAACATCATTCTCAAATCTTCATTCATCTCTTCAGCATCGCTCACAAGTTCTTCATTCTTCTGTGTGCTTCAACATCGTTCTCAAATCTTCATTCATTTCTTCAACATCGCTCACAAGTTCTTCATTCTTCTGTGTACTTCAGCATCGCCCCCAAGCCTTGGCCACAACTAATTCTTTAGCATTACACGTCAGTTACAACGGCTAAGTTCTGCATGAGGAAAACCTACATCCGGCCATCCCTGCTCTGGCCCAGCTGTGGTTCCTCTTCCCGATCATCGGAAGAACCCCCGAGTTCTAAACACTCCCAACCCAGGTCAGTGACATCTCGCCACTATCTGTGTTAAATCCTTCTCACAAAGATGTCTGTCTCCCGGGGCACAGTTTCTAGACTGAGTCTGGTAGGAGGGGCATAGAGGGAGGAGCCACCACACACTCTCAAACTCTTAAAATGCCAATGGCTCCTGGTGGACCCGTCTATACCCCATGGTACTAATGTGGACCCCAGCATCCTCTACGGACTACGAGAAAAGGATTTACCGGTAGGTAACCAAAATCCTATTTTTTCTCTCTCTCCCCACTTTCTCTCTCACTCTTCCCCTTTTCTGAACCAAGTATGCCAGGGAGGGTTAGGGTTAAGCTGCGGGAGGAGAGGTTAGGGTTAGGCACTAGGGTGAAGGTTAGGGTTAAGATCTGGGAAGAGGAGGTTAGAATTAGGCTGTGGGAGGGGAGGGTTAGGGTTAGGCTGCATGAGGGGAAAGTTAGGGGTAAGCTGAGGGAGGGTTAGGGAGAGGGTAAGGGGTAGGTTTAATTTACTTACTAAGAAGTGTCGGGATTCTGCCCGTCGGGATTCTGACCGTCGGGATCCTGTACCCAATCCATAGATGAGTACATATAGACATAGGCACATATGGACATAGAGAAGCACATACAGACTTACAGGAGCAGATACAGACATAGGGCATAGGCACATAAAGACATAGAGGAGCACATATAGGCATACTGTAGGTGGGATGCATTCAATATCCCGGTTGTCGGGATCCCGGCGCTCAGCATACCGGCACCGGGATCCCGACCACCGAGATACCAACATCTATTCTTTCTCTTGGGGTGTCCACAACACCCCTGGAGAAAGAATAAATAGCCCCGCAAAGGGCTCTTTTTGGCTCGCCCCGTTGTCGGCATTCCATCGCCCGGCATCCCGCGGTCGGGATTCTGACTGCCGGGATGACGGGCGTCGGTATATCGATACCAACCCATTGTAGGCACATATGGACATAGGCACATATGGACACAGGGAAGCATATACAGACATACTGTAGGCACATACGAACATAGAAGACCCCCTGAGCTCCAAATTCTAACTTGCCACTGGAATGACTTTACACCCATGGGTGCCGCCCCACAACACAGGAGACCCCCTACCCCCACATCACTAGTCACACCACCACAGCACTGGTCACACTCTCTGTGGTGGCACACAATAGGCCCTTCATCAATTTCAGCTCCAGGCCCATGTGGACCTTAATCTGGCACTGGTCGTGGATGGAAGGGACATTACGTATGACCACAAATACATGGTGCTTAGGTAACGTACTGATATATGCATACAGTATATAGAAGAAAGTGCATCAAGCTTCAGTAGTTGAAGGTGAAGAACACTGGAGAGGAATCCAGAGATCTGACGATCAGGACACATGTTAAACAATGACAAACAAGGAAACTGAATCTTGCATTAAGGCTGGCAGCAAAATGATTTAGGCCCAGATTTATCAAGCTCTGAAGAGTGATAAATTGCACAGTGATAAAGTACCAACCAATCAGCTCATAATTGTCATTTTTCAAACATAGTCTGTAACATGGCAGTTAGGAGCTGATTGGCTGGCA
Organism: Pseudophryne corroboree; assembly: GCF_028390025.1. Classification (NCBI taxonomy): domain Eukaryota; kingdom Metazoa; phylum Chordata; class Amphibia; order Anura; family Myobatrachidae; genus Pseudophryne; species Pseudophryne corroboree. The sequence continues at coordinate 745,613,139 of NC_086449.1, forward strand.
CTTTATCACTGTGCAATTGATCTCTCTCCAAGGCTTGATAAATCTGGGCTTTTGTTTGTACACAGTCCAGGGGACAGGGCTGGAGGGAGACAAAGGAGTATCCAGAAGCTGGCCAAGGTCAAGGCTTAAGGAAAATAGCATGTTCAAGTACATTCCGAGTCAGCAACAAGTAAATCAATGGAGTAAAGGATGTGGCTTTGATGAAATGAAGCCGGTGGCCGTTGCTAAGCAATGTATGCCAGTGCAGAAGTGTCCACACAAAATGATACCCCTTTTCCACTAGCTCAAAAAACACGGGTAAATGCACAGGAGCACGCATTTACCCGTGTTTTTTTGCAAGTGGTAAAGGGTCCCCCCGCAAAAACCCGGATCAAGTGACCCATGAATCCCACCCGGGTAAATACCTGGGTAGGACACGGAAATGATCCGGGTAGGGTTGTAGTGTAAACAGGAGCCGTGTCGATGTGACACGGCTCCCGTTTACACTGTATGGAAGGGCGGCGCTGGGAGATCATGTGATCTCCCAGCGCCGACCCTGCCGCGTCACTAGAAGCGTCACCAACCCGGCAATATGCCGGGTTGGTGACTGCTGATGGGAAAGGGGGCTGAGCACGGGCCGCTGTCAGGTAGCACCCATGTCAGGCTCCCGGCTGCGACCCGTGCTCATAGGTGGAAAAGGGGTATTACACTAAGATGGCACCTGCGCTACTTCAGCATGTGCTGTGAAAGCTACAAATATACACAATTAAACAATGTTGTGCTAACAATTGGATTTCAATTAACCATTATATGCAAATCATTAAAAAAAGTCAGCTGTTATGGACAAAAGATCCCCTAATTCAAATAACATTGGTCATGCTGTAAATCTGAAGGAAAGTTGTTAAAATGACCAAAGAACATTACAGATAAAGTTATAGAGAGGCACAAGATAAGAAAAGGCCTCAATATAATGTCCAAGTGCTTGGATATCCCAGTGAGTGCTGTTGGATCAATTAGCAAGAAGGAGACCTGTGAGGTATACAGAGAGTTGTGGCCGTCTGACTTTTCTGCTGCTGCCGCTCCACTTTGTGTGCTCCTCTTATGCTGCTCAGTCAGGAAGTGAATGCAGACACTTCCTCTGAGCATGGGATTTGCCATTGTAGGGCCACTTCTCCTTCGTGTTTCTGTGGATAACTTAGATAACAATCTGAGGAGTCACATTAGCTAATAACTTTGCCCCACACTTTCTGCACCCCCACACACTCTCTCTCGCACACATGTAGAGAATGAGGCAGTAACATAAGGGGCGTGACCTAATCCCTGGAGGCGTTACACCCCCTAAACAATCTATGAAAATATAGTGGGTGCTGCGATCTGACATCGGGGGCCTCTCAGGCAGGGTCAGATCCAGGGGAAGGTGGCGCAATAGTTCACTCTTCTCCCACAGGCAAAAGAGACTGCCTTCCTGGACCCAGTGCAGCCCTGCACACAGCAGCATGTGCTGGGCTGGGGACAGAGGCCGATGACACGTAGGATAAGGATGGCGGGGGTGACGGGCTCCTCCAACAAGTCTGGGCCCTGGTAATTAGTACCTGCTCAAATTCACCCCCTCTCGGAGCCTCTGCACACACCACTATCACCTCCAGTGCTTGGGCACAAGCCCATATAGTCCTCACCCCTAGTTTTGCTGTGCACCCCGGGAATACAGGGCAGGCCTCCTGACCTGCTATGGTCCCTGTCAAATGTTCTGCCTGTAACTGAACAGCCATGGCTCCTTTCCGATAAGATGCAGTTGAAGTTGCATCTGTCAAATTAGTAAATAACTCTTGTGTTTCAGTATACCAAACACTTTGAGTTAGAAAGATTTTCTCATAAGAGGCCTATTCTAAGCACGAACCATGATCACCCTCACTGCAGCCCCATTTGGGTAACACTGGGTACATGGGAGTCTAGAGTAGCATAGCTGGATCCATACCCAAATTTTACTATGGAGCCCGCAGTTCTACGCTTGTGTTTAATAATAACATGATTACTCCAGAGGTACCCAGGCAGTGTGGCATATTCTAAACTACAGTTCAAACATATCCTGTTGCACTGGGAAATATGTATTATTGGGGCTAATGAATGTAATAGAAGCCACGTGTTCCAAAGTGGATATACCATGTAAGCTAACAGAATCCCTACGGTGGTACCTTCAGCTGACTACTAAATTGGGGAAAGCTATACAAATTATGTTGAGGTGTTCCACGGAAGTGGAGGAATTTTTTAAAGTCATTTAGAAAAATGGGAAATGCTGATGCATCAGTGCATTAATAAAAGTCTACCACATTCAGAATGAGTAGGTCCCTATTAACCACCAGAATATCTGACTATATTGTGCAAATGGTGTACAATACATTGCTAACATCCACTATTATCAGCACCACAATATGGATCAATCTTCAGTGCCCTGGCGGGATAATAAATATACAGTACAGCAATAACTTGGTAAAAAGCTTGTAAAGTGCAACTTGTCAGAAGTATTACATTAGCCATAACTCTGTCTTTCCGGAGATGGTTAACATTTAATTGTTCTAGCCCCTAGGGGTTGCAGGAAAGAGCCGCCACTGGGTATTTCCTCGCAAAAGTGGTTAGTACAGTAAATGTAAAACTTCCTTCCATATGCACAACATATGTGCCTGAAACACTGTGCATTTGTATTACTGTCTGCGAGCAAGGAGAAGTGTGTAGGTAGAACTTACATTCTAGATAGTAGCTCTGTTCTTCAACAAGTTATTGTTTATAAATGACAATTTCTAATAAGAAAAAACTATTTCAAAATTTTACTCATCAAAAGCCTCACAAGAAAAATAAAACACAAAAACAAACGGACAGGGTGGACAACTGTACAATGTTTCTGTCAAAGAAAAATGGCGGTTATGCAGAGCTGGACGCTAATTGCATCGCTGCTGCGTCTTTGGATGCTAAAATATGCTAATGCCGTAGGACACATCTGTGGACAAAAGACACTGACTACCGGCATTGTAGATCCAGGTGCTGCGCCCAACCATCGGTCACCATCATGTCATGACCATCGGTCACAATGGTTGCAGCATTGGCAATCTGAGTAAGCCTAAGGCTACTCAGATTGGCCACCTCATCTGTACTGCTGAGACCGGAATACAAAGATACTGGCCACAGCAATCCCAGAAAATGGGAACAACATGTCCCCATTTTCGGAAACGCTTCCAGCACTGCTATGTCAATCAGACTGCGGCTTAGGGGGCGCTATTAGGGAAGCCAATCCCGGGCCATTTTTTCAATCCCAGGTATCAGGATTGAAAAATGGCCAATCCCGGGATTCCCGGGATTGGCTTTTACCTAGGTGGCCGCCCCCTCGCCCCACGCCGCCCCTGCCCGCCCAACACATATAACTCACCATATACCGGGGGCGGGCGGGAGGGAAACACTGTGTGAACACTGCTGCCGTCTCCCAGCAGCAGCTAACAGAGCAGCGTGACCTCTCACGCTGCGCTGGGGACCCGGAAGCAGGAAGCCGGGCAGCGTTTGATCGTCCTGTGGACGCTCAACGCTAATCCCTCAATCCCCGGGATTGGAGCTTCCAATCCCGGGATTGAATCCCGGCCATTTTTGGGCCTAAATCCCGGGATCCCGCCATCCCGATCCCGGGATTGGCCACCATAGGCGCTATATACAATGACGCAGCTGCCACTATGCACACCCTCAGAACAGGTCCTTCACATAAGCAGACCACCCACCATCAGGTTTGTGTACAACTATGAATCAGTCCCTATAACAATAATTTGAGTATGTATACAGTAGCGTGATGCTTGTGTAGAGTGAGTAGTACACCAGGCAGGTTCCATAGTGTATCTTGTGTGATTTCACATTGCTCAGCCTCAGAATGTGAATGCACCAGCTATAGGCAGGTCCAAGTGCACATGAATAATGCACATTTGCTGTCCACACAAAGGTAGAGACGTGTACAGCTCAGCATACTACTGTATATTTACTGGTATACTCTGTTTTTGCAAACACTTTACTTTTAAGGAATTTATGCCCATTGTATTACCAACGCTGCATCAGCTCTAGTACAGTATGTTGTTAGTAGAGATGGGCAGGTTCGGTTTTCAGAGAACCATACCCTGCCGGACTTCACGCTCTGAGCCCAGTTCCAAGTCAGGCTTGGGTTTTCCTACCTGACTCGGAAACCCGAACGAGGCAAAACGTCATCATCCCGCTGTCGGATTCTCACGGGATTTGGATTCCATATAAGGAGCCGCGCGTCGCGGCCATTTTCACTCAAGTCTCAGAGAGTGTAGTGAGAGGACGTGTCTCCATCCTCAGTGTCTGTGTGGGGGTGGGAAAGTGGGGTGGCGAGTCTTGTGCTGTGTTGTGCTGCTCAGTCCAGTCCAGTGTAGTCAGTGTATTGTGCTGCATCAGTCCAGCCAGTCCCAGTGTTGGTGTCCTCTGCTGCTATATGTCCCCAGTGCTGCTGGCTGCTGTATAAGTGCCTTGCAGTTTTGCTGTGTTGTCTTGCATCAGACCAGGGGTAGCGTCTTGTGCAGCATCAGTCCAGTGACCAGTCACAGTGGTGGTGTCCTCTGCTGCCATATATCCAGTGTTACTGCCGTATAATTCCCGTGATATTGCTATATAATTCCCGTAATACTGGCGTATAATTCCTGTGATATTGCCGTATAATTCCAGTGATATTGCCATATAATTCTCGTGATACTGGCGTATAATTCCTGTGATATTGCAGTATAATTCTCGGAATACTGGCGTAAATTTCCTGTGACATTGCCGTAAAATTCTCGGAATACTGGCGCATAATTCCTATGATATTGTTGTATAATTCCTGTGATATTGCCGTATAATTCTCGGAATACTTGCGTATAATTCCTATGATATTGCTGTAAAATTCCTGTGATATTGCTGTATAATTCTCAGAATACTGGCGTATAATTCCTGTGATATTGTCGTATAGTTCTCAGAATACTGGCGATATAATTCCTATGATATTGCTGTATAATTCCTGTGATATTGCCGTATAATTCTCGGAATACTGGCATATAATTCTTGTGATATTGCTGTATAATTCTCGGAATACTGTCGTATAATTCCTATGCTATTGCTGTATAATTCCTGTGATATTGCCGTATAATTCTCGGAATACTGGCGTATAATTCCTGTGATACTGCTATATAATTCTCGGAATACTGGCGTATAATTCCCGTGACACTGGTGTATAATTCCTGTGATATTGCCATATAATTCCTGTGATATTGCCATTTAATTCTCGGAATATTGGCGTATAATTCCCGTGATACTGGAGTATAATTCCTGTGATACTGCCGTATAATTCCCGTGATACTGCCGAATAATTCCTGTTATCCTGCCGTATAATTCCATATAAATCCATATAATTCCGTATAAATCCAGTCCAGTGGTGCTGCCATATAAATTCAGTGGTGCTGTCCTGTGCTGTATATTATTTACTCCAAATAAAGGGGTTATTAATATTTTATCCAAATAATTTTTACAGGGTTTGCCCTGTGAGGTTTAGGGGTACGCTCTCTTGTGCTGCATATTGTGTTATATAACTCCAGAAAAATAATGGAGAACAAACATTTGAAGGATAAAATAGGGAAAGATCAAGAACCACTTCCTCCTAGTGCTGAAGCTGCTGCCACTAGCCATGACATAGACAATTAAATCAACGTCGTCTGCCAAGGCCGATGCCCATTGGGATAGTAGAGGGCATGTAAAATCCAAAAAGCCAAAGTTCAGTAAAAAGACCCCAAAAATTAAATTTAAATGGTCTGAGGAGAAACGTAAACTTGCCAATATGCCATTTACGACACAGACTGGCAAGGAACGACTGAGGTCCTGGCCTATGTTCATGACTGGTGGTTCAGCTTCACATGACGATGGAAGCCCTCATAACTGAGGCCTTGACACTTATGTTGGTGTTAGAAGTGCGTCCGTTATCCGCCATTAGTGCAGTGGGATTTAGACAATTGATGGAGGTATTGTGTCCCTGGTACCAAATCCCATCTAGATTCCACTTCACTAGGCAGGCGATACCGAGATTTTGCCAATTTAATTCCAGTGATCTGGACGTATAATTACAGTGATTTTGCCAATTAATTCCAGTAATCTGGACGTATAATTATTAATTACAGTGATTTTGCCAATTAATTCCAGTGATCTGGACGTATAATTATTAATTCCAGTGATTTTGCCAATTAATTCCAGTGATTTGGACGTATAATTACAGTGATTTTGCCAATTAATTCCAGTGATTTGGACATATACTTATTAATTACAGTGATTTTGCCTATTAATTCCAGTGATTTGGACGTATAATTATTTACAGTGATTTTGCCAATTAATTCCAGTGATTTGGGCGTATAATTACAGTGATTTTTCTGTATAATTACAGTGATTTGGACGTATAATTATTAATTACAGTGGTTTTGACAATTAATTCCAGTGATTTAAATGTATAATTACAGTGATTTTGCCAATTAATTCCAGTGATTTGGACGTATAATTACAGTGATTTGGATGTATAATTCCAGTTGGAATTGTTTGTGTCGCTTGGCTTACTCATACAGCTACCTCATTGCACCTCTTCTACATCTTTGCATGAGGTGCTGTTTGTGGCCTAGTTTTTGAAAAGTGCCATCCTGTCTGACACTGCCATATGAGTCCAGGGGTACTGCTGTATTAGTCCTGGGGCACTGCCGTATAAGTCCACCAATTGCAGATTTTTTTGATTAGCTGAAGGCTGCATAAGCCTGAGGCCATATAAGAGCCCAATTTTTTGTGATTGGTTGTCTATGACAAAGCAGTTGCTAGGTAGTTGTTGGTTTCTGTTGGAATTTTTCTATAGGATTGTTCGGCTGTCAGTCAAGGTTTTAGGGGGCGTGGGTTTAGGCCAGTATATACAGTATTCCCAGTCATGTGCCTCGGACGTCCTCTTGCCATTTTGGAATGGCCCAGGAAGACTGAGTAATTGTCTAGTTTACATAGTGACCTTGTGGTTTTATTTTGCTTTCTTATTCATTATTGTCTCCTTATTCGTTACATCTGCCCCCCCCCCAACCTCTCCTCCTGCTTTTTGCTGTGCCCTGCTTTGTTTGCTGTCTCCCCCTCCTCCAGCATGCCACGTCCACACAAGTCCGCTCCCCCCCTCCAGTCGCCTCTTGGAGGCCGCGGGTACCCAGCGTTCGCGGAGCGCAGCTTCCCCCGTGTTGGTTCCCAGCGACTGAGGGGTCGTGGTGGGGTCGGGCTGCTGCGGCCCGCACCGCTGACAGTGCTGCTCATCCGGCCGGTGGGCGCGCTGCCCCGGCCGCGACGGGTGGTGTCTCGGCCGGGCCACGGTTGCGGGCGTCCCCGGTGACCTGTGTTCCCCTGGCAGCTCCCTCGCCCAGCGCGGCAGCTTCCGGCGCGTCCCCCATATCTCCCCCGCTGGCAGCTCCGGCCAGCGGCGCTGGCGCCCACGTGGTGCCTGGCGTCCGCGGGTGGCTGCGGGGGGAGAGGGGGGGCGGCATCTGATAATGAGGGATGATAACTCCGTGGGGCAGCAGGTGTTTCCTGTGCCCCCGGTGCGTTTGTCCAGGGCTGGTGCTGATGGGCTCCCCCGTGCGGGGGGGCCCTTTTTGCCGGCCTATACTGTAGGGAATGGGAAATGGGGGTAGGGGGGGTTGTTGCACAACGGGGTGCCGGGACGGAGACCGCGCGATCGGCTCCTGTACTGGGGTCCCCAGCTGGGGTGCTCTCGGCGGGGGCTCTTCTGCATGACCCCCGTTCCTCCGCTGGTTCTTTGCGCTCTGCGGCGTCCCCTTTCGTCGGGCCCCAGGTGCCACCTGCCGGTCCGGTTGGCACGGTGCAGATGGTGGCGACGCAGTCGTCCGTTGCTGCTGCGTTCCACCTGCCTGGCCCTCCTCCGTCGTTTGTGCGTCCGATGGGTTGACCGGCGGTCAGTTTTTTCCCGGTGGCCTCCCCTGGCCCATTGCGCAGGCGTTTCCCGCATCCTCTTGGGCGCCTTACACGGGTCTCCCAGTTTCCTCTGCCCCGCAATTTGCGCCGTATTTCTCGAGTTCGGCCAGCCCACGTGGTCGATTAGCGGCTCTCGGGTTGCAATTCCACCCCAGCTTTTGCAGGCTTATATCTAGGGTCTTCTCCCGCTGCGGCGGCCCCGTTTGGCCAGTTTTGGCAGTCATCCCCCGCTCCCGCTCCGTTCCCTCCCGTTTCGTCTGTGTTTCCCGGGTCAGCTGGGTATCTTCCCCCGCCCGCGTGGCTTCCTGCTTACACCATCGGTGGCGCGCCTGTGGTCGGGGCGGCCCTCCCCCCCCGACGGTTCGTCCTCCTCTGCAGGGTGCCCCCCCGCCGCTGCCCCCTGGCCCCCTTCCATCGAGCAATGGTGCTTTGCCCCCGCTCCCGCCCATTTCTGTTGATGCGCAGGTTTCTCCTGCACCTGTTGTCCCTTCTGTTTCCTCTCAGGTGATGGCGAGTCCGGGGTCATCGGTGACTTCGTCGCAGAGGGGTCGGTGGTCGAGGAGAGCTGCGGCTGCGATGAATACAGAAGACGTTCCACCCCGACCGGTGGCGGGTGAAGCGACTGACGCAGTTCCGGGTCCTTCGTGCGCTGGTGAGCATGCTGTTCCTTCTCCCTGTTCTTCTAGCACTTCTTATAGCTCTTCTAGTAGTGTTTCTTCGGGTTCTCCTCGGCGCCCGCGTAAGCTGGCTAGGCTTATTATGTGGCGCGTGGCTAAGGAATCTAGGAAGGTGATGGCGGCTTCGGTTCCCTCTGATCCCCCTCGTTTTACTGAGATGGTGCATTGCGCCAATATGGCCGTTACCCGGGGGTTCGCAAGAGTATGAGGGAGAAAATCAGGAAGGGAAAATATGTGGACATTTTCACCCTTACGGATGAGATGCGGCAGGCTTTTGACACGGCTAAGAAAACGGGGGGCATTGGGGAGAATGCTTTCCGTAATTTCCATCAGTGGTTGCGGGGTTTCTTAGTTTTTACGGCCTGTTACACCGAATTGCGGCCTACGGAGTATCCCAACATGGTTAAGTACCTGTTTCTTATACATGACATGTATTTGAAATCCAAAGGCTACGCTTGGCGGATTACGACGAGAAATTCCGTCGTAATCAGGATGGTAACGCCGTTTTGCCTTCGGGTTTCAAAGATGTGGAGGTGTGGTTGGAGGTCACCCAGCAGGTTAAGCCCCCCGGGGAGGTCCCGGGTAAGAAGCCTCTTGCGGTTGGCGCTTCCGGTTCACGCCCCTTAGGGAAGGGCAGGTGTTTCACTTACAATGAGGGTAAGTGCACCAGGGGCGTTAATTGCCATTTTCGTCACTCGTGCAAAATATGTGGGGCCGGTCACCCATCCAAGGACTGCTCCTCGGCCGTGAGCGGTAAGCCCTCCGCTCCGGCCGAGGCCACTGGAGGTGATAAGTAAGGCTCATTCCCCTGTTCGGGTTCCCGAACTGCGGCGCTGGCTTAGTTTGTACCCCAACAGGTCAGCCGCGCTGTTCCTCTTGGAGGGTTTTAGTCACGGTTTCCGCCTGCCCATTTCGGATTCGGTGCATGTGGTGGCGCGCCAGAATTTGAAATCGGTTTGCGAGTTTCTGCATGAGGTTCGATGGAAGGTGGACGCGAATATCGGCTTGGGGCGCATGTGTGGGCCCTTCGCCGTTCCCCCTCTTCCCGCCTTGTGCATCTCCCCCGTGGGGGTGGTGCCCAAGAAGGCCCCGGGTAAGTTCCGCCTTATACAACATTTGTGGCATCCTCGTGGTGGTTCGGTTAATGACTCCATTCCCGAGGCCGTGTCCATTCCCGAGGCCGTGTGCAGAGTCCGTTATCAGTCTTTTGATGCGGCTCAGCGCTTGGTTCGGGACTGTGGTCCGGGTTCCCTGTTGGCCAAATTGGACGTTGAGTCGGCTTTTCGGCTTCTTCCCCTGCACCCAGATTCCCTGCGGTTTCTGGGTTTCAAACTAGGTACCGAGTTTTACGTGGATAGGTGTCTCCCCAATGGCTGTTCGGTCTCCTGCGTCTATTTTGAGAGATTTAGCACTTTTTTGCATTGGTGCATCCAGGACGCCTCCGGTCACCCTGGGGTTGCTCACTACCTGGACGATTTTCTCTTTATGGGTCCAGGAGGCAGTTCGGTCTGTGGCGATATTTTGTTGGTTGCCAGGTCCTTGTTTAATGGGTTGGGGGTTCCCGTTGCGCCGGACAAGTGCGAGGGCCCCACTAGTTGTCTGAGCTATCTGGGGATTGAGATAGACACGGTGGCGGGTTGCTGTCGCCTCCCCGCTGATAAAGTGCGGAAGCTTTTAGGTTTGATTGACGACTGTTTGGGGAAGCGCAGGGTGCGGCTTAAACAGGTGCAGTCGTTGCTTGGCTCCTTATACTTTGCATGCAGGATTATTCCCATGGGTAGGGTTTTTTGTTGGAAACTTGAACGGGCCACTGCGGGGACGATCAGGCAGCATCACACAGTGTACCTCTCCCGTGAGATTAGGGATGATTTGCGGATTTGGTCTTCTTTCCTTATGTCCTTCAACAGGGAGGTTTTGTGGCATCCCCCTCGTTGTTCCAACCGATGCATCCAGCTGTTCACGGATGCCTTGGGCAGTCATGGCTTTGGGGCCTTTTTTGCCGGTTCCTGGTGTGCTGCTGCTTGGCCGCCTTCTTGGGTCACACGGGGTTTCACTAGGAACCTCCTGTTGCTGGAATTGATTCCAATCATTGTTGCCCTGGAATTGTGGGCCTGCCAGTTTTCGAATCAGGTCATTTCGTTCCGTTGGGACAACTTGGGAGTGGTACACGCTATCAATAACCAGCGTTCTTCTTCTCCCCAGGCTTTGTGGCTGTTGCGACATCTTGTGCTTGTCTGCTTGCGGCACAGTATACATTTCAGGGCCCGTCATGTTCCCGGAACCGACAATGGGATTGCGGATGCGTTGTCTTGGTTCCAGTTTGATAGATTCCGTGAATTGGTTCCTGGAGCGGCGACGGAGGGTTTACCATGCCTGCCTTCTGTCTGGCAGATTGTCGAGTTGGGTTAACTGCTCTGGCCAGGCATGCGGTAGCCCCTTCCACGCTTAGGGCGTATGATGCGGCCTGGCGTGATTGGTCGGCTTTTCACAGTAGGTACGGTACGTCAGGTGAGTCCCTGGTAGACGTTTTGATGGCTTTTGTTTGGGAACATTATCAAGGGGGTCAGTCCAAAGCGGCCATGTCCTCTGCCCTTGCGGGCATTTCCTTTCATGCTAGGCTGCGAGGGCTGGCGGACCCCACTGGGTCTTTTGTCCTTTCCAAAGCGCTTAAGGGATGGGCTAGGGTGCGCCCCACGTCTGCGGATTCCCGTAGGCCGGTTACATTACAGCTGTTGGCGGAGTTGCAAGGTGTGCTGCTTCAGGTCGCAGACTCGGAGTTCGAAGTGGCCCTTTTTAGATTTGCTTTTGCTTTGGCTTTCTTTGGAGCTTTTAGGGTCAGCGAGTTGGTGGCCAGCAGCAAGTCATCCCGGGATTCCGGTTTGCTTTTCTGTAATGTGCGCATACAGGATAGCCTGTTACTCTGTAGGATTGTGCGGTGCAAGACAGATCAAACAGGTCGGGGTCGCTGGGTGTCCTTGGAGGCCCGGGATGATGTGGGTGTCTGCCCGCTGCGCCTGGCGCGTGAGTATTTACGGTTGAGGCCTCCGGGGGGCGACCAGGTGCTGGTGCATGCGCATGCTAGTCCGCTTACTAAGTTCCAGTTTGCGTCAGTGTTTAAGAGATGTTTGGTGGCCTTGGGTTCGCGCTGTGCGGATTTCGGTACCCATTCCTTTCGGATCTGGGCGGCTACCCATGCGGCAGCTACGGGCTCCTCCCCGGCGGCTATTCAGGAGCTGGGCCGGTGGAGGTATGCCTCTTATAGATCTTATGTTTGTTTGGATACGGTTTAGGTGCGCCTGTTGCGCTAACCCAAAAACTTGGTTTACCGGTCGGTTTTTGAACAGGTAGCGTTCAGAAACCAAGGGTGTGAAGTGAATTTTTAAATTTTCCTCCGAGGGGGCCTAATTTCAATTGGCACTACACTAAGGTCCACGGGAGGTTTTTTGAGTTTTCTCCTTTACTTGGGTTATTTCTGTTTCTTGTCATTTGTTTTATATGTAATGTATTTCAGTGTTTCTGATGTTAGGGCGTTCTTTTTCAGCCGTCGATTTTGGGGTACAAGTGTTGGTGGTTGGCCACTCTTACATTTTTTGGGCGGCAAGGCATCCCATGGCATGTAGGACGGCCAATGTTTTTGGTACCAGGGTGTTTCGTTGGTTAGGTGTTCGTGGCTTGCGATGGGGGATTTGTTGCAGCTCCTTTTCCACCGTGAGCGTCGTTGGAGTCGCCCTGGCTGTATTGTACTACATTTGGGCGGTAATGATATGGGTAGTGTTAAAGGCATCAACCTCATTTTGTCCATTAAGGCTGAATTGGTGGCGATATGTTGTCACTGGCCACGGATCCGAATTTTGTGGTCAGAGATGGTACCGCGTTTTCATTGGAGGGGGGGGTGCGCTTCTCAGCTATTGAGTAGGCCCGCAAGAAGGTTAATTTGGTGGTTTCATTGTTTGTTACGGCCTTAGGTGGAGTGGTTGTTAAACATCCTTTGCTGGTGCTGCGTAATCGGCAGTTCTACAAGGCGGATGGGGTTCATCTTTCTCCGGCTGGAGTTTAGGTTTTCCTAGATGGTGTTTTTGGTCCTTTCCGTTAGGGTTTTTTTTTCTTTGTTTTCTTTGTTTGGATGGTGGTGGCGGTGTGTTAAACCTTTGTGGCGGGAAGTCGCTACCAACCAGCAGTCAGAGAGGCATAAGTGATCATTGTGGGGCACCCTCTTTAGAAAGACGTCAAGTGTGTCCTTACCTTGCGGGTGGACATTTAGACGTTCCCCTGCAGAGATAAGAGTGGTGAGGCCGGCACAATGCGGGTTATGCAGGTAGGAGGCGGTGTTGTGGTTTAGTCCCCTCCTCGGTGTTGGTTTCAATCTATGTGACTGGGCTGGTGTCTGGTAGCGACTCTTCCTTTGCCATCCTCCAATATAAAACCAATTCTAATTACAATTATAGTTTAAAGAACAGGTCAGCGATCAATAAATATCATCTGACCTTTAACTACAGCTGACCGTGTCCGTGTCGTTATTTTAGTGTGTCGTTATTTTAGTGGTAAGCTAGCTTAAAGAAGTGTTTATGTTAAACGCAATAAAATTATGGGCGCCTTAGAAAATGACAGGGGCATGCTGGAGATGCTGTCAGTGGACTGAACAATTGCGGCCCACTCTCGACATTTAGCCACTACGTGACACTACTAGATGGGCCAGGTGGTTGTGTCGCTTAGCTTAGTCATACAGCAACCTCGGTGCACCTTTTTTTCTTCTTTGCATCATGTGCTGTTTGGGGCCTTTTTTTTATATCTGCCCTCCTGTCTGCCACTGTAGTGCCACTCCTAGATGGGCCAATTGTTTGTGTCGCTTGGCTTAGTCATACAGCTACCTCATTGCACCTCTTCTACATCTTTAAATGAGGTGCTGTTTGGGGCCTAGCTTTTGAAAAGTGCCATTCTGTCTGACACTGCAGTGCCACTCCTAGATGGGCCAGGTGTTTGTGCTGCACACTTGTGTCGCTTAGCTTGGCCATCCAGCTACCTAATTGCACCTCTTTTTCGTCTTTGCATCATGTGCTGTTTGGGGACTAGTTTTTGAATAGTGCCATCTTGTCTGCAACTGCAGTGCCACTCCTAGATGGGCAAGGTGTTTGTGCTGCACACTTGTGTCGCTTAGCTTAGTCATACAGCCACCTCGGTGCAACTTTTAGGCCTAAAAACAATATTGTGAGGTGTGAGGTGTTCAGAATAGACTGGAAATGAGTGGAAATGAATGTTATTGAGGTTAATAATACAGTAGGAGCAAAATTACCCCCAAATTCTGTGATTTTAGCTGTTTTTATGTTTTTTTCAAAAATCATCCAGATCCAAAACCAAACCAAAACACGAAAGGGTGGTTTTGGCAAAACCAAGCCAAAACCAAAACAGGAAAGTGGAATTAGAACCAAAACCAAAACACGAAAAGTGCCCGCCGCACATGTCTAGTTGTTAATGGTAAAAAAATCTGTTTTATTTTTTATCTTTTTATTTAAATGCATAGTGTTCTACAAATCCATCCATGGGGTATATTTACTAAGATTCGTAATGTTCAGAATTTGTTTGAAGTTGAAACACGACTGACATCGGTAGTGTGAATTTGCAACTTTTTGTTTTTTTTTACGACTCATTTACTAAACGTTCGTAATTTGTGTTTTCGGATTTTCCGATGTCGATGTCATTCGTAATATATTTTTATGTGATCGCGGCCGACTCTTGTTTTTTCGCCCGTATTTTGTTGGTCTTTTTATGAATTCGTATCTTTAATTTCCACGACAGTGTTTTTGACCCTTTCCGGCCGCGTTATCTTACTTTCGTTTTCGTCACTCGTCCGTGATTGGTTGTGTTTGTCATGGAGGAGTGTCTGTGCTCATTAGTATAAAAATTAGAGATGAGCGGGTTCGGTTTCTCTGAATCCGAACCCGCCGAACTTCAGCTTTTTTTACACGGGGCCGAGCAGGCTCGGATCCTCCCGCCTTGCTCGGTTAACCCGAGCGCGCCCGAACGTCATCATCCCGCTGTCGGATTCTCGCGAGGCTCGGATTCTATCGCGAGACTCGGATTCTATATAAGGAGCCGCGCGTCACCGCCATTTTTCACACGTGCATTGAGATTGATAGGGAGAGGACGTGGCTGGCGTCCTCTCCGTTTAGAGTGACTAATAGTACTAGAGAGAGAGAGACACAAATTTTGGGGAGCATAATATAGGAGGAGTACTACTTGCTGCTGATAGTGTGACCAGTGGCAGTGACCAGTGCCACCAGTTTAATGAATCCGTTCTCTGCCTGAAAAAAAACGATACACAGTGTGACACAGTCACACATACCATATCTGTGCTCAGCCCAGTGTGCTGCATCATATACTGTATATCATTATCTGACTGCTGAGTGCTCACTGCAGTGCTCACACAGCTTAATTGTGGGGGAGACTGGGGAGCAGTTATAGCAGGAGTACATATTTTAAGTACAGTGCACACTTTTGCTGCCAGAGTGCCACTGCCAGTGTGACTGACCAGTGACCACTGACCACCAGTATTGTGATTGTCTGCTGACCACCAGTATATTGTGATTGTCTGCCTGAAAAAGTTAAACACTCGTCGTGTGGTGTTTTTATAAACGCATTCTGCAGACAGTGTCCAGCAGGTCCGTCATTACATAATATATACCTGTCCGGCTGCAGTACTAGTGTGATATATATATATATATATTTTTTAATTTTATCTCATTATCATCCAGTCTATATTAGCAGCAGACACAGTACGGTAGTCCACGGCTGTAGCAACCTCTGTGTCGGCAGTCGCTCGTCCATCCATAATTGTATACCACCTACCCGTGGTTTTTTTTTTTTCTATCTTCTTGATACTAGTAGCTTACTTTAGGAGTCTGCAGTGCTGACAGACAGTGTCCAGCAGGTCCGTCATTACATAATATATACCTGTCCGGCTGCAGTACTAGTGTGATATATATATATATATATATATATATATTTTAATTTTATCTCATTATCATCCAGTCTATATTAGCAGCAGACACAGTACGGTAGTCCACGGCTGTAGCTACCTCTGTGTCGGGACTCGGCAGTCGCTCGTCCATCCATAATTGTATACCACCTACCCGTGGTTTATTTATTTTTTCTATCTTCTTGATACTAGTAGCTTACTTTAGGAGTCTGCAGTGCTGACAGACAGTGTCCAGCAGGTCCGTCATTACATAATATATACCTGTCCGGCTGCAGTACTAGTGTGATATATATATATATATATATTTTAATTTTATCTCATTATCATCCAGTCTATATTAGCAGCAGACACAGTACGGTAGTCCACGGCTGTAGCTACCTCTGTGTCGGCAGTCGCTCGTCCATCCATAATTGTATACCACCTACCCGTGGTTTATTTTTTTTCTATCTTCTTGATACTAGTAGCTTACTTTAGGAGTCTGCAGTGCTGACAGACAGTGTCCAGCAGGTCCGTCATTACATAATATATACCTGTCCGGCTGCAGTACTAGTGTGATATATATATATATATATATATATATTTTAATTTTATCTCATTATCATCCAGTCTATATTAGCAGCAGACACAGTACGGTAGTCCACGGCTGTAGCTACCTCTGTGTCGGGACTCGGCAGTCGCTCGTCCATCCATAATTGTATACCACCTACCCGTTGTTTATTTTATTTTTTTCTATCTTCTTGATACTAGTAGCTTACTTTAGGAGTCTGCAGTGCTGACAGACAGTGTCCAGCAGGTCCGTCATTACATAATATATACCTGTCCGGCTGCAGTACTAGTGTGATATATATATATATATTTTTTTATTTTATCTCATTATCATCCAGTCTATATTAGCAGCAGACACAGTACGGTAGTCCACGGCTGTAGCTACCTCTGTGTCGGGACTCGGCAGTCGCTCGTCCATCCATAATTGTATACCACCTACCCGTGGTTTATTTATTTTTTCTATCTTCTTGATACTAGTAGCTTACTTTAGGAGTCTGCAGTGCTGACAGACAGTGTCCAGCAGGTCCGTCATTACATAATATATACCTGTCCGGCTGCAGTACTAGTGTGATATATATATATATATATTTTAATTTTATCTCATTATCATCCAGTCTATATTAGCAGCAGACACAGTACGGTAGTCCACGGCTGTAGCTACCTCTGTGTCGGGACTCGGCAGTCGCTCGTCCATCCATAATTGTATACCACCTACCCGTGGTTTATTTTTTTTTTCTATCTTCTTGATACTAGTAGCTTACTTTAGGAGTCTGCAGTGCTGACAGACGGTGTCCAGCAGGTCCGTCATTACATAATATATACCTGTCCGGCTGCAGTACTAGTGTGATATATATATATATATATATATATATATTTTAATTTTATCTCATTATCATCCAGTCTATATTAGCAGCAGACACAGTACGGTAGTCCACGGCTGTAGCTACCTCTGTGTCGGGACTTGGCAGTCGCTCGTCCATCCATAATTGTATACCACCTACCCGTGGTTTATTTTTTTTTTCTATCTTCTTGATACTAGTAGCTTACTTTAGGAGTCTGCAGTGCTGACAGACAGTGTCCAGCAGGTCCGTCATTACATAATATATACCTGTCAGGCTGCAGTACTAGTGTGATATATATATATATATATATTTTTTTTATTTTTTTATCTCATTATCATCCAGTCTATATTAGCAGCAGACACAGTACGGTAGTCCACGGCTGTAGCTACCTCTGTGTCCGCAGTCGCTCGTCCATCCATAAGTATACTAGTATCCATCCATCTCCATTGTTTACCTGAGGTGCCTTTTAGTTGTGCCTATTAAAATATGGAGATCAAAAATGTTGAGGTTCCAAAATTAGGGAAAGATCAAGATCCACTTCCACCTCGTGCTGAAGCTGCTGCCACTAGTCATGGCCGAGACGATGAAATGCCAGCAACGTCGTCTGCCAAGGCCGATGCCCAATGTCATAGTACAGAGCATGTAAAATCCAAAACACCAAATATCAGTAAAAAAAGGACTCAAAAATCTAAAATAAAATTGTCGGAGGAGAAGCGTAAACTTGCCAATATGCCATTTACCACACGGAGTGGCAAGGAACGGCTGAGGCCCTGGCCTATGTTCATGGCTAGTGGTTCAGCTTCACATGAGGATGGAAGCACTCAGCCTCTCGCTAGAAAAATGAAAAGACTCAAGCTGGCAAAAGCACCGCAAAGAACTGTGCGTTCTTCGAAATCCCAAATCCACAAGGAGAGTCCAATTGTGTCGGTTGCGATGCCTGACCTTCCTAACACTGGACGTGAAGAGCATGCGCCTTCCACCATTTGCACGCCCCCTGCAAGTGCTGGAAGGAGCACCCGCAGTCCAGTTCCTGATAGTCAGATTGAAGATGTCAGTGTTGAAGTACACCAGGATGAGGAGGATATGGGTGTTGCTGGCGCTGGGGAGGAAATTGACAAGGAGGATTCTGATGGTGAGGTGGTTTGTTTAACTCAGGCACCCGGGGAGACACCTGTTGTCCGTGGGAGGAATATGGCCGTTGACATGCCTGGTGAAAATACCAAAAAAATCAGCTCTTCGGTGTGGAAGTATTTCAACAGAAATGCGGACAACATTTGTCAAGCCGTGTGTTGCCTTTGTCAAGCTGTAATAAGTAGGGGTAAGGACGTTAACCACCTCGGAACATCCTCCCTTATACGTCACCTGCAGCGCATTCATCATAAGTCAGTGACAAGTTCAAAAACTTTGGGCGACAGCGGAAGCAGTCCACTGACCAGTAAATCCCTTCCTCTTGTAACCAAGCTCACGCAAACCACCACACCAACTCCCTCAGTGTCAATTTCCTCCTTCCCCAGGAATGCCAATAGTCCTGCAGGCCATGTCACTGGCAATTCTGACGAGTCCTCTCCTGCCTGGGATTCCTCCGATGCATCCTTGCGTGTAACGCCTACTGCTGCTGGCGCTGCTGTTGTTGCTGCTGGGAGTCGATGGTCATCCCAGAGGGGAAGTCGTAAGCCCACTTTTACTACTTCCACCAAGCAATTGACTGTCCAACAGTCCTTTGCGAGGAAGATGAAATATCACAGCAGTCATCCTGTTGCAAAGCGGATAACTGAGGCCTTGACAACTATGTTGGTGTTAGACGTGCGTCCGGTATCCGCCGTTAGTTCACAGGGAACTAGACAATTTCTTGAGGTAGTGTGCCCCCGTTACCAAATACCATCTAGGTTCCATTTCTCTAGGCAGGCGATACCGAGAATGTACACGGACGTCAGAAAAAGACTCACCAGTGTCCTAAAAAATGCAGTTGTACCCAATGTCCACTTAACCACGGACATGTGGACAAGTGGAGCAGGGCAGGGTCAGGACTATATGACTGTGACAGCCCACTGGGTAGATGTATGGACTCCCGCCGCAAGAACAGCAGCAGCGGCACCAGTAGCAGCATCTCGCAAACGCCAACTCTTTCCTAGGCAGGCTACGCTTTGTATCACCGGTTTCCAGAATACGCACACAGCTGAAAACCTCTTACGGCAACTGAGGAAGATCATCGCGGAATGGCTTACCCCAATTGGACTCTCCTGTGGATTTGTGGCATCGGACAACGCCAGCAATATTGTGTGTGCATTAAATATGGGCAAATTCCAGCACGTCCCATGTTTTGCACATACCTTGAATTTGGTGGTGCAGAATTTTTTAAAAAATGACAGGGGCGTGCAAGAGATGCTGTCGGTGGCCAGAAGAATTGCGGGACATTTTCGGCGTACAGGCACCACGTACAGAAGACTGGAGCAACACCAAAAACGCCTGAACCTGCCCTGCCATCATCTGAAGCAAGAAGTGGTAACGAGGTGGAATTCAACCCTATATATGCTTCAGAGGTTGGAGGAGCAGCAAAAGGCCATTCAAGCCTATACAATTCAGCACGATATAGGAGGTGGAATGCACCTGTCTCAAGCGCAGTGGAGAATGATTTCAACGTTGTGCAAGGTTCTGCTGCCCTTTGAACTTGCCACACGTGAAGTCAGTTCAGACACTGCCAGCCTGAGTCAGGTCATTCCCCTCATCAGGCTTTTGCAGAAGAAGCTGGAGACATTTAAGGAGGAGCTAACACGGAGCGATTCCGCTAGGCATGTGGGACTTGTGGATGGAGCCCTTAATTCGCTTAACAAGGATTCACGGGTGGTCAATCTGTTGAAATCAGATCACTACATTTTGGCCACCGTGCTCGATCCTAGATTTAAAACCTACCTTGGATCTCTCTTTCCGACAGACACAAGTCTGCTGGGGTTCAAAGACCTGCTGGTGACAAAATTGTCAAGTCAAGCGGAACGCGACCTGTCAACATCTCCTCCTTCACATTCTCCCGCAACTGGGGGTGCGAGGAAAAGGCTCAGAATTCCGAGCCCACCCGCTGGCGGTGATGCAGGGCAGTCTGGAGCGACTGCTGATGCTGACATCTGGTCCGGACTGAAGGACCTGACAACGATTACGGACATGTCGTCTACTGTCACTGCATATGATTCTCTCCCCATTGAAAGAATGGTGGAGGATTATATGAGTGACCGCATCCAAGTAGGCACGTCAGACAGTCCGTACTTATACTGGCAGGAAAAAGAGGCAATTTGGAGGCCCTTGCACAAACTGGCTTTATTCTACCTAAGTTGCCCTTCCACAAGTGTGTACTCCGAAAGAGTGTTTAGTGCCGCCGCTCACCTTGTCAGCAATCGGCGTACGAGGTTACTTCCAGAAAATGTGGAGAAGATGATGTTCATTAAAATTAATTATAATCAATTCCTCCGTGGAGACATTGACCAGCAGCAATTGCCTCCACAAAGTACACAGGGAGCTGAGATGGTGGATTCCAGTGGGGACGAATTGATAATCTGTGAGGAGGGGGATGTACACCGTGATATATCGGAGGATGATGATGAGGTGGACATCTTGCCTCTGTAGAGCCAGTTTGTGCAAGGAGAGATTAATTGCTTCTTTTTTGGTGGGGGTCCAAACCAACCCGTCATTTCAGTCACAGTCGTGTGGCAGACCCTGTCACTGAAATGATGGGTTGGTTAAAGTGTGCATGTCCTGTTTATACAACATAAGGGTGGGTGGGAGGGCCCAAGGACAATTCCATCTTGCACCTCTTTTTTCTTTAATTTTTCTTTGCGTCATGTGCTGTTTGGGGAGTATTTTTTTGAAGGGCCATCCTGCGT
Source organism: Pseudophryne corroboree (assembly GCF_028390025.1). Lineage (NCBI taxonomy): Eukaryota > Metazoa > Chordata > Amphibia > Anura > Myobatrachidae > Pseudophryne > Pseudophryne corroboree. The sequence goes on from NC_086449.1 coordinate 745,634,038, forward strand.
GACACTGCAGTGCCACTCCTAGATGGGCCAGGTGTTTGTGTCGACCACTAGGGTCGCTTATCTTACTCACACAGCTACCTCATTGCGCCTCTTTTTTTCTTTGCGTCATGTGCTGTTTGGGGAGTGTTTTTTGGAAGGGCCATCCTGCGTGACACTGCAGTGCCACTCCTAGATGGGCCAGGTGTTTGTGTCGGCCACTAGGGTCGCTTATCTTACTCACACAGCTACCTCATTGCGCCTCTTTTTTTCTTTGCGTCATGTGCTGTTTGGGGAGTGTTTTTTGGAAGGGCCATCCTGCGTGACACTGCAGTGCCACTCCTAGATGGGCCAGGTGTTTGTGTCGGCCACTAGGGTCGCTTAGCTTACTCACACAGCTACCTCATTGCGCCTCTTTTTTTCTTTGCGTCATGTGCTGTTTGGGGAGTGTTTTTTGGAAGGGCCATCCTGCGTGACACTGCAGTGCCACTCCTAGATGGGCCAGGTGTTTGTGTCGGCCACTAGGGTCGCTTAGCTTACTCACACAGCTACCTCATTGCGCCTCTTTTTTTCTTCTTTGCGTCATGTGCTGTTTGGGGAGTGTTTTTTGGAAGGGCCATCCTGCGTGACACTGCAGTGCCACTCCTAGATGGGCCAGGTGTTTGTGTCGGCCACTAGGGTCGCTTAGCTTACTCACACAGCTACCTCATTGCGCCTCTTTTTCTCTTTGCGTCATGTGCTGTTTGGGGAGTGTTTTTTGGAAGGGCCATCCTGCGTGACACTGCAGTGCCACTCCTAGATGGGCCAGGTGTTTGTGTCGGCCACTAGGGTCGCTTAGCTTAGTCATCCAGCGACCTCGGTGCAAATTTTAGGACTAAAAATAATATTGTGAGGTGTGAGGTGTTCAGAATAGACTGAAAATGAGTGGAAATTATGGTTTTTTAAGGGTTAATAATACTTTGGGATCAAAATGACCCCCAAATTCTATGATTTAAGCTGTTTTTTCGGGTTTTTTGAAAAAAACACCCGAATCCAAAACACACCCGAATCCGACAAAAAAAAAATCGGTGAGGTTTTGCCAAAACGCGGTCGAACCCAAAACACGGCCGCGGAACCGAACCCAAAACCAAAACACAAAACCCGAAAAATTTCAAGTGCACATCTCTAATAAAAATGCCCACAACCAGCCGCACCTCGTGGGTTTAGCTAGTGGAGAGGTGAGAGGAAGTTGGTGTTTTGGAGTTGGTGATTTGTTGGTCGGTTTTGGAGGTTTCTTGCGATTGTTGAGTGCTGTATTGTGTGTGTAAGTAGTCTTGTAGTAATTGTTGTGTAGTCTCTTTAAAGTTTGTGTCATTTTTAGTGTTTGTGCATTTTACTTTCAGTCTATTGTCATTGTGTGTGTGTGTGTGTGTGTGTGTGTGTGTGTGTGTGTGTGTGTGTGTGTGTGTGTGTGTGTGGTTGGTGTGCAGTGGTAGTGGAGGAGTGTGTTTTTTTTTTTATTAGTGTTATTTGTTGTTTGTCATTATTATGTCCCAGTCAGAGGTGAGTGAGAGGGAGGAGGTGAGTGAGGTGGAGGAGGTGAGTGAGGTGGAGGAGGTGAGTGAGGGGGAGGAGGTTAGTGAGGTGGAGGAGGGTGAGGTTGCTGCTGTGGCCTCGAGTGATAGTGACAGTGATGGTGGTGTTGCTCCGCAGCCACGCACCACTACCAAGACGGGCAGAAATGTTAAATTTAGCTTTGCGGAAAATATGGCTTTGGTGCATGAGTTGATGCGCCATCATCGCCAGCTGTTTGGGCGTGATGCGGCCAAGGTGCCTTCGCGCAGGAAAACTGTTCTGTGGGGGAAGGTAGTAGCGGCAGTTAACAGTGAGGGTGTGGTGAAGAGGGCCGAGGACACGTGTCGGACGAGATTCTACGACATCAAGTGCCGTGTCAAGGCCAAGATGGCAAAGGAGGCTAAGTCAGCCAGGCAAACAGGGGGTGGCCATCCCTTTATAGCGTCTTATCGGGAGTGGGAGGAACCTGTGCGGACCCTTATTCTGCATGAAGTTGTTGGTGCGACTAATGTGCGGGATTCGGATCGTCCTAGGCCTGATGGTGAGTTTATTTTTACAAATCTGTTATATCTGCATATGTGTTTATGTCTAATTAGTATTTTTAAAATGATATCGTATTGTTAATATATTTTTATGTTCTAAATTGATTATCTATTTGGTTTTTTTTTAAAATATTTTGTGTTTGTATAGTGAGGTGTTAGGTAGTAATGTTTTTTTTTTGTTTTTTTATTTAATGTCTGCTGTATTTTACTTGTCTTTGTGGCCAATATGTTAGTGTAGATGGCTAAGTATTGTATGTTTTTTTTTGTTTTAATTTTCTAATTTTTCGGATTTTAACATTTTATTTTCAAATTTACTCATTAATGTAATAATGTAAAATATATGGTAATACATGTGTGTATATTTAGCTGTTGGCCATGAAAAATTAGACTACTTGGCTATGTTTTTGTCTTTGGAAATGGAACCTCATTAGCCTGTTTACAAAAAATGAAGCAACCCATTGTTTCAAGATTTATTGTTAGAAACTGTACCCATAATGGTAATCATATGTCCACATCACTAAATGTTGCTGCTTACAAAAGTACACACTGTAATTAAAGGTCATAAACACCAATGTATCATTTTTACAGTACGAAAACAAGCCACCACTTCCAGAACACAAGCAACACTGGCCCTCATTCCGAGTTGATCGGTCGCAAGGCGATTTTAGCAGAGTTACACACGCTAAGCCGCCGCCTACTGGGAGTGAATCTTAGCTTCTTAAAATTGCGACCGATGTATTCGCAATATTGCGATTACTAACTACTTAGCAGTTTCAGAGTAGCTCCAGACTTACTCTGCCTGTGCGATCATTTCAGTGCTTGTCGTTCCTGGTTGACGTCACAAACACACCCAGCGTTCGCCCAGGCACTCCCACCGTTTCCCCGGCCACTCCTGCGTTTTTTCCGGAAACGGTAGCGTTTTCAGCCACACGCCCCTGAAACGCCGTGTTTCCGCCCAGTAACACCCATTTCCTGTCAATCACATTACGATCGCCGGAGCGATGAAAAAGCCGTGAGTAAAAATACTTTCTTCATAGTAAAGTTACTTGGCGCAGTCGCAGTGCGAACATTGCGCATGCGTACTAAGCGGATTTTCACTGCGATGCGATGAAAAATACCGTGCGAACAACTCGGAATGAGGGCCACTGTCAAGAGCTGTAGATGCTGGCGATACAGGTAACGCAAAAATGACACCTGTTAATGTGGCCACCACAAAAAAGCAAAAAAATCTAATGTTTGCATTAATCCATAGGAACTTCAACATCGCATCACAGTCCACAAAGACGTCCTTCACAGGGGTCTGGCAGCCACACGAGCAGGCCTAGCAAGAGACGTCATCCTGATGTCGCACCAACACCAGCATTAAGCACACCCCCACGGCGTATTTCAACTGTGTTGCCTCAGCCACCAGAACACATTTTGGAGAGTACTCAATCACCGGGACCACATTCCCCTCAGCTGTCTGGTGAGTAAACACAAAACACAAATTACACATCAGCCAAAATATTTAATAATCCTAGTACTTATCCACAGCAGCAAGCACATGGCTTGCAAATTGTTAAAATCCAAAAACCACTAAAAAATTTTAGCAAATTTAGAGTGTTCTCTTGCGACTTACAGTAGTATTGTGTTGTCATTATTTATTTGAATAGTAAAATATTGAGCTTCAGGTAGATTCACACCCTTTCACAATGGTGATAGAATTCATATTGTCATTTACTGTTTGAAATTTTAATGCAAGTACGATATGGCGGGTGACAAATCACTTTTTTTCATGGTGTAAACTTTGTACCTCTGTCTGTTTGTTTCGTAAGTGTGGTATTTGTCAAACATGTGTCCACTTTTGTTTTGAAGTCATTTTTTTCAACATAAAAACCAACATAATTGGCCTTTTTGATTGTGTATACGAGTCTTGGTTAACATCCTAATTTGCTTAAGAAAAATGTTTGACAAACAAGTCTAGAAAGTTAAACTAAATATCAAAACCAGCATAATTTTCAAATACACTCAAATGTTGTCCCCTTAAACCCCATACAAAACCAGACATCATGCCCCCGGAAGCCCAGCAGGAATCTGAACAGGAAACATACACCCTCCATCTGCAAGCAATAGATGTTAACCAACCAAGCACGCCTCAGGAAAGTACCCCGCCACCTCAAATGTCACCACACCCACAATTGAGCCAAACAACCCCCCCGCAACAACCTGAACCATCATTTTGGGTAACATGGAACCAACAACAGGCACAGAATATTGATTGCCTACGCACACACACCCAATACCTAGCCTGTCTGCCCCATCATCTCCCGAGACTGTGTAGAAACACAAGCAGGCTCAATGTCTAGCTATGCAGAGTCGCAAACAGTATGGAGCAGATGAGAGCAGATAACAGCCAACTTATTGTTACCTTTCAGCGCATAATGGATGAGCAACACTGCCATCAACAGGCCCTCATTCAGTTAATTCAAAGTAATCAAATTATATCAGAAACCATGTCTCGCATCATAGACCACAACACAACAGCCACAACACAACTTACGGCAACCCTGGCTAACCTCAGTCAAAATATTAATTTGTTGGCACAACACCAACAAGGTTCCACCTCAGGGACCAACACACCTACACAGACCCCAATTTCATCACCAGTTCGAAGATCAAGCCGAACCCGCTCCACTGCCCAAACCAAACCCACGTCAGCCACCAAAGAACAGCCTAAGAAATAGGCCACCCTACAGCTGGAGACACATTGTTGACAAAACTAGGTCTACACAATAGCAGTTATTTGTAATGAAAACACATGTTGTACAGTAATAAATGTGAAAAGTGATTGATGTGCAATGTGTTATGTGCAAAAAACTGTCAGTGTAAGAGGAAAATTCTTAGAGTTAACACTCACATGTGTTGGGAATATTCTAGCATTATTACTAACATGAACGTTTACCACATCACAGCCATAATTATGTGTAAACAATTTTGTAAGGTTGGTGTTAGTCAATGTATGTTTGGCTAATTGGCACACATTACTCAATGTCCGTTATGTTGTGCTAATGAGGTAACATATTTCAAACACAGCTTTAGAAGAAAGTCGACACACAACAAACACAAACAATAGGCTAAACAATAATGGTTGTTAGTGCATACTAAATTATTATGTAGTATTGTGGCAAACATTACCTTTGAATGTGAAAAAGAAACTTTTAACATTATAAACACGTAATTACTAAACAAAAATGCAAAAAAAATAGCTAAGTAACTGATACCCAACAGTTAGACATAAACACATATCAAGCAAATAAACAACACTCAGCTGACTAGCTCAAGAGGGAGCAAGAGCCACATTACTACAGAAAAGACATTGGTGTGCCTTAATTGTTCATATACAAAGCACACAGGCAGATTTACTTACCACTAAAATGTGCCAAAATCAGGTCTTGCCTTACCTGCCTCCCTATATCTGTACTCACAGTGTCGCCAGATGTTTCTAACTCCTCTGCTTGCTGACTGTTTTCTTCATCATCATCATCATGTGGCAGATGTTGCTGCAAACACATGTTATTAAGAAAACAGCAGCAGAACACAATCCTAGTCACCTTTAAGGGACTATACAACAAAAGCCCGGCAGACTTATCCAGACACCGAAACCTTGATTTCAGTACAACAAAACATCGTTCTATCACATTCTGCGTAGACTTATGTGCATGATTGTAATTGTGTTCAGCAGGGGAATCAGGGGCGGACAATGGAGTCAGAAGCCAAGAGTAGCAGCCATAACCCCCATCACCTGAAAAACAGAGATTAGCAGCATTGTAAAATATTGATGCACAAACACAGTGCTAACATAATGTGCAGGTTGAGGTAAGCACAAAATTAAACACAAATACTTGGTACATACCCAGCAGCCAGCCATCCGGCATTTCTCCAGCCTCAAATTTATCAAAGAGGGATGACTGACTGAGGATGAAGGAGTCATGGCAGCTGCCAGGGTAACCCGCAACAACACTCATAATTTTGAGATTTGCATCACAAACCACCTGGACATTAGTTGATTGCCCAAAATGTCTATTTATATAAATATATCGCCTGCCCCTAGGTGGTCTCAGCTCAACGTGTGTGCAATCTATGGCACCCAGCACATTTGGCATGCCAGCAAGCTCATAGAAAGCTACCTTGACTGCATGCCACTGAGACTCCTGGGTAGGGAAGCAGATAGAGGCATCTATGTGGGGTTCAAATGCATCCAAAACCTGAGTGTACAGTCAAAAATATAAGGCGAGTGTCTTAAGCACTTTGTTCAAATATACTGTTATAAATTCACATTACACAATACAGAAATGGGGCATAGAGGAGTATGTATGGTTTGCCTCACCTGATTTAAATATTTTGAAAAGGTGGGCTGTGAGATTCCTATTACATCGCCTGTCACAGCCTGAAAGCTGCCAGCAGCCATAAAGTGCAACACAGCCAGGAGTTTGTGGAGGCCTGAGACAGAGCGAGAGCGTGCTGTCTCAGGGTCTAGGTCCAGTTTGACTAGGTCATACAGACAGAAAATGTTGGTCCTATTTAGCCTGAACATCTGTATGACCTGGTCATCGGCCAATGTGTTTAAGTTGAAACGCCCCCTAAAAAACCGAGGCCTGCGCAGCCTCCGCGGCACCTGTACATCCTGCTGACCATGTTCAGTTTCCTGGCCCTGGTTTCTTGTAGCCTCATGGAGCAGTCTCAGGAATCCCACAGCAAAACCAAATTCACTGCTACACACGGCAGCAGCCATTTCAGAGTGATTGATTTGGAAAATGTGCTGGCCCACCTTTTAAAGGCCCAAAAATGCAGGTGTGATTAATGATGAAGTCGGAACACATGTAAACACGCTTCTCAAAAGCAGGTCTACTTTTTTCCCATGTTTTTTTACGAATTGTATTTTTTTACGACCGCAAATGCTCTTTCACGGTAGAGATTTCAAATACGAATGCATAGTAAATGACCGAGTTCTATACCTAAACAGCCGCGTTTGACCGATGGTGTATTCATTCGTATTTTTACAACACAGCCGTAAAAAAATACGAATGCCCTCATCACTGCCGAGATTTGAGTTTAGTAAATTCCCGAGATGACACTTTGAACAAAAAACACCAAATCGGTCAAAATCGGGAGCTTAGTAAATATACCCCCATGTTTCTTTCTCAATCATTCTCCCCTCCTCCACACTGTGCATTAATAATGCGTATAATAGCTGATTACAGGGAGTTGCTCTTACAGGGAAGCTCCTGTTGTAAATAGACCACTGCAACCAATGAAATGTACAGGACCCAATATAGCCTATCACACGCTTCTTCATGGGCAGGAGACCAAACATGAAACACAGACTGTAAAATGAGTTAGGTGCTGATTGATTAATACTATGGGCCAGATGCATCATAGCTTGGAAAGTGATAAAATGGAGAGTAAAAAAGTATCAGCCAATCAGCTCCTAACTGACATTTTTCATACACAGCCTGTGATATGGCAGTTAGGACCTGATTGGCTGGTACTTTTTCACTCTCCATTTTATCACTTTCCAAGTGATGATGCATCTAGCCCTTTATCTCTCTCCCCCCAAAAAAACTAAATGCCCTTAATGTATGCAGGTCTTAATCCAGAAATGCTGGACAGAAAGAAGTGGTGCACACACAAAAGCCAGCACATTGGGTCACTCGCCTTCAACTCTCCATGTATGTTTTTGTGTATGAGGACATGACCTTTAATTACAGTGCTTTTCTACCCAGGAGCGAATTTAGGGGTCAGGCCTCCCCTAGGCACGACATTATCAGTCACCACCTGCGGCTGCCCCATCAAGTATCACCCCTAGGCATGTGCCTCACTCTTTCTACCTATTGTACACTGCAAGCTCCCTCTTTCCCTAATACTTGAAGCTAGCCTGGAGAGAGCTGCTGTGTATTAATGATCAGGAATGCTTGGTTGCTCAAGATTCTTGGTTGTATAGGGAGAGGAATTAGTAGTAGGAAAAAATATGTCACTGTATAGGTCATTGGTACAGCCTCATCTGGAATACCATGTTCAGTTCTGATGACCTTATATCTCCAGAAGGATATTAATCCATTAGAGACTGTACAAAGAAGGGCAACTGTAATGGTGCATGGCCTACACCACAAAACTTACCTGGAAAGACTAAAATATCTTAACATGTATAGTTTGGAGCAGAGAAGGGAAAGGGGGGACATGATAGAAACATTCAAATATACAGTATTAAGGGTTTTACAAGGTTTAGATGGGAAACATTCTTCAAAGGAAGAGAAGTATTACAACTCGCGGACATGCATTGAGACTGGAGGGAGGCAGGTTCAGGGTAAATTTAAGGAAAAATGACTTCACAGAAAGGGTAGTAGATGAGTTGAACAGCCTCCCATTAGAGCTGTGTGAGGCTAAGACAGTAGAGAAATGTAAACATGCATGTTATGAGCCACGGCAGTGGCTCATTCCTGTTTTGCATTTTGGTTATGTATTTTATGTTATACTTCTGTTTCTGTTCCCCGTGGGTGTCATGGGGTGTCTGGAGTCCACCCTTAAGGAGAGGGTACTGTTATGAACCACAAGTAGTGGTTCATTCCTGTTTGATTTCCGTTTATGTATTTTATGTTATAGTTCTCTTGCAGGCCAGGATTTCGTTTGCTCTGGTTTAGAAAGACTCTTGTTGGCCGCCGTTGGTGAGTCTGTGTAATTGCAGCCTGTTTCCATGTGTTAAGCCTCACCTGTCTGTTAATTGCACTTATCAGTTTGGAGTCGTGCAGCAGGGCAGCTGCACGACATAATTAATTAGGGTCCCTGCTGTGATTGGAAGAATTCCTTGTTATATTCTGTCTCAGTGCATTACACAGACGCCGGTGATAGCTTCTGTCTAGCTGCTTCCTGCCTTGAAGCATTCCTGTCCAGGAGTCCTGTGGTTTTGCTTGTGTCTGATCCAGTATCTTGCCTTGAAGCATTCCTGTCCAGTAGTCCTGTGGCTTTGCCTGTGTCTGATCCAGTATCCTGCCTTGAAGCATTCCTGTCTAGGAGTCCTGTGGCTTTGCCTGTGTCTGATCCAGTATCCTGCTTCTTGGTGTCCACTGGTCTGTCGTTTGGAATTCTGCCTGTTCTCCGGTCCTAAGAGCCTGTGTCAGCTACTTTGGGGGTTCCTGTCCTTTTGCCAGTATTCGTACCGGTTTCGTGAGTAGCGGCTCTGCCGCATTCCTCGCCTAGGCCGCAGCGTCTTGTTATATTTGTTTTGGAGTTTCTGCAGAGGTTCTGCGTTGGCTGTCCTCGCCGGTATACGACAGTGTCGTGTAGGCGTGTGGACAGCATTGCCCTTGTTGTTAGTCTTGGCGGCTGAGCCGCGCATACTTTCATTTAGTTCAGTAGTGCCCCCAACTCTGTATTTCTGTCTTTAGTTAGAGGTTCCCCTTGTCATCATCCCGTCTCAGTTTACGCCTTGTCTCCACTCCAACTAAGACCGGGGGGCATCGGAGTTGGGCAGACATAATCCGCCCTTCAAACGCGGCTGCTGTGGGCCCAAGAAACCATAGTCTCGCAGGCGTAAGCTGACTACGAGGGTGAGACAATGGAGTTAGGGATCCTTGGGGGTGCTGCCGAGCTCCGTATCTATTGCAGCTTTACGTTCCTGTACTTGGGGCTCATCCGCCCAATTCCAGGAGTACCAAGTACAGTGAACGTAACATGCATGGGGTAGACATAAGGATATCCGTACAAAGAACTAAGGATCAAACAGTATTAAGAGTTCCTAAAGGATAAAAAAAGGGGCCGACTAGATGGGCTAAGTGGTTCTTATATATGTTTCTATGTTAGGAATCACTGCAGGTCTACTGTGTCTCTACAAGTGCAGTCAGGTCACACCGTATGATATCTCTAATACAGCTATCTTCTAGATCATACGATTCAATATTCATGACCTGTTGGCATAATGTAAAAGTGTGCACGCACCCACCATCATGTTTCACCTCAACAAAATAGGTTGCATCTACTGATCTGGTTTCCTGTTTATCCTAATACTTCTGCGATGCCATGATGCGATGTACAGTAAGACAAATCTAGAAGTGTGTAGGCGCTACTAACTGGTCTGTTCAATACTTCTGCCAATGCTCCTCCTACAGCTTAGCCAGATATCTGTGGAGTCATGATCTTTCAGCAGATGGTTTTGAATGATGAGGATCATGGATCGCAAGACATATTGTAATAGTATGTATGCATGGATCTGTATGTCATTACAGTTGTCAGTGGAATTGTATATCGTATATCAAGTATGATTGTAAAAGTGTGTACTTAGAGTAGCTTTACTCTATTTACTTATATAGTCAATCTCAGGACATTCACTCTATAAGTTTATTATTGATCTTATTGAATACCTTCATGTTACATTCTGTTAGGATATGGTGTGCTCTGTTCCTGTCTCCTTCTGTGTACCAGTCTATGGGTGTATCCCCTACTGTTAGACCTCTAGTGCCAGGAGTCACTTAGAGGCGGAGTCTTATGATGTAGTTCCTGTTCCTCCATCTCAGAGAGTGTGAGGAGAGTGTAACACAGAGAGACTGAGAGACAGAGTCCTGGTGTACAAGTGTGCAGAGATGAGACTGGGAGCAGATCTCAACTATAGAGACTCACAATGTTCCAGTGCATGCATCATCTTCTCTACAGTGGAAGTCAGACTGCACGGCTGTACAGTACTCCATGCTTCACCATCACAGACATCTCCTGATAAGTACCACTTCCTAATGCTGTTACCTTGTGTGATATATGGGCTCCTAATTACCTCTATCAGTTTTACATCTGAGTCACCTGTGTACACTAAATAAACCTCCATTACTGTTTAAGTCACTAAGTGTGTGGACTGACGTCACTACACCAGATAGCCCAGAACACTCTGCCAACAGGTTATGGGCCCAGTCCCGTGCCCAGACCCACGTGTACTTGAAGATTAACCCCCTGAGTGCTGGTAAATCACAGTGACACAGTTTAAAGTGACATTTTATACAAGTGCAGAAAGGATGTATAATACAGGACACATCATGAACTTTGCTAAGCTGAAAGGTTCAGAGAACTATGCCACATGGAAGTTTGCCATGGAGATGCAGCTTAAGCAGGAAAAGTTGTGGAAGGTTACTATAGACCCGGTAGCAGTTCCAAACCGAGATAATGTAGACAGAGCCATTGGGACGATAGGTTTAGCTGTGGAGCAGCATGTCTATTCAATAGTCAGTGGGAAAGTGTCAGCTAAGGACATGTGAACAGCCCTGCAAAATGCATATGAAGATAAAGGTCCAATGAGAAGGATAAGTTTAAGATGCATGCTATATGGAACGAAACTGAGTGCCTGCAAGGACATGAATGATCACACTGATAAGTTATTGTGATCGCTCAGCAGTTGGCATCTTTGGGGGGCACAGGCGGACAAGGAAGAAGTCACAATGGCTACTGTATGTTACAGAATCTGATGCCAGAATTTGATTTTTTTGGTGGTTGCGTTAAGAGTCAAATGACACTAAACTGACAACGGAGATTGTAAGAGCCAAGTTGCTCCAATTCCAAGAAAGAATTCCTGTTGAGACCATAGCTGAGGGTTCTGCCTTGATCACAAAGGGCACAAAGTCCAGAAAGCACAAATTCAAGTGTTTTATATGTCACAAGATAGGACAAAGCTTCAGATTGCAAGAAGAGAAATTCCAGTGGTGCGCAGAAGCAGCGTGACAAACCAAACGAGTCAGCATTCAATGTAGCAGACAGTCACAGGAAGGATTGCTGGTACATATACTCGGGAGCCACTAGACATTTCAGTTACAATAAGCATTGGTTCAATTCTTTAACACTGTGTGTTCCCACTACAGTTACAGGGATTGGAAATAAGGCCCTTACTGCATTACAAGCTGGGACAATCACAGTACGTTTAAGAATGGGAGGTGAGACAGTTGTTACAGATATCCAAGATGTGTTGGACGTGCCTGATTTAGGAAGTAATTTCATTGCTGTCAGCGTCCTAAAGAAAAAGGCTACAAAGTCCAATTTCAGAAGGGCAAGTGTATGGTGCATAATAAGAGAGGGACTGTTATTGCTTCAGCAACCCGGTGCAACCAACTATATGTCCTGGACACTGAGGAATGTACTGCAATGATGGCTACTGAGGAAAAACAGTCAATGGAGCTGTGACACAAATGCTTGGATCATCTGGGTTATGACAACGTTCCGAAACTGCTAGATGGAATCATAACAGGGATCACTGTGAGCAACGCTTAAAGACCCATGTGGGAGAGTTGCATAAAAGGCAAGCAAATTAGCAACCCATTTCCACAGTCAGTTAATAGAGCAGAGACACCGTTAGCTCTAGTGCACACAGACGTGTGTGGTCCAATGGAGGAAGAATCAATCAGTGGCTACAGGTATTTCATGACTCTCATTGGTGACACCACAATAATGACACATGTGTACTTTCTTAAGGAGAAAAGTGAAGTTGTCAACAAACTTATGGAGTACAAAAACCTGGTGGAGAATCAGACAGGTTTGAAACTAAAGATCCTGAGGTCAGACAACGGTGGAGAGTATGATTACAAAGTCTTAGCCACATTCCTTAGGAAATATGGCATAAAGCATCAGCTAACAATTGCCTACACACCCGAACAGAATGGCGTTATTGAGTGGGCAAACCGCACAATTGTTGAGAGAGCATGGACTATGTTAAGTGATGCTTGCCTGGAAAAGAAGTTTTGGGCAGAAGCAGTATCTACTGCAGTATACCTAAAGAATCGAGCACCTACAGTGGTCGTCAAAGGTAAAACGGTACTGGAGGCGTGGTCCAGGAAAAAGCCAAGTATCAGTCATCTTTGTGTCTTCGGGAGCAAAGCTTTTGCACAAATACCAAAGGAGAAAGCTAGATCCAAAATCCATAGAATGTATAATGCTCGGATACTGCGACGAAAGCAAAGGATACAGACTTTGGGATGTTACAAGTAAACGTCTTCTTAAATCCAGAGATATGTTATTCTACGAGACAGCGCCACTAACTGGAGCAGTGGAGCAACAACAAAATGTATTATTGGATGTACAGGTAGCAGAAAGTGTGTCTGAATCTGAGAGTGTCAAAGCAGACAAGTCAGAGAACAGAAGTTCCACGAGGAGCAACAAAGGTATTCCAGCCAAGAAATACAGTGAGGAGTATGCAATCATAGCTTACTGTAAACCTCAAAACATACAGGAAGCAAAGTCAAGCAGTGATTGGGCAGAGTGAAAGTCAGCAATTGATACAGAACTTTCAGCACTAAATGATAACAGTACATGGACTATAGTTGATAGACCAAGCTACCGTAAAACGATTAAGAACAAGTGGATTTTCTACAAGAAGTTGAATGCAGACAGGACAGTAGCTCATTACAAAGCCCGCCTTGTTGCCAATGGATATACCCAGAAGTATGGAATCGATTATGGAGAGATCTACTCAACAGTTGCAAGGTATAGCACCTTAAGGTTAGTGAATGCTGTTGCTACACTACATGATCTACTGTTATATCGACTAGACTTTGATTCGGCATTCCTTAAGGGAGAATTGAATGAGGAAATTTATATGGAACCACCTGAACATTATTATATGGACATATTCCAAACTGGGAAAGTTTGTTTCTTAAAGAAGTTGCTATACGGCCTCAAGCAAAGTGGTAGTTTCTGGTATGTAAAGTTGGATACAGCGTTACTGGAAATGAACTTTGTTAGGTTTGATCACTGCCTATAGCACAAAACCATCAAAGAAAAGTTGTTCATCATAGCTGTCTATATGGATGATTTACTTTTGTCAGATCAAGAAGATCACATCACTGATGTCAAGCACCAGCTTTAGCAGATTCAAAAATGTTGTGGAAAAAAGAAATGGGAGCGCTGAATGAGTCTAATATATAAATTTATTAGTAAAATAGTGTTTTATTAAACACATTAGTAGAAATAAAATTCATGAAATAGCCTAATAAAACATTGAAACAATATAATGGTGAAAAATCACATAAGTGTATATAAATAAATAAGTAAGACTGCAATATATCTCCTGAACCAATGTATGTAAAGAAAGTCTTTTAGACCTTGATAAAGCTGCACTGATGCTTCTTAAAATTCAGCCATGCGTCCACGAACTGAAATACATGTAGGTAGGAGATGGTAATGGTATAAAGAATTAAATTTCTCTTATGGTGTATCACCTGATTCATTTCCTTCTGATGAAACGGCCAGTGCTGCAGGCCGAGAAACGCGTTAAGGTACTCCATTGAAGGATTCCACCTGACTGCTACATTCTCCTGACACTTTTTGAGCTGTATACACTGAGTGGAACATAGCCGCAACCAAACGGATATTTCTCCAGCGGCGAGACAATCTGCCTTCCCACTACACTGTGCCGTTGCACACCCAGATTGGTGCAGCGCTTACAGCGGAGAAGTATAGCCGCAACCAAACAGATATTTCACCAGCGGCGTGACCAGCTGTACTCCCATTGCATCGAGCCGCTGCATACCTGGCTCAGTACAGTGCTCTCAACGGAGAGGCTTCTCCATCAGGTGATACACCATAAGAGAAATTGAATTCTTTATACCATTACCATCTATTCATTACATATTAATACAGCGCCGGTGTCCGCATTTCCAACACTGGGACACTGTCCGCTAATGAGACTTGTATGTGCATAAGGAGAGGAGAGACCGTACATTTCAACAGTGTTTTTCAATAGAGGTACCTCATATCAGTCTCCTACCTACATGTATTTCAGTTCGTGGACGCACGGTTGAATTTTAAGAAGCATCAGTGCAGCTTTATCAAGGTCTAAAAGACTTTCTTTACATACATCGGTTCAGGAGATATATTGCAGTCTTACTTATTTATTTATATACACTTATGTGATTTTTCACCATTATATTGTTTCAATGTTTTATTAGGCTATTTCATGAATTTTATTTCTACTAATGTGTTTAATAAAACACTATTTTACTAATAAATTTATATATTAGACTCATTCAGCGCTCCCATTTCTTTTTTCCACAACATTTTTGATCCATTGTTGGGGCTGCCCGCCCACAACTGGTGAGCAGCCGTCTGAATCTAATTGGAGTGTGTGTGTATTGTGCAGCGCCAATTCTTTGTATATACATTTAGCAGATTCAAGTTGAAAGATCTAGACCCTGCAAATAATCTATTAGGTATGAAAATTGTACAAAACCTGCAAGAGGGAACTGTTACAACTGACCAACAAACATACATAAAGGCAATAATTTTCAAGTACGGAATGACAGATGCAAAACCAGTAAGTACTCCCATTGATAAAAGTACAAAGATGGTCAAGGCCATGTCACCAAGTAGCAAGGGGGAGGAAATGCAAGAAATCCCTTATCAAAATGCTATTGGTAGTTTGATGTATGCAAGCATTGAGACACCACCTGGCATCACACGTGCAGTGAGTCGGGCAAGCCAGTTCGCAAATAATCCTGGGAGACAACACTGGATTGCCGTAAAGACAATAATAAGGTACCTCAAAGGTACAAGTTTACTAAAGCTGAAATTTACAAGATAATCACATACCAGCTTAAAATTATTCTGTGACGCCGACTGGAGATCAGATGAGGATGATAAACATTCTTATACTGGATACCTGTTTGCACTAGCAGGTGCAGCCGTAAGCTGGGCAAGTAGGAAACAACCCACAGTATCTCTTTCTACAACCGAGGCAGAGTATATGGCACTCACAGAAACTTCAAAAGAAGCGTTTTGGATTAGAGAGCCTTTATGAGACTTAGGTCTTCCTTACCACAGTATGATCATCAACATAAAGTGTGATAACAAGGGATCAATTGATCTTTCATGCAGCATAAAGCATCATGGATGGTCTAAGCATATTGCTTTAAGACATCATTTCATTTGTGAGTTGGTGGAAAAGAAGTCTGTTAATGTGGCATATGTTGCAAGTGAAGAACATATTGCCGACATGTTGACAAAAGGACTGTCATCACACTTGCTACTTGCATTCCTGATGGAATGTGGACTAGAATATGGTTAATGTTGATTTATTCTTACTGTTTTTGCTTCACGTTATGTTTTTGGTTACAGGAGTGACTTTATTGATTTGTATGATAAAATGTCATGTTCTTTAAACTTGTGACCAGAGACAGTCTTTAGCGAGGGGGAGTGTTAGGATATGGTGTGCTCTGTACCTGTCTCCTTCTGTGTACCAGTCTATGGGTGCATCCCCTAGTGTTAGACCTCTAGTGCCTGGAGACACTCAGAGGCGGAGTCTTATGATGTAGTTCCTGTTCTTCCATCTCAGAGAGTGTGAGGAGAGTGTGACACACAGAGAGACTGAGAGACAGAGTCCTGGTGTACAAGTGTGCAGAGCTAAGGCTGGAAGCAGATCTCTGCTACAGAGACTCACAATGTTCCAGTGCATGCATCATCTTCTCTACAGTGGGAGTCAGACTGCATGGCTGTGCAGTCCTCCATGCTTCACCACCACAGACATCTCCTAATAAGTACTGCTACCTAATGCTGTTACCTTGTGTGATATATGGTCTCCTAATTACCTTTATCAGTGTTACACCTGAGTCACCTGTGTACACTAAATAAACCTACATTACTGTTTAAGTCACTAAGTGTGTGGACTGATATCACTGCACCAGATAGCACAGAACAGTCTGCCATACTGAAAAACTACCGATTTGTGGGGATGGTGGTACTACGCAGGTTCCGAGGTGGGTGAAGGGAAGGGGGTTTAGGGATGCTGCAGAAAATATGGAAAATCTACAACTTTTCCACAATAGTATACAAAGCAAAGTACAGGGGGTTATTTTTGCGCTACCCTTTTTCCTGTATGGACCGATAAAAATAATATATAGACAAAACACGTGTTGCATTTAAAAGGTATTGTATAAGTGTTTTTTATTTTTACGATGTTATGATATATGCAGTACAGTTCTAATTACATTAAGCACAGTGCAAGATTAAAACTCTGGTGAGTGAAGTTTTAGGTCACCAGTAGGTTAAGAGTGAGTCCTAATATCGGTATACATTACATGGACTATAAACATACAGATACAGAACAGGAAATATGGCTGCAGGAACCACCCGGCGCCCAGGTGAAATATTCTACAAAGGACACATATATACATATATGAATATATACAACCCTTCAAATTGGAATGGGGCGTCCAATCCTCAAACTTCACAGCTCCTCCTCTTAGCAGGTGTCCTTAGCAGAACAGCATATGAAACAGAGGGGAGAGGGAGGCCACATGTGTAGTACAATAATTTAATAAAATAAAACACACAAGCATAGGACAGAAAAAAATCACAAAATATGATGGTATAAATTATCCATGTGTGTGGGCCACAAGGGGAATAAATGCAACAATTACCAGAGCGAAAGAGAACCCACAAAAAGTCCTCAATCAAGTTCTTAAACGCCAGAAGCTGCCCGGGCCGGAAACTGGAACTGTCCCTGGTTCTTGAATCAGCATAAACTCCCACCGGACACAGACCACGGATACCAAGGTGCCGACGTGTTTCAACTCCTTTCCGGAGTCTTTTTCAAGGCTGGGTACCATCTCCCATCTCCTTCCTGGATATTTAACCTCTCCATTGTCCGATCACAAGAAGCGCTGCTCCGTTACTCCACAGCCCGTCTGGCGTGAATACGCCGTCGGGTTGTCATGGTTACCGGAAGTGGAGATCCGTCACTTCCGCTCGCGCGTCTGTGTACGCGTCGCCACGGCAACCTGGCGCATCAAGGCGTCATCCACTGGGCTGCCGTCCGCACACAGGTAGCCATAGCAACTGAGCGCCTAGAACGGTCTCCCATTGAGGGCGCCTATGCCAGCTAACCACACGCCGCCTTGACGGATCATGTAACACAGACAAGCTGTACACTATTAATAAACGGGATGATGCAGGGTCTTAGTCACAAAACTTCTTCCAGTCCATGAAACATAATTGATTGTATAATCATCTTAAAATCTCTAAAAAATATATAAAAACAGGTGCTAAATCATACAATAAACAATGTATTTAAAGAAACATATCCTTAAATAAACCACTTGAGTTCAAAGTCATTATTTAACCCCGTAGGGTGCAATGTGTTCAATTCATATATAAAATTCATCTCGCTCTTGGCTAGAAGTGTATTAACATCTCGCTGCCGTGGTCCACATTTCACCACTTTAATAGCCCCAAATCTCGCTATCCCCCTTGTGGAGCTGTTATGTGGAGCTGTAACACAGCTTGTCTGTGTTACATGATCCGTCACGGCGGCGTGTGGTTAGCTGGCATTTATTTTATTAAATTATTGTACTACACATGTGGCCTCCCTCTCCCCTCTGTTTCATATGCTGTTCTGCTAAGGACACCTGCTAAGAGGAGGAGCTGTGAAGTTTGAGTATTGGACGCCCCTTTCCAATTTGAAGGGTTGTATATATTCATATATGTATATATGTGTCCTTTGTAGAATATTTCACCTGGGCGCCGGGTGGTTCCTGCAGCCATATTTCCTGTTCTGTATCTGTTTGTCACTGTGTTTTGGAGAGACACTGTTTTGGTTGTGGTAACCACGAGGCAGCCCCTTGACGTAGTGGCGCGACACGTGAGATAAGTGGACAATTTTCGTAGTCTTTTTATAAACATACAGACATGTACCATATAAAAAGTCACTGTGAAGTCCTGATTTGTAGAAATTTCTATTATAATTCTATAGAGCCGAGAGGGTTTGCAAGAGTTAATAAGTCCTGGTGTATGGCACAAATATTTTTCCTCCTCAGCGTCTTCCCTAAGCACTATTATGTGTGTGTTCCCTTGGTGGATCTTCCCTTTAGTAGGAATATACAAATCCTACCTGATTGTTCAGAGAGTGTCCTCAGGGGCTTGGGGTCTGGTTGAAGTCTATCTAGAGTGCGGTGTAGGTGGCCGCTATTCTTTAAAAGGGCTGGGGGGTGTTTGCTGGCAGAGCTCCCGGGTAGTCCACTGAAAGTGCTTTGCCGTGCTGCTCGGGATCGATGAGATTGGTGATCAATGCATTTAGAATGGACCAGGCTTCGTCAGGATGCTGGATGGCTCGACCCTCCGCCTGCCTGAGTACTTATAGTGGCTTATGCGTTCCACCGTGCGTTTTACTTCCACATTTTGCGTTCCTAGGTGCTGCCTTCATTGTGGATAAAACCCTCTTACAGATTAGGTATAGACATACAAAGTAGACATTACAAGTAACAGTGCACTCCTATAGGCATTATATTGGGGAGGTATACACTTATATCAGTGCCTCAATGTGCGGGCTAGTGTTTGGAGTGTTTTTTTTTAATGAAAGAGGTAATGGTGCCTCACACATCCCTTCGTTGTTTAGGTAGAGGGCACAATAGTGAGATATATAAATTGGTAGATGGTGTTATGCTATATGATGTATTTCCATATCTTTTATACACGAAATCTGGATATTATAAAAATGTAAATGGTATGCCTCTGGTGGATATGGAAACAGTTGTGGGCAGGGTTGCTATTCTTGGATTGTGAGTAGAGTGAGTAGGCAGAAATAAAGGTGGGGATAGATCCATTTAATGGTGGGAAGGGGGTTATCATCTCAGGGTGAGGGCTTGTTTGCATGGTGTTGTGCTAATCCCTGATCTTTTTTCTTTTTTCTTCTTTTTTTCTTGGGGTTCTGTTACTTTAGGAAAGGGAGATTTCAAAGTCAACATTCATGCCCCCTGGGAACAGGGTGCCCATTTCATATATGAACTTATTTTCTTCTTTAGTGAGAAGTTCTTCCAAATTAACTCCTCTCCAAGGTATTGTGTTTTTCTTGATTCCTACGAAAAGTAGGATGCCGGGGTTGAAGCTATGTTTTTCCTGGAAACATAGTGGGACACTATGATCCTTCTTTTTTTTTTATGTTACATAAGTGCTCCTGCACTCTAATGTGCAATTTGTGTTTATTTTTTTACCTATGTACTACAGGCCGCATGGGCACTGCAGCAGGTAGATGACTCCAGTGGTTTTGCAACTGATACAACTTTATATTCCATCCCATTTGAGTGGGACCTCACTTTTTCTGTGATTCTGACGGTGGAGGCCCTGGTTTTTCTGCATGCTGTGCATAAACCACATCTTGAGAAACCTGTTTTTTCCATTTTCTTATTTCTTGTACTAGTGTCCTGGTAGCTCTTCACATGTGTCGATTGAATTGTGGGGGCTCTTCTGAATACGATGCGTGGATTTGGGTGTAATATTTCTTTTAATATTTAATCTTTTCTCAGGATATGCAAATGTTTTCATATACTAAGTTCTAATGTGCTGCTCTGGGCTGAATAATTTGAAATAAATAGGACCTCATCCTGAGTTTTTTGTGGTTTAGGTTTGTATAGTAGAAGTTCATCTCTGTTACATTTGTCAATCTCTTTATTCTATTCTTCCAATTATTCTGTTTCATAACTTTTGTCCTTAAAGCTCTTAATTCAGCTTGTATGTCGAATTCAGTCTTTTTTTAGAGCAGTTCCGTCTAATGCACCTCATCTGTCCCGATAGGATGTTTTTAATCCATGCCTTGTGGTGGTTACTCTTGGCGTTGAGGTAGCTGTTGCTATCTGTTGGTTTGATGTATGTTTTAGTTTCTATGTTATTATTTTCTATGAAGATTATGAGGTCCAAGAAGTTAATTGAGTCTTTACTGATGGTGCTTGTGAATTCTAGGTTGGCTGTGTGTTTGTTGATCTCTTGGATGAACTGTTCTAGTTGATTTGTTCTCCTTTCCAGATTATGATGATATCATTGATATAACTTGCACATAGTAGCAGTTTCTTGCCATAGTAAGGGTGGCACCATATGTTGTCTGTTTCCCATTGCATTAGGAAGAAGTTAGCATAGGATGGTGCAAACTTTGTTCCCATAGTGATCCCCGTATGTTGCAGGTAGAACAGATCATTGGGGGTCATTCCGAGTTGTTCGCTCGGTAAAAATCTTCGCATCGCAGCGATTTTCCGCTTAATGCGCATGCGCAATGTCCGCACTGTGACTGCGCCAAGTAAATTTGCTATGCAGTTAGGAATTTTACTCACGGCTTTTTCTTCGTTCTGGCGATCGTAATGTGATTGACAGGAAATGGGTGTTACTGGGCGGAAATAGGCCGTTTTATGGGCGTGTGGGAAAAAACGCTACCGTTTCCGGAAAAAACGCAGGAGTGGCCGGAGAAACGGGGGAGTGTCTGGGCGAACGCTGGGTGTGTTTGTGACGTCAAACCTGGAACGACAAGCACTGAAATGATCGCAGATGCCGAGTAAGTCTGGAGCTACTCAGAAACTGCTACGAGGTGTGTAATCGCAATATTGCGAATACATCGTTCGCAATTTTAAGATGCTAAGATTCACTCCCAGTAGGCGGCGGCTTAGCATGAGCAAATCTGCTAAAATCCGCTTGTGAGCGAACAACTCGGAATGACCCCCAGTGAACCAAAATAAATTGTCATGTAGAATGAACTTAATGGATTCCATAATAAAGTTTATTTGTTCTATGTTCAATGTTGAGTCTTCCTCCATCCTTTTTCTAACGTTGATGCATCCTAGCTCATGTTGCAAGCTGGTGTAGATGGTCTTTATGTCACAGGTCACTAAGAGTAGGTCCTCTTCCCATTCCATGTCCTTCAGGATATTTAGGACTATGGTGGTGTCTTTGATGTAGCCCTTTTGCTTGGCAACAATCTGCCAGTGGAATTTATTGACAAAGCCGGATAAGTTGGCTGTTGGGGAGCCTATTCCTGCCATAATTGGTCTGCCAGGTGGATTTGTTCTATCTTTATGCACTTTTGGCAGGTGGTAAAAAAACGGAATCATCGGGTTCTTCGGGTCCAGATATTCGTGTTCTTGTTTGATGAGGATACCAGTTAGTCTACATTTCTTAAGGAGTGCGTCTAGATCCCCCCATATATTGTTGGGTAGGGTCTCTTCTCAGGAGTTATTAGGGTGCACCTATTGTAGTTGTTTCAGGGCTTCTCTTTAGTAAGCCTCCCTGTATTGGATGATGATTCCTCCTCCTTTATCCGCCGGATTAATAACAATGTCCCCGTTTTGTTGAAGCGATTTTAGAGCCAGCTTTTCCTTTCTGGTAAGATTGAACTTTCTTTTCGGTATCTCGTTCTTGATATTTTCAATGTCTTTTTCCACTTGTTTCTGAATTGTCAATATCTGTGGACCTTTAAGGTATTGGGGGTAGAATGTCGAGGTAGTGCGGAGTGTTGGAAGTTATCTTCTCATTTCTCCATTCTTTGTATTTCCATTCCTTTACTTTTGAAGAATATTTTTAGCATAAGTTTTCGAATGAACTTTTGTAAATCAATAAAGGTTTTAAATGTATCTATCTTATTGGCTTGGCCATAGTTCAGGCCTTTGTTCAGGACACGAATTTCGGTTGTGCTGAAGTTATACTTGCTTAAGTTTTTTCCACTTGGCTTTGCATTCTCCATGCTTTCCCCATTTGAACTCTGTGTTCCTCTCTTTCTCTTCCCCTTGTCTCTTCCTGTGTGTAACTGGTAAAGTTCCTTCCTCTGCTCATGCATGGCTGTTGTTTATACCATCTCTAAAAAAGCATCCATATACTGTTCTGCTTCTTTCTCGTCCGTATCTTCAACTTCTATTGCTGTGGTGTGGGTCCTGGATTGGGCCACTTGTCTTCTGGCTGAGGTATTGAACTCCTCCTCTTGATCTTTTTTCCCTTGGTTGAAACTATCCATAATTTGCCTGTGGTTTGGATACCTTTGCTGTGTGGTCCACCTCTCTTGTGTTGTTCTTTCAGGTGCTAATATACTACAGAAGTACTCTTCATTTGTTCTCCTTGTGTCCCTGGGGTTCTCTCTTCTCCTTTGTGTTGTCATATATTTTGTATCCGTGGATTCTTCTTTTCCACGTTGTATTTGTAGAAGATGTGGTTCCTCGTCCCCTATTGCTAGAGCTGTCTCTGGTGGGTGTGGTGCTTGTTCTGGGGTTCCGATGTCCTCTCTGGTGTCTTTGTTCAAGGTTCTCCCTACGGGAATCCTCCGGCATGTAGGCTTCTACCCTTTGTTCTGTTCGTCTGTATGTGGGCCTGTTGTTTTTCCAGTTTCTTTAGTCGGATTTGCAGTCCTTGAGGTCTCTCGTGAATTTCTGTTTCTTCTGAGCTATCACCTCCTCCTCTATCTTCTTTAGTTTGTTGTCAGTAAGGGATTCTAGTTTCTTGAAGTCTTCCAAGTCTTTTAGGGGTTCTATCTTTTTACGGATTTCTTTATGGACGTTCCACTGTGCACGTTACTTCCGCATTTTCCATTCCAAGGTGCTGCCTAAATCGAGGAAGAAAAAAACAGCTGCGACTCCGACAAGAAAAGTTCAAATCTGTTACTGTACCTATATATTTCTGAAGGCTCCATTACATTAAAATTGTAATTATTTCTATGTTGAATTGCCCTTTAGTCTACCATCATCTCAGTATTCTTTTACCTTACTAATTACTAAATAATATATAAAAACGTCATAAGATTTAACACTACAGTCAATAGGCCTTATGTAATAACCTGTGATATACAGACAGTGGGCGATTCCAGGAAGTATGCTGTATTTTTAAAATGGCTGTAATTTAAAAGGCAAAATCAATTTGGTCATTCCCTTTTAATGATTGCCGCTTTGGAAAAATGACCAAACTCTCCAATATTACACCTCTCAGACTATTGCATAAGGCTCTGTATGGTAAAGATGGAAAGATCCAGTCCAGTAGACTGACTATGTATCTAAGACCTAGGCACATGACTATGATACTTAGGGGCCCATTTATCAACGAGTTTTATCATACGAATTGAGTTTTAAAACTCGTTGTGTATTATAAGTGGTGCTCCCAACTGTCATTTTTCAAACACATGTCAGTTAGGAGCTGATTGACTGGAGCACCATTTATCATACGCAACAAGTTTTAAAACTACTTGCACATTTTAAAATGCATTGATAAATGGCCCCCATGTGGATAATCCAAGTCTGACCGGTGGCCTGACTCAGAGTTGTACATAAACCCGATGCTGCAGTCTGTGGGAGTGGGGGAGGGGTGGCAACGGGGATCGTTTTACATAATGGGAGGGGCGTTTCCTGGCCCTGGCAGAGGAGTTCTGGCAGTCATTCTGAACAGTCTTAGGATTTATGGTCACAATGGTGATCCGATGCTGCATCTTTGTTTCATCTTTGGCCGGAGCACTCGTATCTGCGTTGCCGACAGGAGGTGTCTACTTTTCTTCATACACCTCCCGCAGCAAAAACACACAAGCAATGCAAATACCATTCACCTCTGAATCAGGCCCTATCCCTACAATGTATAGTTGGACAGTATGAATGGGTGATCATACAGTACATCCTCTTTAAATGAAATCTATGATCTCTATTTCCTGCTTCATAGCGCTAACGCTTACCATCTGTGGCTGCTCATTGTGTCAGCAACTCCTAGTAATCTATTAGGAAGAGGCAGAGAAAAAAAGAGAAATAAAAAGAGAAAAAGAAGCAGCGGGAATTCCATGTCACATGATCAGCATCCACGACGGGCAGTGACAAATCTCCTGTAAGCAGGTCTCTCTTGTAGAGGTACTTCTATAGAGGGCTGCGCTCTGCTGTGTTTTATTACATCCGCATTGTAATCTAACTTGGCTTGGAATGCGGTTTAATTAGCGAATTAAATGTAAATTGAAATTTGGACATGCCGCTCTGCAGGATATAATTTACACATTCTCTTGCTGTGGTTTTCATGTGGAACGTGAACGCCGAGTTGGGAAATTTATTTAATTACTGATGTTTCCAGTTTTCCAAATTCCAAGAACATTATTCAAAATAATCCAAGCAGTGAAATAGTAATATAAGCTGGCATTATTTTCCGGGGCTGCGGTTACGCACATTCCTTAGGGGGAAGAATTATATTTTTATATTGTATAAGCAGATATGTTGCAGAGGAATAACCATAAGGTTAAGGTGTCATGTTAGGTCATTCTGCTGGGGTTCTGACCATTGCCTTTAAGAGGGCGTTTCATTTTCCCATGTTGTATACTGATAAATGCAGAAGGAAATGTTTTAATTACAAGCTGCTACATGGTGGGTGGGGATTAGTGTTACTCCCTTTTAATGGCCCTAGAAGAAAAATGGCATTGAAGCATCATGAATTTACTGGATGCCCAGCATCACACAGCAACACACAGTAAAAGGACCATCCCCGGGATACCTTTAATATAATACCATAGTATATTTAGGGAGGTATTTAAGTTGCCGGCTGCCGGTATCCCAGTGGTCAGGATACTGATGCTGGAATCTCGAAACCCGGTGAAATACCGGCGGTCGCAATGCTGACCGTTACCCGGAATCCCCACTAACAAAGCAGAATTCCTTTATGTATTTACAACCCTTTATGAAGTCTAAGAACACTGTACGCTGTTTACTTAAGAAGTACCGTAAGGGTACGCTGGTTGCGTAACGATCGCTCAGCCGTAGGCGAGACGCTCAAGCGTCACGTTCGCTCACGGCCCAGAGATTACAGGACAGAATGATTCGCTATGGCGTAGCGGTTCGCTCGAGACCACGAGGAGATCACCAGCGGCGCAGACGCTCACAACGCTATACCTTTATGTCTAAACCTTATACCAATGAAATACACAGAATACCTTAATGTGAATACAGGGTGTAAGTGCAACCTTGTGTAACCTGACTAACTACAAAGCTGCTTGAGCGTTACCGACGCTCAAGTGAACACTTAACACTATAGGAAATACACAGATGCTGGTTTAGGGTCCAAAGCCTATTAACTGTATTATGTCTAATATACTTGTAAAAAGAGAATAACAGTACAAATGATACACTACAATATAACAGAGACTTCCTAACCAAAATACAATACTATCTAATACAATACAATACTAGTCTAGGGGAGATGTGAGAGAAAAGAGAAAGGAGAGAGAGAGAGAGAGAGAGAAATTGGCTCACAGTAAGACAATGATTACGGAGAGAAACTTACGCACAAGGGGAAACGATCGCAAGCGCCTCTGGACATCCAGCTTCCTGATTATCAGCAATGAGAACCATTTGAAGAGAAGTGAAAGCTGGATGTCACAGACCCGTCTTTTATGCTACTCACACAATGCAATCTAATGGTCCCTACAGTCTCACTGTCCATTGGACGCAGGAACTCGGCTTCGCATTATAACAAAGGTCATAGGTTGATTCATACAGGTAAACTGTATCAGTGGTCTTGGTTATGCAAAACAATGGGTGATAACTAACACATTCCTGTCTTCTGGAGAGCTATTGTTTGGCGAATATAAAACAGAATCCTGTCTGGGTTCTGTTCTATATTCATGATGTCCACTTTCAGTTGAGACAATGACGTCTCAGCCCTTATTTTCCTGTATACAAATCCAGCCCCATTTGTAAACACAGGTGTTGGCCTTCTTCATTGAGTCTCAAAGCTCAGTGTAATTAAAGGCTATTGCACTCCGTCTGCGGGAAAGATACTGATTTGGAGTACAATTGATCTTCAATTACTATTCCTGTGTTTACCTTATGCATGTGTAGATATGAGGCCCTCTTAACATGCAAACTATTGTTTGGGGGATCTCTGAGGTCAAAGAGCCATTTGAGACCCACTGATGCCTGTCTCCAACTGTTCAGATGCATGACTAAGTAAGAACAAATAAAATGGACATAACTTCTTATGTCCATAACTATTCGCACGAGCGATTAATAAGCTCCAAACCAACACCGGAATATCGCTAATTAAATACTCTTCCGATGGGTACCAAACACTGCTGTATGATTCCTGTTAGACCCTTCGTACAATACAAAGAGGGATTCCTCTGCTCAGGGACATTCTATATTAACCAAACTTTCAGAATCTATCAAAGGGACCATGATCTACAAACTACATTAATTGTGAAAATATGTAACGAATGAGTCGCACGCTACGACTACATAAACTCTACCGTAAATACGCATACCGTGCGCCCGCGGGTGCACGCTATTGCGGGTGTGCGTCTTCACGGGAGAGCGTACGCATGCGCAGCGCGGACCAGTGTGCGGTGCAAATATGGCAACGTGCATAGAGACATTTTTCTGACTTTGACAGTCCACCCTTTGGCAGTCAATAATAACTGCCACCTTCTAAAACATTTCAAAAGGAGAAAAATGTAAGTCAGGGGTTAATTGATTTCCATGGTGGGGAAAGGAAGAAGAGTGGAGTAGGTGTGAAGAGGGTATGACCTAGTGAGAAAGCAGAAGCATGTGTGTATGAGTCCATGTTTGGAGGGTCATGTATCATCGTGCCGTACGTGTGGTAAATCAAGCTTCGAGGTATTGCGAAGTATACATTTGAATTCCTTCTTATCCCGTACTAAGGGTCTGTGGATGGGCTGTCAAACTCTACCGAGCTCATTTCGGCTGTGGTTGTAACAAAATGGGGATGCACATTTTAGTTGATGATACATGAATGGGGGAGGTATGTGGTTGCTGATATCTGTGCCTGTATTCCCTATCGTCTATGTGTGTCGTTACCTGAGGGTTGTAGAGATGAAGATAAAGAACACTTACAAAAAATGCAATGATATCCTATGTCAGGTAAATGTACATCTGTCGTCGAAGTTTTGTTCGGTATCTGTTGAAAGTCGTCTTCTTTGCGCTGTTTTGCTCATTAGGTGTGAGCAATAAGCTTTGTCAATGCCATCAGATGTACAGAAAATGTTGGGCTAGCGTGAGTTTAAAAATACTAGGGAAACTGGGGATCCATGGCAAAGTTCATCAAGTGTCCATATTTAAAGTTGTCAAATCTTCTTCTTTGGTCAATCCGTTGTCTGTATACATCTCGTCTCGTCAGCTTCCTCGTCCAAGGGGGTCTTTGTATCTTGGAGAAAAGCAGAAAAACAGGTGAAAGAAACGGACCGTATAATCGCATTTTCATCACATTCTGGTTTCTATCATTGGGTCATAAATCAAATCCAGGTTAACTACGGTTTCCTCACTCCTCAAGCTCATCACTTTTGTACTTTGTTTGCACCTCATTAAAGCCTGCCCGCATCTAAATATCAATCCAATCGATATAACGACACCCAAGATACATAGTAGAAACTTTCCAACATCCATTATGACTCCTTGAGCCCAGTCTCCTAAACCGGAGAACCAATTTCGCGGGTTCAACCATGACACCCAACCAGTCAGCTCATTACCTACAGCAGCAAGGGTGAGATTGTGTTTTCGGCGAAATTCCCACTTCAATTGGAGAATATCGTCCATCTTTTGATCTATGACCTCGACCGGATCCTTGGTGCTATTCGTGATATACGTGCAACACTTTATACCGTACTGTGTTGCCAATGTAACACAATATCCGCCTGTTACTGCTGTAAGATAATTAAGAACCATCCTATGCTGAACTAGTTCTGTTTTGTAAGCTTGAAGTTCTCTTCCAGTGTATCTAAACGTGTCATCATACATTTCAGTGATATTATCTAACAAATTGGCGAGTGCGGAAATGTATCTATAATTCATCACTCCTCGAGCGGTACGAGTGAAATCTAACGCTACCAGAACCTGAATCCCGGTGGATTCATGGATAAGATCAGAGGCCGGATGCTCTAACCTTTCTGGCAGTTGTCTTTTAACTCGGTGCTCGTAATGAGTGTGAGTATAAGGAGCTTGGGCACCACGGTGTATGTCCTTCATTTTGTCATGTGTAACAGTCATCACTTCAGGCAATACTTTTCCAATATAACACAATCCTTCAGAGTTTGGGGCAAGCCACTTGTACGCCTTTCTCCCGCATATGAAATATGCATCATCGGGGAGAACATAAGGGACGGAGAAGGACATGACCATGTTACAAACCTTCCAGGTGAAATCTCCTGACCCTAATTCTTCCATCTGCTTAATGCACGTATCAGTTTGTACGATATGTGCACAGTATCCTGGTGATACCTCTCCAACTCTAGTAATCCTATTTCCTAAGGTATATTGATACCGGAAAGATTTTCCTCTACTGGCTATGTGGCGTACCAGCTCTGTATCTGTAGGCATTCTATCTGCTCTGTGTGAAAAGGTCATGGTAAGGTTGCTCCATGACACTTCCCAATTTCCCGGCTTACGGGGATTGGAGATATTAAAACATAAGAGGGACCTATCCACATGGTATTGGTGGAGCTTCAAACTAGGAGGGCTGGAGATGTTAAACCTCCGGTCCACCGGTCTCCCACCCCTTAGCTCAAGTACCTCCCCTAACGTTAAAGGAAATGGTACTAGCCCTGATTTGCTGTGACCCTGAGGTACTTGAGAGCATACCCAACAATCTGTTTGGTTTAATACGTTACCCACTAAGGAGTGATAGTCACTCAATGGATGCCGGTCCATATGGTTATTAAAACTGGATTGGCATTATTGTTACCGAGCCTACAGATACAGTTTTCTTTTTGAACTAACAATCCTTCAAAGAAAATGTTTACAGATAACATGGTTGTTAGATCGTGCCCGGTACTCGCCTTTGCTTGGTGATTGGGTTGCTATTGGAAATTTACACCTCCGTCTCAGTCATCAGGACCTTTCTGGATCCTTTCTCGACCTCACTGGTACTCTCACCGAAACAGACTGCTCTGGTCAACATCATGGTTAACGGGAAAATCCATATCACAGTCTCTTGGGGCAAGTCCATCTTACAGGAGGAGAAAAGAAGAAATTTGTAAAGGGGGTATAAGAAAACAGTTTGAGGGGGAGAGAACTTGTTACGATAATAAGTTCTCTCGTCTTGTTGTTCTTCTTGTTCTGCTGTCCTCTCAAAGGTGCTGTCTCTCAGTCTTCCAAACGAACATTCTGGTGATGCAATATTCCTTCCTAACCGGCGATCTTTCTGTAAGGAGAAAAAATCTGGCATTACCATTGGTCCAACTGAGGGGTGACATACCATCTTTAAACCATGGAAACATGAGTGGGAAGAGAGAGACAACAACAAAAAAAGAGATAGAGAACAATTCATGTGCATATATACATTACATAACTCGACAATAACCACAAATAAGAAAAGAGAAACAAAGCATTTTTAAACATTGTCAACATTAAGAAAACATTGTTAGCATTAGAAAAACATTGTCAGACTTATTAGGCTGTCATATCTATGTGTCTACTGGTCTCCTTGAGCAGTCCCTCCCCACCAGCACCTGCATTACTCCACTGTCTGTATCTGGCCAGAAATACATTGTGGCGGAGGTCATGCTGGGGTTTGGTAGACTTCTGCAAGGACCAAGTGGATATGCAATGTGTGAATTCTTACCACTACTCGTCAGAGATGGGGATAGAGAGAGAGAGAAAAAAAAAACATTTTTTCACAAATACATTTACAACTTTTCACCTGGTCATTCCTGTGTCTTCAGTGAATGACCTCCCACTTTATTAACCGTTACCTCAGGCTTACCATCAGTTCTAATGTTCACCTTTCCTGACTACATACCATGAGTGTGGGCCTGAGTTCTTCCTGTCGGATCTCTGATTATAATGGTGTGTGTGTTGTAATTTTGCTCATTTCTTGGTCTAGGGGGTCTAACTTTATGTGGGTTATTACAGTTGCTGGCATAATGCCCTTCTCTCCTACAATGATAACAAATCCTGGGTTTCCTCCACGTGTCAATGACCTGAGGTTTTGGTTGATTTGATACCTCCTCAAACGCTCGGATGCTCATCATCATCAATCGTTTCCCCTGTACTTCCCTGATTCCTTGGATTTTATGATTATGGTGTTGTCTTTCTCTTGATCTACAATCTCTTGCAAAGTGTCCCTTTTTATGACAATTGTAACAGACTTCCATATCTGGATTTCTCGCAGGGGTGTGGGGCTTTTGTTGGGGTGGTCTTGTGGTTTGGGCCTGTATATTTGCTGCCATTAACTTATCTCTTTGTGACTCTCTGTATCTGGTGATATTCTGATCATGATTGATGACGGCCTCTCTTAGTGCGGTCACCGAGATATCTCTCCAGTTTGGGTTGGTGGTCTGTACCCTTGTTTTTAATTCATCTTTTAAACCATTCATCAATACCTTAACCGCTATTCCTTTATGTTGTGCATTTGTCTTGATGTCTGCGATCCCAGTGTTTCTAGCCATTATTTGCAGTGCTCGATTGAAATAATTAGAAACATTTTCCCTTTCGTTTTGCCTTATGGAAAAAATGTCATTCCACTTGACAGCAGCTGGGAAATATATTCCTAACTGTCGGTTAATCTGCCTAATACATTCCTGATTGTGTTCCTCCATACAAGGTACCTCCGTGTTTAATTTACAATCAGCAATGAATTTTTCAGGGTCAACCCTGGAGGGCAAACATGCCCTCAGCACTGTCCGCCATTCTTTGTTGGTGGGTTCTGTGGCGTTTCCTAGTTCTTTAATAAACCTTTGACATTTGGCTAGATTTTTCCTAGGATCAGGAAATTCAGACATAATTGATCTCAATTCGGTCCGGGACCAGAGACAGCGCATTGCACTGTCCTTGACGGGAATGATTCCCTGATCGTCAGTCTTCCCATTGGGGACTGAGATCACCCTGGCCAGATCGAGCTCAGTTACATCATCTGGTGTTGGTCTTACATTTTGGGGTACATCTGTTTGTGCGTGATATGAAACATTGTACGTACCTGTGGACACGACCTCACCTGACCCTCCGTTAGGGGGTTCGATTATTGCCTTTACCAATTTGGTCGCGTCCACCTGGATGGCTTTTGTGATGGTTGTTGGAAGAGGTGCTGACATCGTTCTGGGTTCACTTTCTTGTTTGTATTCCTTAGGGAAGTTTGACATGGGGTGCAACTTGCACAGGTTAATAGTTGTACATTCAACAGTATTACAATAATAATTGTTACAGTTATTACACTTATTCTTATAATCTATACTACAGTTGCTAAGAGCGTTTTTATTGTTCAACCTTGTGCTTTTCTCTCCGCAGTCAACTCCTCCCCCGATGCCATTATCTCTCCTCTCAGAAAAGTCAATTGAATCTCTTTGTAATTCACCTTCCTGTTGCCCTAACTGCAAATAATCATAATGTTTACTTCGTCCCTTTGTTGGTTCAATGAGACATATCCTCCTCCTTAAATTTTGTAACACTTCTGGACTGGAGCTACCTATTCTTGGGAATTTCTCCCTGTCTTGTACAGTCATTCTCTCCCATTCATCACATAAAACTTCAGCGTGATTTCCATATTTCTCACACATCACATATCGTGCCGACCCGACTGGCCGGTTCCCTGAATCAACCCGAACCGAGGTTGATCGCCCCCTACCTGAACAAATGGCCCCCATAATCTGCAGGTGTTGCTTATTCCTCCTTGGATCTTTATCTCAAGGTTTTCAGCGAACCCTTACAAACAAACCAAGATGTCCTGGGCAGGCCGGCGGTGGTGGTTTATCAAGTACCCCACTTACTTCTCGCCCACGTTGGCCAGTACTGCAATCACTGTAACCAGAGCTGCGGTACCCAACCCAGGGCCCCTGTGAACCTTTATTTTACTGGAACATATGAGGGTTACCCGAAGGACACTTACTCTTTCCAGTAAAGTTGGGGTTGTTAGATAGTTCCTGAGTGACCAGCGAACTTCCCTTTAAAAATAAAAAATTACACAAATCACGTCAGAATGTACAAATAGCGTTTGTGACCACTTTACTCTAATGGTATTAGGTCAGATTACTAACTACTGCACACAATTACGTGCGGTCCAATCGTTCAGTACATAAGCACTACCTGTTATGTACTGAGAGATTAATGGAATCGATGTTTCCGGCCGCGATTCCTTCAGCAAGAGCTTATGGCCTATATGGGTTCTGCACCAACACCCCAGGCGTTGTGCCTCTTGTACCTTTATAGCGGACCTTTTAGTACCTTGTGACCTCCTGGTCTTGTTACCTTATGACCTCCTGGTCTTGTTACCTTATGACCTCCTGGTCTTGTTACCTTATGGTCCGCTATACTCTAATGCTCAAATATTATTTAACCAGGGATGCCTCCCTAGCCACCGTATATGTCACTTACACGTATGTCCCTTGACGAGTACCCGACTTTCCTTTTGGTTCAACCTCTAAGTTATATAAACTTATGTGATAAAAAAAAAACACACTCACTCAACACATGTACACTTTGTTTCTATATCTATTTCTGCGCAGAAATTGTCTTCAGTCCAACTGTGTTACCAATTAGGAGCAGGATCTGTTAAACTAAATTTCAGATTTTTCCAAAAATAGATTTGCGTTATTTACCGCGTCGCGTTATCTACCGCTGTGCGTTACTTATCGCCTTTGCGCTAATTATCGCTTTGCGCTAATTCAACTTTTCGTGACGAGCTACGTGGGCGTAACCAGACGCTACGTTGCGTAATGTACGCTGCGTGCGTCTGCCTTTGGATTGCGTACGCAAGTCTTTTGTTAGGGACACGTGTACGCAAAACAAAGATCCACCGTAACACAATTTCTATTTTTATCAATGTGGATGATCCCTGATCATCTACCGCACACCACACTGACTGCCTTATCTCCCAGACAAGCCGTGTGTTGGTCTATACTTTAACTATTACCTCTACTATGAAATAACAGCAAATCTCTTTTAGCACTTTCTATCAACTATAAAAATTGGCAAACAGGAATAGTGATATACGAAATTTGAAAAAGAAATGCAGATATATGTATGCGTGCGTGTATACGCAAGACAGAAGAGAAATAAAACAGTTTTAAAAGACACAAGCGTTTTTGTTCTTACTTCCGGTTCCCGGATTCCTTCAGCACTCTTATCTAAGCGAAGCAGACGCTTATCCCGTCAGCACTACGAGAGATACAACCTCCCGCCCTTTGCTGAGGGATAATGTCTGCTGATCTACCTAGTGCAGATATGTGAAGGACTGGACGGCCCCCAATTAACAAAGCAGAATTCCTTTATGTATTTACAACCCTTTATGAAGTCTAAGAACACTGTACGCTGTTTACTTAAGAAGTACCGTAAGGGTACGCTGGTTGCGTAACGATCGCTCAGCCGTAGGCGAGACGCTCAAGCGTCACGTTCGCTCACGGCCCAGAGATTACAGGACAGAATGATTCGCTATGGCGTAGCGGTTCGCTCGAGACCACGAGGAGATCACCAGCGGCGCAGACGCTCACAACGCTATACCTTTATGTCTAAACCTTATACCAATGAAATACACAGAATACCTTAATGTGAATACAGGGTGTAAGTGCAACCTTGTGTAACCTGACTAACTACAAAGCTGCTTGAGCGTTACCGACGCTCAAGTGAACACTTAACACTATAGGAAATACACAGATGCTGGTTTAGGGTCCAAAGCCTATTAACTGTATTATGTCTAATATACTTGTAAAAAGAGAATAACAGTACAAATGATACACTACAATATAACAGAGACTTCCTAACCAAAATACAATACTATCTAATACAATACAATACTAGTCTAGGGGAGATGTGAGAGAAAAGAGAAAGGAGAGAGAGAGAGAGAGAGAGAAATTGGCTCACAGTAAGACAATGATTACGGAGAGAAACTTACGCACAAGGGGAAACGATCGCAAGCGCCTCTGGACATCCAGCTTCCTGATTATCAGCAATGAGAACCATTTGAAGAGAAGTGAAAGCTGGATGTCACAGACCCGTCTTTTATGCTACTCACACAATGCAATCTAATGGTCCCTACAGTCTCACTGTCCATTGGACGCAGGAACTCGGCTTCGCATTATAACAAAGGTCATAGGTTGATTCATACAGGTAAACTGTATCAGTGGTCTTGGTTATGCAAAACAATGGGTGATAACTAACACATTCCTGTCTTCTGGAGAGCTATTGTTTGGCGAATATAAAACAGAATCCTGTCTGGGTTCTGTTCTATATTCATGATGTCCACTTTCAGTTGAGACAATGACGTCTCAGCCCTTATTTTCCTGTATACAAATCCAGCCCCATTTGTAAACACAGGTGTTGGCCTTCTTCATTGAGTCTCAAAGCTCAGTGTAATTAAAGGCTATTGCACTCCGTCTGCGGGAAAGATACTGATTTGGAGTACAATTGATCTTCAATTACTATTCCTGTGTTTACCTTATGCATGTGTAGATATGAGGCCCTCTTAACATGCAAACTATTGTTTGGGGGATCTCTGAGGTCAAAGAGCCATTTGAGACCCACTGATGCCTGTCTCCAACTGTTCAGATGCATGACTAAGTAAGAACAAATAAAATGGACATAACTTCTTATGTCCATAACTATTCGCACGAGCGATTAATAAGCTCCAAACCAACACCGGAATATCGCTAATTAAATACTCTTCCGATGGGTACCAAACACTGCTGTATGATTCCTGTTAGACCCTTCGTACAATACAAAGAGGGATTCCTCTGCTCAGGGACATTCTATATTAACCAAACTTTCAGAATCTATCAAAGGGACCATGATCTACAAACTACATTAATTGTGAAAATATGTAACGAATGAGTCGCACGCTACGACTACATAAACTCTACCGTAAATACGCATACCGTGCGCCCGCGGGTGCACGCTATTGCGGGTATGCGTCTTCACGGGAGAGCGTACGCATGCGCAGCGCGGACCAGTGTGCGGTGCAAATATGGCAACGTGCATAGAGACATTTTTCTGACTTTGACACCACTCAAGTGGTGGTCCACGCCAGAACCCGAGGTGGAATATAACCCTGTAGTGACCGAAGGGATATGCTGCACTTGCCGCCGGTATTCCGGCTACTGAGATCCCGGTGTCGGTCTCCTGACCGCCTGCATCCCAACAGTCGGTATATTATACGGAATCCTATATATTATGATGATCTTTTCGTTCTATTGTGCCACAAGCGTCCACTAGCAAAATACATAGAGAAAGCATACACAGGGCCTATCTATCGAGATGTGGTGATAAAAATATTTAGCATCACCACAATTTTTTAACAACATCCGCTGGAGTATTGGAACAAGCCTCCGCTCCCCAGCCATACTTGCAGGCAGCCATAAGTGGACTCACCAGAGAAAGAGCTTTTCAAGGCTTCATACATATAACCATAACTCACTCCCAGGGTAAGTATACTGCACAACAAGAGGGGGAGTAGTTGCTTCTCAGTCATGATGCTTCTCTTATTCTAATATACATTCCACACACTATACAGTGGCATATCTATAATGGGTGCAGGGTGTGTGATACACACGGGCCCCTGGGTCCAGGGGGGACCACACCGCACACCCTGCACCTATTTCTCCTGTATACTTACCTTTCCAGAGTCTAGTGCCGGCAGCCGCAGGGCTGCAAAATCACTGGGAAAATGGCAGCCGCACCATTTTCCTGGAGACCTGTGCATGCGCAGTAGACTCGGGCACAGCGCCAGAGTCTACTAGCACTAGAGCTGCACTGTAAGCTACAAAGGAGAGGAGGGAGCCCGAACGGAGACTGCACACCCCCCTCTCCTCTTTTGACATGCCCCTGACTCTATTCATTATATAAGTTTGACTGGCCATTTGTATTTATATTTATGCAAGCCATGGTTCTCCCATTGTAACTAATTTAGCCTGATTCAAAGATGGATGCAGTTAGCACAGAACCTGAGCTAAAACATGCACAACCAGCAGGAGGCGCTGTAATAGAAAGACACCACATTGCAGCACATTTTGTGATCAGCTGCTGCGTCCAAAGCCCTCGGATCATCTGCATGAAGGGCCTGATTCAGGTCCACATTCAGTTCCAATGCGGTGGCAAATGACTGATGGATTCAGGAGTGCGCATGCACCAGGGTTGCAGTGTGCCTGTGCTGCCTGTGATGTTACTATAGTGCCCTGGATGCCACAGCCTAATTTATATGCTGCGGACATTAAGGGGAGGAGACGGGGAGTGTTCCTTAAAACTGAGGTGTGTAATCCCGTTTTGTGGGCGTGCCAAAGCCAGAGTTTACGTCTTCGTAAGCAGATGCACTGGCTTCAGCAGGTAACCCTGAGGGATACTCAGACTTCTGATAGCATGGCCAATGTGTGTAATGGAGATCCGATGATGCATCATCTGACGCAGACAACAGATCTGAGAAGCTGTCGGTGGGGGTCATTTGCATATGCGCTCAGATCATAGCCAGATTAAGGGGGGGATGCAGGTCATACTGTACCCCGGGCCCCCCTTTGTCAGGCCCCCTGCCCCCCCCCCCCCCCCCCCGGCCAAAGCACACTGATATAATAGCTTTCCCTCTTAATGTGAGAGCCAGAATGAGAGCAGGAGAGTATGCAGTGCAGGAAGAGACACAGGAATATCATGTTTCATGAGCCACCGACAGAGCTTTTTGACCAGAGGAGAGATAGGAGGTTGGAGAGAGCTGTAAGTAACACAGGGATCCCTGTGTAAACTTTTATGCAACTAAACCATTTGGTTCTAGAGATAGAGACATACACAGAGAGTCCGCCTGAGTTCTGTCCCATTGTGTAAGTAGTACAGAGGATGCTGATATTATTGCATGTGACAAGATAAATTATAGATTTTATTTTTCTTTGTGTATTGTAAGGTTGTTTAAATTGTCTTTGTTCCACTACAAGGAAATGTAATAAAATAGTTGTCTCTCAATTAGGTGGAGCTACTGTATAAACAGTACCCAGTCATTAAACTATTAGTTTAATACTAATATACACCATTTGTTTAAATTTAATATACACAATCCATACCTCTCACCATGACCCATTGCAGGAGGGACAAAATGTTCTATACCTGGACTTCCTTCTTAATTTATTATCGCAATCACCTGTGTTGAAATACCTTTCTTAGCAATTAAATAGTTAAAAACAGGTGACATCAATCATATATTAAGAGGAAAGTCCAGATAGAGAGCATTTTGTCCCTCCTGGAATGGGACATGTTGGGAGGTATGCACAAACTAATATACATCCCCCACCTTCCACCAGGGCCCCCCTGTCTTAAGTGCCCTGGGCACCCCCAAGGCTTAATCCGGCCCTGACTCAGATCCTGGTGCAGCGATCCCTGCTGCATGCACCTCAGAATCAGTCCAGTGTCCAGTATTTGTGTACTCCACGTGCACAGTGGCTGCAGTCAGGATCCCGACAGTCACAATACACACAGCGGAATCCTGATGGCCATAATCCAGATGGATCTTGGCGGTAAGTGCTGGGGTTAGTGTTAGAGTCAGGCAGTAGGGGGGAGGAGGGTTAGGGTTGGACTGCAGGGGCGGTTATGGATAGGCTGTGGGACAGTTAGGGTTAGGTTGCTGGGGGGACTGCTACGATTAGGCTGTGTGAGGGGATGGTCAGGGTTAAGCTGCGAGATGGGGGCTGGGGTTAGGGTTAAAATACTTATTTGGGTCTGTTGGAATTATCACCAGCGGGATGCCTGCATCCTGACCATCGGGGTTTTTAATCAGTGGCGTCACAAGGGGTGTGCCTCAGAGTGGGTGACACCAAAATGATGGCTCCTCCTCAGTGACAGGAGCGGGGTGCTGCAGTGTGACACTCTCCTGCATCACTCAACTCCTGTCAAAGAGGAGGAGCCAAAAGCGCAGGCTGAGTGTCTCCGTGGGTGCAGACCAGCACAGCGCTGCATCTCTGGAGATGCTGGCCACGCCCCTTGAGTGACGATCTCAGGATCCCCCATGAGACCAAACCCCCTTTATATATGACCACACACCCTTTATACATGGCAACACCCCTTTTCGCCACGCAGATCCAGGGTGCACCTCTGTTGTGAATGCTGGGATTTCGTACCCAACCCGTGCACAGATATGAGAAAGTGCTAATTGTACAAATGTGTAGATATGTCAATGGAGACAGACCATGCATTATATAGTGCTGTTTGCATACAGTGCTACAGACCTTTGGGAGCAGCAGCCAGCATAGAGGGGGTTTAATAAGGTTTAAATTGCAAAATATTGGGGAAAATAGGTAATTTTTGGTCATTTCAGATCCTAAAATGTAAATTTATATTGAAAAGTTTACCTCAGCCGCACATACATTCCAGCTCTTTACTAAAGTGATTTTGTTCCATGATATAAAATAACAGTGTCTTTATGAGTTAGTATGGTAAGATACGTTATCCAGACTTCTGTACAAGGAATTCTTCATGTGGTCAATCCCCATACCTTGGCATTTCTTAAAGTGGTACTGTCTTCTTTTTTTATAAGTAGTATATAAGTATGTAATATAATGGGCGAGGTACAGCAAGGTGAAATATGCGGCCAAATCTCCAAAAATGCTATTTGCAGAGGTTTGGCAGTGTACCACACATGCACCAAGCCCTGGAATGCGATAGATTCCGGGGCTTGCATGTGGTGGGCAACGTCATCTTCAGATGGTGTTGCTCTATAGAAGCCTATGGGCTCCTATGGCACCTCCCAGCTGAGAGGGATCCATCCGGATCCCTTCCGGCACCCCCCACGGCACCAGCGTCACCTGACGCATGCGCAGATAAGATTACCGCAAGAGCTGTCCTTTGTGCTTTTCTTCATGCATACAGCGTTAGTAAACGCCTATATGCCTGCCAGACAGTGGCGGGATGCATCGCAAGCAAAATGCGATGCTTGCTGAATCTCGACCAAGGAGTTATTGTGCACGTTTGTTTGTACACAATGTACTTTATTGCAACATGTCATTTTTTATCATTATTGTTATATTATTATTTCAGATGTGTTTTGCTTCTGGGGATTTCTATACTGCACTTGGCAGCAGATAAAGCATAACATATTATTATGATCTTCCTCTATTCTGTTCCAGTTTGTTAGCTACTTATTGTTCCCCAGTGCCAGCACTAATAAGAAGTACTAGTGAGAGTAAGTAAGGTGACTGTACTCTAATTGTTTTACAGCGGCCCTTAAGGTAAATGCAGCTGCAGAGTTCTAAAGACTGAATGTAGGTGAGAGATAAAATAGGCTGCTATAATTAGCGGTCACATGTACAAAGGTGTACGAAGCAAATAAATATTTGGAAATGATCATGCGTTTAAAGTAGAGCAAAATGTAACAGTGTTAAATTCTAATAGTTGTTGGCTTTTATTATTATTATTAATGTTGTTGTTATAATAGTGTCTTGCTAAGACATTGACTTTGTGTTTACTGTATACAAGCTGTTGTTCTTAGTTATCCGCCGTTTTGTTTACCGTTGGAAATATGTGTATACAGGCTGCAGGATGTAACAGTTTCGGTACACACCAGCAAATGCCTTACAACTATGAACAGCCTGGTTACTTTGCTAGTGGAGTGGTTCTACCAGCATCCTGCACCGCTGCCTGGCGGTACCTACATATACACTGGTTGGTACAGTAAAGGTGGCCATCCACTACTCAGACTTGTCTGAACTGCAGATAGCATCAGATTTCTCTTGAACTCTCCCGGGAGCGTCCCAGGAATCGGATCAGACCCTGGCTTTAATTTTCATTACATTCACTTCAGATATATCTGATGCACTATATCATGTGCCAGATCGCATCAGATATATCTGATGCACACATGCTACATGTGATTGATCTGATGCTGCTGCTGCCGCTGTTCCCCCTCTTGGTGGGTGGGAGTGGTCAGGGAGATGCCAGTCAAGTGACGCTTCAGATGAATCTGATCAGATACATCTGAAGTAAAAAAAACAATCCGATGTGCACCTGCTTTCTTCAGATTTAGATAAATAGTTGGGGCAGCCTCAGAGATCTGTAGTTCAGACATATCTGACACGGGAGTGAGCATTGGATCTGAAGAGCCATCCGATGCGACACTTTTCTTCAGATATGACGGTCAGATGCATCGAAATCTGAAGAAAACTGCCCAAATCTGACTAGTGGATGGGGGCCTTTACAACTATGAACAGCCTGGTTACTTTGCTAGTGGAGTGGTTCTATTGAACATAAAGCAGGTACAGCCATACTTACTGTACCAACCAGTGTATATGTAGGTACCGCCAGGCAGCGGTGCAGGATGCTGGAACAGCATCTACTACTGTCTTCCACTGTGGCACTCTCACACAGCCCCAACATGGCTTAACACATGCTCAGTATTAGCATGGGTGGCCATGTTGGAACAGGGAATGAAGCTTCCCTGAAGTAGTGCACTCCAGCTGGCAGCAAAGTGAACAAGCCCATTGGGGTGAAACGCATTATCGCTGAGTGCTGTAGTGCGCACACGGCATTCCCAGACCCGGTTCCCAGCACCTTCTCTCCCATGGCATCTTCAGGACAAATAGCTACATCTCTCTCTCTGGACCTCTCCCACCGTTG
The DNA here is from genome assembly GCF_028390025.1 of Pseudophryne corroboree. NCBI lineage: Eukaryota > Metazoa > Chordata > Amphibia > Anura > Myobatrachidae > Pseudophryne > Pseudophryne corroboree. Next base: position 745,675,376 of record NC_086449.1, read on the forward strand.
AGTGTGACACAGGGACCTGCAATGTCTTATGATACCAGGGTGCATAGGTGCTTGCCACCCAAAAATATTTGAGAGGTGCCGGTCAGCGTACTGGGTTGGGGAGCTCAGTGCAGTCACCATCTGTGCTTACCACGGGCAGTGTCAGGATGGGGATAATCCCTTCCCGACTGCTCCACCTCCTTCCTCCCCGCAGCCCTCCTGTGCCCTGCACCCAGCTCCAGCCCGTATAGTGTGTTGCTAGTTACTGTGGGCTGGTGAGATGGTGAGATCAATACATGCTGGTCTTTCCCCTCTATACCGCACATTCTGGTGCCTTGTTTACACGCATTCTGGAATCCTTTTCCCTATGGTATCTGACAAAGGACTATAGAGGAATGTCTTAATAGTACAATTTGTGATATTCGCGGCAGCTCTGACCGTCGGGGTGGGCGGGGGTCTGGGGAATCGGCTAAAGGGCCTTAGAATCCTGGAGCCCTGGGGCAACTGGCCATTAAGCCCATAGGTAGAGATGGCCCTGATTCAGATACGATGAAGCAGTTGAGTTAATACATCTAAGATTTGGCATACTTATTTCAACATTTCCGGGTTTTTTTTTAAATTTGCTTGTAATTTATGAATGCTATGTGATTTGTATACTTGCAGCCCTGTGGAACGAGATAACAGAGACAGGAAGATCCTGATACGCTGGCCTGTCTCCTTGGCACTGCACCACTCAGTGCACACCTCTGTATAAACTTACAAGCCTATCTTCTTGACCACTCATTCAATTTAATGTATATCTAATAAAAGTTATATTTTACCTTCAATTGAGACGTATATACTAATTGTAAGAGTGCCCCCCAACAAAAGAGTCTTATTTTTCTCCAGTACTAGTTCCATGTAACTCTGGGGAGCACCACTAATCCGTGTAGTTTAATCCAGGATACTCTTTATATCCTATATATTTAGGAAGGTAGTTGGTTTAGTCATATGCAGGGCCGTAACTGGGTGTATGCCAATGGTGTCTTGCCCACAGCGCAAATGCACCGAGGGCGCACCATCTGGCAGCACACCTGCACGACTGCTATCTCCAGACTCCCGTGTAGTGCACACACTCATTGCCGGCACCGCCGCCTGTGTCCCGCTAATGGCGCCGCCTGTGTCCCGCTGATGGAGCCACCTGAGTCCTGCTGACGGTGCCGCCTGTCTCCCATCACCCACCGCCACTGCTGCTGTAAAGGACCCGGGAGCTGGCCTGGCAGCAGCGCTGTGATCGCTGTCTGCCTCTGCTAATTTGCCCCAACCTGAACGCTGGCTCGGCCCCCCTGCAATTCGGGAGAGACGTGATGACGTCAGATGTCTCTCCCGGTTTACACAGAGACTCTCCCAGCCTGCCCTACCGCTGCACAGCGAGCGAGGAGCTGATAGTTGAAGGAGGAGGAGATCCTCATTTTCCTCCTTCTGGTGTTATGATTCCAATACTCTGGTCTGGGGAGATCTTATAGCAAGAACCCGAGTACTGGAACGTAATGCTGGGAAATGGGAGTGGGAACGGGAATAGCCCCTGGCGCCCTATCTCCGTTGTCTCGCCCGTGTTGTCAGAAATCTCTTGCGAGACTATGGTTGCTTGAGCCCATGGCAGCCGCGTTTGAAGGGCGGATTACTTCTGCCCAACTCCGATGCCCCCTCAGGTCTTAATGGGAGACAAAGAGAAAACCGAGACAGGGTGATAACAAGGGGCCCTCTAACTAGACAACAAAGCCAGGGGCTATACACTAACTTTAAACTAGAGTATGTGCGGGAAAAACCGCCAGGGAAAAGGACAACCAAAATACCCACTTGTCCACTCTCCTACTCGGCACCGCCGAGTTCCGGAGAGGACTGTGGGAGCGGAAACCTCCGCAAATGCTCCAAAACAGAATACGAGATGAAACGACCTAGGCCGCAGCACGCGGCAGAGCCGCCACTCACGAAAACCACTCGAGATCCTTTAGCGACTGTGGCGGGTAATTGAGGACCGGAAGGCTCCTTGGGATGAGATGACAACTCCAAGATTCAGGAACTCTGAGGACAGGAATGACCGGACACAGCAGAACTGGAACAGACGTTCAGCAAACCAAAGCAGCATGCAGGAAGCTATAACCGGCGTCTGTGTGTAGCACTGAGAAGGCTTTAAGCACTGCATCCTCCAATCAGGGTTCAGAGGCCGATTAACATAAATGTCGTGCAGCTGCCTTGCTGCACGACCAGAAGACCAGTGTGTTTAATTACTTGATTGACCCTGCAACGGGGAACGCGGTCCGCCCGTGGCGTCCCCGTTGCTAGGGTCCTGGCGGCTGAGCGCGCACGGCGTCCTAGCATTGCTAGGGACCCGGCGGCTCAGCGCGCACGGCGTCCCAGCGTTGCTAGGGACCCGGTGGCTCAGCCCGCTCGGCGTCCCTAGTTGCTAGGCGCCGGGCCGCAACGAGATCTCGGACCGCGGCGCCTAACATCTGGTTAGTAAATTATGAAATTACATTTTATAAAGAGAAAAAATACATTCATTTGAATGGGGATTCTGTCTGCCGAAATGTGTAAAAAGGGGGACGCTGCCTGCCGTAATGTGTAAAAATGGGGACGCTGTCTGCCGTAATGTGTAAAAAGGGGAAGCTGTCTGCCGTAATGTGTAAAAAGGGGGACTGCCTGCTGCAATGTGTAAAAAGGGGGACTGCCTGCTGCAATGTGTAAAAAGGGGGACTCTGTCTGCAGTAATGTGTAAAAAGGGGGACTGTCTGCTGCAATGTGTAAAAAGGGGATGCTGTCTGCCATAATGTGTAAAAAGGGGATGCTGTCTGCCGTAATGTGTAAAAAGGGGAAGCTGTCTGCCGTAATGTGTAAAAAGGGGAAGCTGTCTGCCATAATGTGTAAAAAGGGGACTCTGCCATAATGTGTAAAATATGAACGCTGTCTGCCATAATGTGTAAAAAGGGGGGCTGTCTGCCATAATGTGTAAAAAGGGGACGCTGTCTGCCGTAATGTGTAAAAAGGAGACTCTGTCTGCCATAATGTGTAAAAAGGGGGACTGCCTGCTGTAATGTGTGTGTGGGGGGGGGCAATGCCATTTCTTGCACACAGCGCTAAAATGTCTAGTTACGGCACTGGTCGTATGAATGTACATCTCTGCAGATATTCCCTTCAAATTGCTTGAGTTTACATTGGGAACTGAGGAGGGATCACGGGCCTTATTCAGGTTGGCAAACCAAAAATGTTAGCAATTGGGCAAAACCATGCTGCACTGCAGGTGTGGCAGGTGTAACGTGCAGAGAGAGTTAGATTTGGGTGGGGTGCGTTCAAACTGAAATCTTAATTGCTTTGTAAAAATTAAGCAGCCAGTATATACCATGCACAGAAACAATATAACCCACCCAAATCTAAATTTCTCTGCACATTTTACATCTGCCCCACCTGCAGTGCAACGTGGTTTTGCCCAATTGCTACCTCTTTTAGGCTGCCTAACAAACCTGACTAACCCCCTTAGTGGATCGTTTCTCCCCTTACTTTTACCTTGTTTAACTCCAACCACTTCAAAATTTGATAACATTTTGTCGGTTTCACAGGTTGGGGACACTATTAGTCACTTTGCTCTCAAATGTTGAACATTCTGAGATTTGAATTTAAATACCTGAGACTGTTTAAACTTTACAGTTTTACAGTTTTTTCTTAATTCAAAGAGGAAATATTACGGATTTGACATTCACATGGATCACCCTTTGTACAGCACTGCAGAACACGTATGGCTCCTTATTAAAAGATAAAGATATTATAATTTTTTATTATTATTATTATTATTATTATTAATAAAAAAAATCTATTTGTGCTGGCTCAAATATGGTCAAATCTGTTCCCATTATTGACATTTTTGAACTTCAGAACCACTTTAAAATAATTTTGAGCATCTCTTCTGCCTACTGGCTTATTCTACATGTCTCCATATAAGAAAGATCACCAGCACTCTGGCATGGTCAGATGACCTCAACAAAGGACATTTCTCTCTGTAGAACGCACAGTTCAGTCTGTGAGTTTTCAACTGCTCTTTGTAGAGGGATGTCGTGGAAGTGAGTTAGACCCTGCAAAATATCCTGGGAGTCTGAAGAAACATGATAGCATCAAAGAAAATCCATTCATTGTATTGTTGCTGGGATTTATCCTACTAAATGATTCTGCTACTGTACCTGGCATCTATTCTGTGACTTCAACTATTGAGGATGACCGGGTCATAAGTGATCATCCCCACCTGTGTCCCCCGATCTGCTCTTTTAATCCTCTGTGGGGCCTGGTGCATGTACAGTGGTGGAGCTGAATGTGGAGACTGGTCTCCAGAGTGCATTTGCTGAACAGAGAAGACTGAGCGTTTTTGGAACTCAAGAGTCTAAATCGTTGCATAGATGCGACATCCCCTGAAACCGCTATAGTTCCACCCTAAGGGGCCCTACACACTGGCTGATCCGCCGCCGAGCTGCCCGACGGCGAATACGGGCGACGGGCGACCCGGCGGCGGGGGGGCAGTGACGGGGGGAGTGAAGTTTCTTCACTCCCCCCGTCACGCGGCTCCATTGAAGTGCAGGCAAATATGGACGAGATCGTCCATATTGGCCTGCATGCACAGCCGACGGGGGACCAGCGATGAACGAGCGCGGGGCCGCGCATCGTTCATCGCTGGAGCCTCCACAGTGAAAGATATGAACGAGTTCTTGTTCATTTATGAACGAGATCGTTCATATCTTTCAAAAAAATCGGCCAGTGTGTTATAGGCCCTACACACTGGCCGATTTTTTTGAAAGATATGAACGATCTCGTTCATAAATGAACGAGAACTCGTTCATATCTTTCAGTGTGGAGGCTCCAGCGATGAACGATGCGCGGCCCCGCGCTCGTTCATCGCTGGTCCCCCGTCGACTGTGCATGCAGGCCAATAAGGACGATCTCGTCCATATTTGCCTGCACTTCAATGGAGCCGCGTGACGGGGGGAGTGAAGAGACTTCACTCCCCCCGTCACTGCCCCCCCCCGCCGCCGGGTCGCCCGTCGGCCGTATCCGCCGTCGGGCAGCTCGGCGGCGGATCGGCTAGTGTGTAGGGCCCTTAGCCTATCTATTTATATAGCTGGTACATGTCAAGCACTAATTTGTTTATTGAGAACAATAATATTTTTATATTGACCTTTATGGGTGATATGTATTCTCTTTCCCAATAGGAAGGTAATGGTAACTATGTGGACTAATATGTGGAATAAAATGGTAAATTACTAAAAACTGTAAAAAAAAAATTTGAGCAAATAGCTGCTATGCCCTCTAGGGCTTTACTTGGCAGTGTGACAATCTGAGAAACAGAATGCCCATAATTAGGGAAATACACATGGGGTCAATAGACGACTTTACTTGCCATCCCACCATAAAACTAAATGAAAAGTTATAAATGAATTGAGTGCAAAGGTACTGTCCTTCAGTCTATGGGCCTAGGTCCATGAAACGCTGATTTAACAATGCCACCGGCCAGTGCGGTCTTTTGAGAATTTCACCAGTACAGGAAAGTGATAAGCCATTTTGGATGCTGAACTATAGTTCTCAGGACTCTCTTGGTGGTTGTCAGACTGGGTATCCTCCAAGAGCACCCCATTAGGAACATAAGCAGATTTAAGTGTTGTGGTTATTATTACACACAAAGGGGGAAATATATCAAGATTCTGAGAGAGATAAAGTACCAACCAATCAGCTTCTACCTGCCATTTTACAGGCTGCGTTTAGAAAAGGACAGAAATGGATTGGTTAGAACTTTATCTCCCTCCACTTTATCTCTCTCCAATGTTTGACACATCTCCTCCAAAGTCCTACTTTCTTTCCTTTCTGGCGGATAGGACCAGATCATTCATTAGTCAAACTAGTCTACTGCCTAAGGCCCACTGGGCCCCAAAGGACATGGCTTACTGCTGTTATGTATGTGCATTGTTATGTACAGTATGTGCATATTTTGTCTAACATAAGGGGGGAAGAGAGCCAAAACCAATATCTTGCCTAAGGTCATATGATCTCAGTCAGGCTCTGCTGACAGATAACCTTGCATGCACCAACACTCCGTTATTATGATACTCCTACCAATGAGGGCAGGAGAGAGACTTACAGTATGGCATTGGAATAAGCGGTAGCAGGAGACAGGGGCACATGACTGGACTGTTGGAGCATTGAGGGGGATTCACCAGATGGGAGAGGTTGTTCTTTTCCAAATGAACAACACCCGAAATACATATTTAGTTCTGGACGGAATACATCTTTAAGCTTGGCATCCGCTTCTATCCTTTTTCTATTATTCTTTAACACAAAGCCAATCTCCACTTTTCCTGTCAAGTCTATGGAGATTTTTGTATTTGTTCCACTCAGTGCCAAGAGCTCACTAGTCATCTCTCTCTGTGCGTTTCCCTATTACTCATTTTAGACTGTCATCATCTGATTTTTTGGGAGATATTCTCAACACATGTTCATCATCTTACAATTACATGCTTTAATTAGAGTAATACTTCCTTTTTGCATGCTCAGCGGAAATGCAGCACGACGTGAACTTTAATATTCGCCCTCTGTGGAAGGTTTTTCCTTTCCTGTGGGCCCTTACACTCTCTATGACATTTGTATGGGGGATGACCTATTCTTTCCCTATACTCATACTTTCTTTATCTGTCAGTCATTTAACGGAAGCTTTAAAAATAGATTCTGTTTTCTCTTAAAGGGATTGGGCAAATCCAGAGACAGATTTATATAACTGACGGTAGCCTGCAGACACTTGAAACTCTGCACCCCAAAGCGCCACCCTTCCACTTGCCACCTCTCCATTATGCAATCTCTAGCATTGCTAAGTAGAATATTTTAGACATACCCACTCCTCAGGTAAAGTCACGTCAACTGATTTTACTATTTCCTTGAGTTTAAATTCTGCCCCTAAATCTAAAGCTGGACATTCTGTTCTGTAGACAGTGCAAATGAGTGGATGAAATATAGAAAGGACAGAATGCGATTGGTTAGATGTGCCTCACCTCCTATCATAAGTTATCCACTTATGTTGTCCCAGAATCCACCACTTACCTTGGGATCAGTATGCCCGGTGGCGACCTTTGGTCGACACAGGGTTCTATTCCCCCTTGGGTAGTGGCGTGGACCTCCACCCCAGTGGGGGAACTAGCCGGTGGTTGGGACTCCAACTGCCGGTATTCCAGTAGGTGTCTGGATTCCGACATCGGTATCCTGACCGGCGGTCAATTGACTGCCTCACCTTACTTCACATCTCTTCTGGTCAATGACTGTCAAAAATCTTCTGTAGCATTTGCTTTTGGATCAGACATAGAGGGGATTATGTGGCCTATACACTACAGTATACCCATATTTTAATAAATTACAGTAAATCTTAATTAAAAAACAAACAGACTAAAACTCATTGACGCTATATAAAATAAACTAACCAAACGGCATCTGCAATTAAACAAAGTATGTTTTCCACAGGAACAAAGCAATACAGTACCCCAGCTCTATTTAAGATGGAGGAGTTATCCAAGCCAACCAATCAGCATTGAAGTAACATTTATAATTTGCATACTGTACAATTTTATAGAGCAGCTGATTGGTTGTCATGGGAAATTCTCCACAGGCTCACTTCTCCACTCTTTTCACTGCTTCATGAATAAACTCCTTAATCACAGTTGGTTATTCAGTGCGTGATACTGTTTATTTAAGGAAAGCTTTACTGTACAGAACGCTTAATGCACATACTATATGCAGTTATTTTCAACGTGATTCATTGTGTCTAGTACTTCTGAGCTGATGCATTAAGCTGTGACTGGTAGTGTGAGTCTGGCTGTGTGGGCATTAGCTGTAGAGTGTCTCCTTGTTTAGATGTGTGGGGAATGGGGATAAAGTACAGTATGACACTCACCAGCTCCCAGCATGACTGACAGCACTACTACAGTACACATGCCAGATGAAAATGCAATTTAGGATGACATCCTATTAGCAAGTGACATTTTCCATAGTACAAAGGCAACGTTATAGATGCTGCCTACATTATTGAGTTCAACTTGCAAAGTAACAATGGTAAGAGCTTTATATTTTAAATAGCAAAAGTTTATAGAGGAGCTGCCAGACACCAGCCAGCTAAACATTGCTGCCCTTTATTTGAATACAATTGTTGACCTTTACTGTATAAGGACAGATAGGTAATACCGGAGCAGCACCATGAAAGTAATCAGGTATTGCTGTTGCTGTGTTCTCTATTACTGTAACACTTGGTATTGTGCTGGGAGGGGGATTACGTGTAAGAGAAGGAGCTTACTGGTTTATGTCACCAGTAAGCTCTGTCCAATTTATCTGTCCAATCTGTCTGGTTGGAACCAAAATCTGGTAATGTATGGAAGTAAATCACAACCAATTGCTCCCAAACGCTGGAAAACGGGAAATGGTCTGCAGATAAATTGGTTAAATCGGTTTGATTTAACAATTTTATTAAACAATCATTTTTGGCCATTTTCCAGCATTTGGGAGAAAATGGTTGATTGTCATTTGCTCCCATACATTACCAGATTTTTGTTCCCACCAGACAGATTGGACAGATAAATCTTTAGGTATGTACCCAGCTTAACCGCACATTGTAAAATCTAGTTGCTCGGTCTGATTCCCTCAGAACAGAATGTGGATGCAATTCGGTTGTACAGGTCAGTTCCCCTGTGTTGGCACTTGACAGAACTAACGGAACCCACTGATCACAATGAAAGTTTCTTTCATTATAGCATACCTCCCAATATCATTAGGCTGGCACTCGGGACTCCCCTGTGTTCGCCCGAAAAGGGGCATGGCCTTGAGGGAAAGGGTCGTGGCTTCATGTGAATGCCCTGATCGCACGTCTCGCCCCGTTCTCGTCACTATGGGGGCATACCCAGCGCTCTATGAGCTGCTGGCTTGCCCCCTACTCCTGTATCTCCCGTGAATAGACGCTGTGCGCATCTATTCAACGCTGCTCTAAGCAGAGCAGAGAGTGACGGGAGCCTCCCAGCTTCCGCACCACCACTGCAGGACACTGCAGCCCGCGGGTGGGACAGTCCCAAAAAAACAAGACTGTCCCGCGAAAATCGGTAATTTTGCCAATCTGACAAAAATGGATTGGATTTTGACAGCGACAATATAGCGACACACAGTGCAATTTGTTCAAAATAGTAAATAAGAAAAAGTAGATGTATCTCACATTTAAGGCACCAGTAGTAACTAGCCGCTCTTTCTAGAGCTCTGCTGTATTGTTCTGCAGAATACTGCAGTATACCAACAGGAATTGACCATTAGGGTAAATAATTTACCGATTAACAGCTCCAAAGAGTTTCAAGTGCTAAAATTATCAATAATAACATTTGCAGATAACCTGCTTGGTTTTATCAATCAGATATCACACAAAATATCCCGTTCACTGGGGAATATAAGGGGCTAGTTATCATTGGTGGCTAGTGGCTCCTACAGATGTAGTCACGCTAATGGTGGCTCCATCTGCGACTAAGTGCGCCTGGCAAGGCGGACTCCTGGGCACAAATAGAACGCGTGTGTGTTGCAGGCGCGCACGTACCACATTCAAAGTGAATGGGAGCGTCTCTGTGCGCTCGGCGGGATGCATAGGCGCGCGGTGCGCCCTCGCCTGCGATGTGGCCACGCTCAATTAGCTTGACTCCATCTGTAACTGTCATTTTGCAAACACACCCTGTAACATGACAGGAGCTGATTGGTTAGTACTTTATCACCATGCAATTTATCACTCTCCAAGGCTTGCTAAATCTGGGTCACAGTACCTTACGCGGTTTACATTGCTAGGACCATTTATCAAGCCACCTATCCTATCGATAACACCGGTCAACACAAATTTTAAGTCTGGGTTCTGCATATCTGATTTTTATTTCTTCCACATTACTAATTAATTAAAAAAATAGTTTTACCCAAAAAAGTTTGCTTTTGTAGCTATCAGAATGAAATTACATATTTTAAGAAAATTTCCCTATTTTCATAACTTTATTGTATGTAAAAATAAAACAAACTTTTGTTACGAATTTGAATTACTTTTATTTACAAAATAAAAATTTAAAACAAACAACTACTGTAACAGAATATATAAAAAAAAGTTTAGAAATTAATATTTTTCGTATTTCTTCTGTGATTGTATGGACTTTCTCGTATTAGCCCCCAAATATAATCCCCCATCACTCTCATTGTATTGCCCCTGATAACGAAGTTCAAAGTCCATCACATCTTGATGAAACGTTCACCTTGCTCTTCCTAATAGGCACCCATGTTATCTTTTCTGCATTTGTTTGTCTATGCTTAGCTGCCTTTGCCATGTGACAGGTCAAAGGGTTAGATCCTCCATTTTTGTTACTACTCAGTTATCTGTGCATGAGTTGCTGACAGGCTGTGTTAAGTCTCCTATACCCCAGATACTTACTTATATCTAATTTCCGTGCACTGTTTATGCTCTTATTTGTTACTAGAGATGAGCGGGTTCGGTTCCTCGAGATCCGAACCCCCCCAAACTTCACGTGGTTTACACGGGTCTGAGCCAGCCTCGGATCTTCCCACCTTGCTCGGTTAACACGAACGCGCCTGAACGTCATCATCCCGCTGTCGTATTCTCGCGAGATTCGTATTGCATATAAAGAGCCGCGCGTTGCTGCCATTTTCACTCGTGCATTGGAGATGATAGCGAGAGGACGTGGCTGCGTTCTCTCAGTTTCTGCGTTCAGAGTGCTGCAAATATCTGTGCTCAGTGTGCTGCAAATATCTGTGCTCAGTGTGCTGCAAATATCTACGTTCTCTGCCTGAAAACGCTCCATATCTGTGCTGCATTGTAGTTGTGCGCAGTATATAGTAGGAGGACAGTGCAGAATTTTGCTGACCACCATTATATATATAGCAGTACGGTACAGTAGTCCATTGCTCTACCTCTGTGTCGTCAAGTATACTATCCATATCTGTGCTGCATTGTAGTTGTGCGCAGTATATAGTAGGAGGACAGTGCAGAATTTTGCTGACCACCAGTATATATATACAGTAGCAGTACGGTACAGTAGTCCATTGCTCTACCTCTGTGTCGTCAAGTATACTATCCATATCTGTGCTGCATTGTAGTTGTGCGCAGTATATAGTAGGAAGACAGTGCAGAATTTTGCTGACCACCAGTATATATATAGCAGTACGGTACAGTAGTCCATTGCTCTACCTCTGTGTCATCAAGTATACTATCCATATTTGTGCTGCATTGTAGTTGTGCGCAGTATATAGTAGGAGGACAGTGCAGAATTTGCTGACCACCAGTATATATATAGCAGTACGGTACAGTAGTCCATTGCTCTACCTCTGTGTCGTCAAGTACACTATCCATATCTGTGCTGCATTGTAGTTGTGCGCAGTGTATAGTAGGAGGACAGTGCAGAATTTTGCTGACCACCAGTATATATATATATATATATAGCAGTACGGTACAGTAGTCCATTGCTCTACCTCTGTGTCGTCAAGTATACTATCCATATCTGTGCTGCATTGTAGTTGTGTGCAGTATATAGTAGGAGGACAGTGCAGAATTTTGCTGACCTCCAGTATATATATATAGTTCTCGATATCTGGAGCTAATATCTTAGTGCACCCTCTGAATATTGTATCTATTATCTTCGTCCATCTCCTACTAGCAGGGAGATTTTCATGAGGTGCTGCCGAATTGAATATAGCGCGAGATTAGGTTATTTGATCTATATATATATATATATATATAGCAGTACGGTACAGTAGGCCATTGCTATTGATATATGTGGAGGGTAAAATAGGGAAAGATCAAGATCCACTTCCACCTCGTGCTGAAGCTGCTGCCACTAGTCATGGCCGAGACGATGAAATGCCATCAACGTCGTCTGCCAAGGCCGATGCCCAATGTCATAGTAGAGAGCATGTAAAATCCAAAAAACAAAAGTTCAGTAAAATGACCCAAAAATCAAAATTAAAAGCGTCTGATTAGAAGCGTAAACTTGCCAATATGCCATTTACGACACGGAGTGGCAAGGAACGTCTGAGGCCCTGGCCTATGTTCATGGCTAGTGGTTCAGCTTCACATGAGGATGGAAGCACTCATCCTCCCGCTAGAAAAATGAAAAGACTTAAGCTGGCAAAAGCACAGCAAAGAACTGTACGTTCTTCTAAATCACAAATCCCCAAGGAGAGTCCAATTGTGCCGGTTGCGATGCCTGACCTTCCCAACACTGGACGGGAAGAGGTGGCTCCTTCCACCATTTGCACGCACCCTGCAAGTGCTGGAAGGAGCACCCACAGTCCAGTTCCTGATAGTCAAATTGAAGATGTCACTGTTGAAGTACACCAGGATGAGGATATGGGTGTTGCTGGCGCTGAGGAGGAAATTGACAAGGAGGATTCTGATGGTGAGGTGGTTTGTTTAAGTCAGGCACCCGGGGAGACACCTGTTGTCCGTGGGACGAATATGGCCATTGACATGCCTGGTCAAATTACAAAAAAAATCACCTCTTTGGTGTGGAATTATTTTAACAGAAATGCGGACAAAAGGTGTCAAGCCGTGTGTTGCCTTTTGTCAAGCTGTAATAAGTAGGGGTAAGGACGTTAACCACCTAGGAACATCCTCCCTTATACGTCACCTGGAGCGCATTCATCAGAAGTCATTGACATTTTCAAAAACTTTGGGTGACAGCGGAAGCAGTCCACTGACAACTAAATCCCTTCCTCTTATAACCAAGCTCCTGCAAACCACACCACCAACTCCCTCAGTGTCAATTTGCTCCTTAGACAGGAAAGCCAATAGTCCTGCAGGCCATGTCACTGGCAAGTCTGACGAGTCCTCTCCTGCCTGGGATTCCTCCGATGCATCCTTGAGTGTAAAGCCTACTGCTGCTGGCGCTTGGCGCTGCTGTTGTTGCTGCTGGGAGTCGATCGTCATCCCAGAGGGGAAGTCGGAAGACCACTTGTACTACTTCCAGGAAGCAATTGACTGTCCAACAGTCCTTTGCGAGGAAGATGAAATATCACAGCAGTCATCCTGCTGCAAAGCGGATAACTCAGGTCTTGGCAGCTGCGGTGGTGTTAAATGTGTGTCCGGTATCCACCGTTAATTCACAGGGAATTAGAGAATTGATTGAGGTACTGTGTCCCCGGTACCAAATACCATCTAGGTTCCATTTCTCTAGGCAGGCGATACCGAGAATGTACATAGACCTCAGAAAAAGAGTCACCAGTGTCCTAAAAAATGCAGTTGTACCCAATGTCCACTTAACCACGGACATGTGGACAAGTGGAGCAGGGCAGACTCAGGACTATATGACTGTGACAGCCCACTGGGTAGATGTATTGCCTCCCGCAGCAAGAACAGCAGCGGCGGCACCAGTAGCAGCATCTCGCAAACGCCAACTCGTTCCTAGGCAGGCTATGCTTTGTATCTCCGCTTTCCATAAGAGGCACACAGCTGACAACCTCTTACGGAAACTGAGGAACATCATCGCAGAATGGCTTACCCCAATTGGACTCTCCTGGGGATTTGTGACATCGGACAACGCCACCAATATTGTGCGTGCATTACATGTGGGCAAATTCCAGCACGTTCCATGTTTTGCACATACATTGAATTTGGTGGTGCAGAATTATTTAAAAAACGACAGGGGCGTGCAAGAGATGCTGTCGGTGGCCCGAAGAATTGCGGGCCACTTTCGGCATTCAGCCACCGCGTGCCAAAGACTGGAGCACCAGCAAACACTCCTGAACCTGCCCCGACATCATCTGAAGCAAGAGGTGGTAACGAGGTGGAATTCAACCCTCTATATGCTTCAGAGCATGGAGGAGCAGCAAAAGGCCATTCAAGCCTATTCATCTGCCTACGATATAGGCAAAGGAGGGGGAATGCACCTGACTCAAGCGCAGTGGAGAATGATTTCAACGTTGTGCAAGGTTCTGCAACCCTTTAAACTTGCCACACGTGAAGTCAGTTCAGACACTGCCAGCCTGAGTCAGGTCATTCCCCTCATCAGGCTTTTGCAGAAGAAGCTGGAGAGATTGAAGGAGGAGCTAAAACGGAGCGATTCCGCTAGGCACGTGGGACTTGTGGATGGAGCCCTTTATTCGCTTAACCAGGATTCACGGGTGGTCAATCTGTTGAAATCAGAGCACTACATTTTGGCCACTGTGCTCGATCCTAGGTTTAAAGCCTACGCTGTATCTCTCTTTCCGGCAGGCACAAGTCTGCAGAGGTGCAAAGACCTAATGGTGAGACACTTGTCAAGTCAAGCGGAACGTGTCCCGTCAATAGCTCCTCTTTCACATTCTCCCACAAATGGGGCTGCAAGGAAAAGGCTAAGAATTCCGAGCCCACCCGCTGGCGGTGATGCAGGGCAGTCTAGAGCGAGTGCTGACATCTGGTCCGGACTGAAGGACCTGCCAACGATTACTGACATGTCGTCTACTGTCACTGCATATGATTTTGTCACCAGTGAAAGAATGGTGGAGGATTATATGAGTGACCGCATCCAAGTAGGCACGTCAGACAGTCCATACGTATACTGGCAGGAAAAAGAGGCAATTTGGAGGCCCTTGCACAAACTGGCTTTATTTTACCTAAGTTCCCCCCCCCCCCCCTCCAGTGTGTACTCCGAAAGAGTGTTTAGTGCAGCCGCTCACCTTGTCAGCAATCGGCGTACGAGGTTACTTCCAGAAAATGTGGAGAAGATGATGTTCATCAAAATGAATTATAATCAATTCCTCCGTGGAGACATTCACCAGCAATTGCCTCCAGAAAGTACACAGGGACCTGAGATGGTGGATTCCAGTGGGGACGAATTAATAATCTGTGAGGAGGGGGATGTACACTGTGAAAGGGGTGAGGAATCGGACGATGAGGAGGAGGTGGACATCTTGCCTCTGTAGAGCCAGTTTGATCAAGGAGAGATTAATTGTTTCTTTTTTGGTGGGGTCCCAAACCAACCAGTCATTTCAGTCACAGTCGTGTGGCAGACCCTGTCGCTGAAATGATGGGTTTGTTAAAGTGTGCATGTCCTGTTTATACAACATAAGGGTGGGTGGGAGGGCCCAAGGACAATTCCATCTTGCACATCTTTTTTCTTTAATTTATCTTTGCATCATGTGATGTTTGGGGCCAATTTTTTTTAAGTGCCATCCTGTCTGACACTGCAGTGCCACTCCTAGATGGGCCAGGTGTTTGTGCCGGCCACTTGGGTCGCTTTGCTTAGTCATCCAGCGACCTCGGTGCAAATTTTAGGACTAAAAATAATATTGGGAGGTGTGAGGTGTTCAGAATAGACTGGAAATGAGTGGAAATTATGGTTATTGAGGTTAATAATACTATGGGATCAAAACGACCCCCAAATTCTATGATTTAAGCTGTTTTTGAGGGTTTTTTGAAAAAAACACCCGAATCCAAAACACACCCGAATCCGACAAAAAAAGTTCGGGGAGGTTTTGCCAAAACGGGTCCGAATCCAAAACACGGCCGCGAACCGAATCCAAAACCAAAACACAAAACCCGAAAAATGTCCGGTGCGCATCTCTATTTCTTACATGTACAGTGATCTATTCTGCAGAACTACAGTTATATTATATGGACAATCATTCCAGTCTGTATCAGGGACGAGCAGTCAGGGGAGGCAGTCATTAGTGCTTAAAATAATACAAAGAAGATACTTATGACACATATTCTGTGTCATAAGTATCTGCTTTGTATTATAATAACCATTTTTACTTTCAAATTAGGTTTGGGAGGCACCGATACCGGTGCCTCCCGTTGCCAGTAGGGCGGCCGTAGGGTCAAGCCGTGGGCAGTAAAAGCCCATTGAAAATAACCTAAGAAGCGGAACTTGTTTAAGTGCCTCGGTGGACAGTGACGTACTTTCACTGCACACGAAAGCACGCCCCTGTCAGTTAGGGAGATGTGATTGGACAGCGGACCTGTCACTGGATACAGCTGTCCAGTGATGGATCCACTGTCATTACTGGTTGGGCACTGGGTTGTGGTGGAGGTGCAGGCGTTTGTGGTGGCGGGGCCTGGCGGGGATAGCTGGCATGACGGCAGGCCTGGATCCAAGAGGATCCAGTCCCTGCCTGTCATTTTGCAGAGTTCGGCAGCGGAGCGGCTCCAATTTAAAAAATGGTTCCGTTAGCGTCCTTTTTAAAATCTAAGATGGCCGCTGCAAGCCAATCACGGCTCGCCGAGTCATTGCCCTGGCCCTCGGGGCTGGCTTATGTAAGCGCGAGGAAGTAGCTGTCAGTCCGCCGGTGGGGAGGGAGCATGCAAGAGCTCCTGAAGACAGAAGACGCCGGGAAGTCCTGGGGAGGTGGCGGCCATGGAAAAGAGCTGCTCAAAGGCTGCCGCTGCCCCGCCCCCCCCCCCCCGCCCTCCCCCCCGGTGAAGACCCTGTGCAATAAACTTTTTTTTTTAAATGTGTCTTGTGTTTATTTTCATATTTTCTTTACAGGAGGACTACAGTTGGCAGCGGGCATGCAAGCACTTGTTGTTCTCCAAGTGCCAACATGCTGGGGCAGGCTTGCTGGGACCTGTAGGCTGCCTGTAAAGAACAATTTTAGTAAGTCATGAACCCAACCGCCATCAGGAGTGCAGGGCATAGCACTGGGCTTTCAGCCCAGTGCTGGTTATTGCTCGGGAAGGGGGACTCCATTCATTTTTTCTGAGGAATTCCAGCCCTGGCTGACTAGTTTGGGGGGAGTTTAATGTGATGGCAGGGAGACCCCCTGCTGTGGCATTACTCCCCCTGGCTGGTTCAGCCTGGTGCTGGTTTTGGTCAAGTATGGGGAACCCCATATATATATTTTTTATAATATTGGGAGGGGGGGGGGGGGGGGGCTACAGTGAATCATCCAGTGCCTCCCCAGCCAAAGGCCTCAGTGCACGTCACTGGTCTGTATTAATAAAAGGTTTACAGTTCCAGAAATCTCATTGTCTGTGCATTGAGAGATAGACATGGTTTAGCTACCTGAATAGTTACACACTGCTTACGTGTAATGATGGTCAGAATACCACTTGCTTTCCCCCCACTCGTCCCCCTTTACTTACTAAAAAATGCTTCCACTCGGGTATGGGTCATTAGGTCGACCACACTTAGGTCGACAGCCATTAAGTCGACCACTATTGGTCGACAGTGACTAGGTCGACACCTGAAATAGGTCGACACAGTCATTAGGTTGACATGAACAAGGTCGACATGGAAAACGGTCGACATGAGGGTTTTTTTGTGTTTTTTTGGTGTTGTCTTCTTCGTAAAGTGACGGGGAACCCCAATTAGTGCACCGTGTACCCGCGCATGGCTCGCTTCGATCGACATGCTTCAGGCAAGGTGCCTCGCTCCGCTACTATTCCCAAT
The DNA here is from genome assembly GCF_028390025.1 of Pseudophryne corroboree. Taxonomy (NCBI): domain Eukaryota; kingdom Metazoa; phylum Chordata; class Amphibia; order Anura; family Myobatrachidae; genus Pseudophryne; species Pseudophryne corroboree. Next base: position 745,692,796 of record NC_086449.1, read on the forward strand.
CGTAGTCAACGTGGATCGTAAAGTATGAAAAAGTTTTTAAAAATTAAAAAGTGTGAAAAACGCACGTTGACATTTTTCCATGTCGCCCTAGTACATGTCGACCTAGTAACCATGTCGACCTAGTGATCATTTTGACCTAATGCATGTCGACCAATAGTGGTTGACCTAATGACTGTCGACCTAATGACCGTATCCCCTTCTACTTATATGGTCATTCAAAAACTTTAATGTTTATTGATCATTGTAAAAGGGACAAAAGCAAAGTTTTTAAAAAATAAACAAAGGTTTTGGTTATTTTTCGATATAGAAAATCAGAAAATAGTCATTAAAATAAAGACTCAAAATAGTTTTTTGTTTTTTTTGTTGACCGGTGTAATCATTAGCTGCAACATAAGGTGTAAGTGATTATTCACTTCTTCTTCTGTGGTTACTGGACATACTAGATAACCTGGCTAATGTTCCCACCCCTATAGCACTCATTGGGGACAGCAATAAGCGCTGATAACTAAATCAGAGAAGTCTATGATTTCTAGAGTTAATCTTTTAATAAATGATCCAACAGTGCCGTAACTACGCATTTTAGTGCTGTGTGCAAGACAGGGGCAGTGCGCGCCGAAGGTGCACAAAAAATATATAGGGGCGTGGCTTCATGGGGAAGGGGCGTGGCCACAAAATAATACCAATTCAAACTACGGTGCACAGTAGCCTCCATTATTCAACTTACACTGCACAGTAGCACTACTACACCAGGTAGAGCCCCTTTTACACATTACGGCAGACAGTGTCCCCCTTTTACACATTACGGCAGACAGCGTCCCTTTTTTTACACATTACGGCAGACAGAGTCCCCTTTTTTACACATTACGGCAGACAGCGTCCCCCTTTTTACACATTACGGCAGACAGCGTCCCCTTTTTACACATTATGGCAGACATCGTCCCCTTTTTTACACATTACGGCAGACAGTGTCCCCTTTTTACATATTACGGCATAGAGCGTCCCCCTTTTTACACATTACAGCAGACAGCGTCCCCCTTTTTACACATTACGGCAGGCAGAGTCAATCTTTTTACACTTTACACTAGACAGAGTCCCCACACTTTATGGCAGGCTTTTACAAAGGGAAGGAGGGAGAAAGAGAGAGAGAGGGAGAGACAGAAAGGGAAAGAGTGAGTTATAATTACATTTACTCTGGGGCAGCACTAAAAGCAGTGTGTGAATGGTAGCATCCGTCCAGCACCTCCCTGCACCGCCCTGCAGTCTGACACAATGTCCCCGATGTCACGGAACTGACCTGAGGAGAGCTTCTCCTCTATCCTCAGCAGCGCTATGGGTGTGGAGCAGCGGCGTGCGAGATAGATGTGTGGCTCGCGGGACTCGGGAGAGCAGCATCTGTGCCTCCACATTCTGCTCCCTACGGTCGGGCTCCGGGGTCACCACGGGCGCATCTTCTCAGGAGCTAGTCTGCGCTCCTCTTCATTGGCTGCCACCTCCGCTGCCATAGTACCCAGCCGGGGGGGGGAAGCAGAGCCTACACAGTACAAGCATCGCTGCCCGCTGTACTGTATATCACTAGCAGTGCACCCGGGAGAAAAGAAGCTGGGTACGCTGCTAGTGTTATACATTGCAGTTGGTGATGATACTCGGCGGCGGAAAAACATTTTAGTGATCTCGGGATAAGGCGGACGGTGGCGCCCACACACCAACTGCACTGTGTGCAACGCACCGTCCGCACTGCCCTAGTTACGGCTCTGTGATTCAAGGTGCTGCAATAGGCAGCCAGATATTTGGCTGATGCAATTTATTCAATAGAACTCCTAAGACGTATATGGGATCCACATAGGTCAGCATGTGCAAGGCCTTTGTTTATTCCGTGAAACGCGTGTGTGCAAAGAAACATTGTTATTGAAGTGATGCTGTCACGATCCAGGTAATTCCTTATCAGTATTTACCTTCCAAATGCCTCCTGAGACTGTCCCAGTGTTCCAAGCCTGAATTCCATCTGCACTGTCTGTGTGTGCTGCATCTCATTGTCTCAAATCTCTTTACTGTGATTCTGGCAGCTTCATGGTTAAAGCTCACATTCAAGTTACAAACAATCTTTCCCTCCAAAAGCTAACATGGGCGCAGCCATGTTTTCCTAATCACATGTTACCTTTCAGCCTATCAGCTGCACTCTGCTCTCAGCCTGATTACCCAGCAGCTGCACTCTGGTCTCTGGTTAATCAGCCAGCCAATCCCTGCTTCCCAGCAGGTATAAATATCCTGTTCCTGGGGTGGAAAGATGTCAGTGCTTCAATTGTCTTCAGTGATCCCAGTGTGCAGTCCTCCCATGGACTTTCTCTGCAGTACAGCCTGACTCTGCAGTGTCTCATCATTGCACCTTGTGACTGGCAGTTACCCGACATCGGCTTCCAGCGGTGCTCTGCCCTGCCAGTAACCATCGGTGTTCCACCATCGATCCCAAGTCACCATCGGTGTTCCGCCATCGATCCCAAGTCACCATCGGTGTTCCGCCATCGATCCCAAGTCACCATCGGTGTTCCGTCATCGTTCCCAAGTCACCATCGGTGTTCTGTCATCGATCCCAAGTCACCATCGGTGTTCCGTCATCGATACCAAGTCACCATCGGTGTTCCGTCATCGATCCCAAGTCACCATCAGTGTTCCGTCATTGATCCCAAGTCACCATCGGTTTTCTATAATCAGTATTCCTCTGAACTGTGTTTCCTATTACCAGTACCAAGTCATCAGTATTCCTCTGAACTGTGTTTAATAAAACCTTTGAACTTTCCTTTGTTGTCTTGGTCACGCCTTTGAGCATTTGTTCTAAAGGTTCCCTGCATGTCCAAGAACCCTGTACTGCCTCCCAGGTACACATATACCTCAGCCCCTACAACTGAGGCTTCCCCCTGGTCAGCACCAGCCCTCAGTTGTGACAGATTCTTTTCAATTCCTAGGGGGAAAAAACAACTAATAATGAAACATTTTCATTCCCTGTAACATACCTCCCAACTGTCCCGATTTTCGCGGGACAGTCCCGTTTTTTGGGGACTGTCCCGCTGTCCCACCCGCGGGCCGCAGTGTCCCGCGGTGGGGGGGGGGCAGTTGGGAGTCTCTGTCACCCGCTGCCCTGCTTAGCAGAGCAGCGGTGAATAGACGCTGTGCGCATGCGCACAGCGTCTATTCAGTGCACACAGAGGGAGAGGAGGCATGCCAGCGGCTCACAGAGCGCTGGGCATGCCCCCTCAGTGACGAAAATGGGGGCGTGACTCTCGATCGCGGGTCCTCCCGCGAAACCATGCCCCCTTTTCGTAGGCCACGCCTCCTTTTTGGGAGCGCGCGCGGCTTCGCCGCGCGAGTGTCCCGCTTCCCCGAAGAAGAAAGTTGGGAGGTTTGCTGTAATGGAAAAAATTCCATATTACTGTTGTTGTGTCGCTGCTGCACATGAAGCCAAGACAATTTTTTTCCCTCCCTCCCAAGTTGCTTCCATTGTGCACACATTACCGCTCTCTGTGTATTTAGGAATGCCTGATTCTGAAATAACAAGCTTTGTTTGTGTCACCTCCTGCCTTGAATTTGGCATCTAATGACCAAGCCGCCCGATAAGAGCAAGTGAATCATCAGATCATTACAAAAGAAGAGGATTCATTGCTTGATTGTATGCAAAGAAAGAGCGTCTGGGGTGACAACGTCAAACTGTTGATCCAAGCAAAGCTTTGGCAAGTATTAAAAGGTCAGCGCTTCAGATCTCGCTGTGATGTTCATCTCTCTGGCGGCATGTAATGCCCCAGCAAAAGGGACTTTTTTCAGTAAGTGACAAATTGCAAAGACAGTGAAAAGTGCGGAATAGTATCTAGGGACCATCGCAACCTTTTCAAAAACAATCCAGCAATGTGTGAAGCCGTAAACCTTTATGTGTCATTGATGCACCTAACTTCCCTTTGTAGCATTTAGAAGGAGAACGAAGACCGTTCCAAGCAGGGAGACATTTATAGGAGAGCTAAACCCCCAAACTGACAGCAGTAAAATATAATTCTGCGTATGAAACTGGTCATTATTATTATTACAACTACTATTATATATAGTGCCAGCATGTTTCGTTGCACAATTGAGAATAAAACAACAATAACAGGCAGATATAGGGCCTAATTCAGACAGCCTGAAGCCCTTTGCGGAGTGCGCCGCGCAGCGGGCTCTCTGCATGTGTGCACTCCGGGAGCCCAGTGAGATGCTAACAGAATCTGATTGACAGGCAGAGGCGATCGCAGGGCAGGAGGAGGCGTGCCAGTGGCGTTAGAATGCCGTTGGCGGGGCGTGGTCTGGACAGCTCAGGCGTGTCTGGACCGTTGTGGGGTCGGGCCACGATGGCTGCATGATGTCACACACAGCTGCTGCACCCCGGGACGTGGTGGGTAGCCGCCTGCCAGTGCACTAGCCTGTGCTGGGCGTCCCCCCCGCATGTCTGAGAAACTGATCATAGATGTGCAAAATTTAGCACATCTATGATGAGATCTGAATTTCCCCCATAAACGTAAGACTACTATGTATAAGGAAATAGAATCAATGTCTATTAATGGGAGGCATTCATTTTGCCGGCTGACGGGATCCCAGCTGTCAAGATGCTGAAATACACCGGGTGTCAGGACCGCCGGTCAGAATCCCCCACTCGGGTGGTGGTCCACGCCATCTCCCGAGTGGGAATATAACTCTGTGGCGAGCAAAGGTCACCACCAGGCCCAAAGTGTGGCAAGTGCATCGAGCCCGTGAGGGGACACGCTGCGCTCACCGCCGGTATTCCAGCAGTCGGGATCCTGGCGTCGTTCTCCTGACCGCTGGGATCCCAAACAGCCAGCATATCATACTGAATCCCTATTAATATATACATGTTTATCCATGGAAAGCTACCAGTGGATAGTTAGACTTACCTATGTCTACACTCTCAAAGCCGGATTTAGAGGTGAACGCTGCCGACTCCACAACAGACACAAGTGCAGATGCAGCAGCTTTCACCACTGACTGAGGCCCAGGGTCCCTATACTTCCAAACGGGATACGGTCGTTAGGTCGACACAGCTTAGGTTGACAGTCATTAGGTCGACCACTGAATGTCAACATGCATTAGGTCGACATGGCCATTAGGTTGACATGTACTAAGTCGACAGGTCAAAAGGTCGACATGAGTTTTTTACATTTTTTTTTATTTTTCCATACTTGACGATCCACGTGGACTACGACTGGAATGGTAACCCTTGCCCGAAGCATGGCGACCGAAGGGATTGGGGTTCCCCGTCACTTTACACAGAAACTGACACCAAAAAAAAGTTCAAAAAGGCATGTCGACCTTTTCACCTGTCGACCTAGTACATGTCGACCTAATGCCCATGTCGACCTAATGCCCATGTCGACCTTGACCTAAAGACTGTCAACCTAAGTTGAGTTGACTCAACGCAACGACCCATACCCTTAAGGGACATTGAATGGGAAATTCTGTTTCAAGGAAAAAATACTACGGAGAAATGGGATGTATTAAAATCACTGCTAATTAATAATACTCATAAATTTATTCCCACCAGCAGCAAAAAAAGGAATAAAAATCCCAAACCAATGTGGTTTAACAAAAATATAAAGGAATTAATGGACAAAAAAAAGACGAGCATTTAAAAAAAACAAATCTGAGGGGGATACGGAGTCATATCAACACTATAAGGACTGTAACAAAATTTGCAAAAAAGGAATAAGAGTAGCTAAAGTAGAAACTGAAAAACTAGTAGCAAAGAAAAGAAAAGCGAATCCCCCAATTTTTTTTAAGTACATCAACAGCAAGAGACTAAAGAAGGAGTATAAGGACAAGAGGGGAGTCTTGATCAAAAATGATAATGACAAAGCAAACAAACGAAATGTTAGGCGCCGGGGTCCGCTTGATGGTCCTCAGAAGTCCGGTATTCGGGAGTTGTCATCTCATCCCAAGAGGTCGTTTGTTTCCCTGGAGTCCTGACTGATCACCGTTTTATATCCAGTGGTGTTCGTGAGTTGCGGCTCTGCCGTGTGTTGCGGCTCAGCCGCTTTACCTTTTATATTTTGTGTTTGGAGCATTTGCGGAGGGTTCCGCTTCCACAAGTCCTCTCTGGTACTCGGCGGTGCCGGGTAGGAGAATTGGACAAGTGGATATTTTGGTTGTCCTTTTCCCTGGCGGTTTCTCCGCACATATTATAGTTTTGAGTTTGCTTAGCCCCTGGCCAGGTTGTTTAGTTAGAGGGCCTCTTGTTATCACCCTGTCTCGGGTTTCCCTTTGTCTCTCATTAAGACCGGGGGGCATCGAAGTTGGGCAGACATAATCCGCCCTTCAAACGCGGCTGCCAAGGGCTCAAGAAACCATAGTCTCGCAGGGGATTTCTGACAACACGGGTGAGACAACAGAGTTAGGGCGCCAGGGGCTATTTTCCTGTCCTGCTCCCTTCCCCAGCATTCCGTTCCAGTGCTCCGGTCCTTGCCATAAGATCTCCTCTGACCAGAGTGCTGGAATCCTAACATTATTACCGGCCCTACCAAAACTTAAAATTAAACGGGGTTTAATTTTTTTCTCATTCAGTTTTGTGAGAGTTTATCGGCCTCATGAATCCAACAGGTTTGGGGCCAAATCCTGGTCAGCTCTTAGTCAGCCAGATTCAAGAACTTACTCAGATGGTTCAGGATCTTTCTCTTCGGGTGAAGTCGCAGGAAGATCTTTTGCGAGCTTCCCCAAGGGTAGTCCCTGAACCAAAGATGCATTTGCCTGACCGTTTTTCTGGTGATAGAAAAGAGTTTTTTAATTTTAAAGAATCCTGTAAACTTTATTTTCGTTTAAGACCGACTTCCTCGGGTACTGAATGTCAGCGGGTCGGGTTTATTATTTCTTTGCTCCAGGGGGATCCTCAGACCTGGGCATTTGGTTTAAGAGCAGAGGATCCGGCATTGTTGTCAGTTGACGCTTTTTTTGAGTCTTTAGGGCTCTTGTATGATGACCCTGATAGAGAGGCGTCCGCTGAAAGTCAGTTGCGCGCTCTCAGACAGGGTAGAAATGCTGCGGAGGTTTATTGTACGGAGTTTCGCCGTTGGTCGAACGACTGTGGCTGGAATGACCCAGCCCTGCACAGTCAGTTTCGCCTCGGCTTATCAGAGTCTATAAAAGACAGTCTCCTTCAGTACCCCGCTCCTGAGACTCTCGATAAACTCATGGAGCTTTCTATTAAGATTGATCGTCGTCTCAGAGAGCGGAGGGCTGAAAAAGGAGCACCTGTAAGGTCAAGTCCGTGTGTATATTCCATTCCTGAAGACGTAGAGGAGCCCATGCAGATGGGTCTCTCCCGGCTGTCTCCTGAAGAAAGAGCCAGAAGGCAAAATTCTGGTCTTTGTCTGTACTGTGGGGGTAAGGGACATTTTGCTCGTAATTGTCCGAACAAGTCGGGAAACGCTTTGACCAGGTGAATTGTGAGGGGGTTCACCTAGGTCTGCAGTTTATCTCCTCGAATAACTCCCTTTTAGTCCCAGTTAAAGTTTCCTTTGGCAGCCTCAGTTCTTCGGTGTCGGCTTTTGTTGACAGTGGAGCTGCAGGAAACTTTATGGATTTAACTTGGGCTAAGGCCTTAGGCATTCCTCAGTTACCTTTGGGTAGGTGTGTCACCATGCATGGCTTAGATGGGAGTCCGCTGTCTAATGGGATTATTTCTCTCCGTACACCCCCTGTACTACTTACAGTAGGAGCTATACATTCCGAGAAAATCGAGTTCTTTCTTACACATTGCCCAGCAGTTCCAGTTGTTCTGGGTCACCCTTGGCTGGTCTTTCATAATCCCACCATTGATTGGCGGTCAGGGGAGATTTCACATTGGGGTACTTTTTGTGATAAGGAATGTATCATGTTTCCAGTCAGAGTAGCAGCTATCATTCCAGAACTCATTCCGGTGGAATACCAGGAGTTTGCTGATGTTTTCTCCAAAGGCAATGCGGACATTCTGCCTCCCCATCGGCCTTATGATTGTGCTATTGAGTTAATTCCTGGTGCCGCATTGCCAAAGGGAAGATTATATGCATTATCCGGGCCAGAAACTGCGGCTATGAATGATTATGTAAAGGAGAGCCTTGAGAAAGGATTTATTAGACCATCAAAATCTCCTTTAAGTGCAGGCTTCTTCTTTGTGGAGAAAAAGGATGGCTCGCTTAGACCTTGCATTGATTTTAGAGCCCTGAATAAGATCTCAGTTAAAAACACCTATCCTTTGCCGTTGAGTTCTGTACTCTTTGATCAGTTACGTTCTGCTGTGATTTTTTCTAAAATTGACCTTAGAGGAGCGTACAACCTCATCCGAATTAAATCTGGAGATGAGTGGAAAACGGCCTTCAGTACTCAGTCGGGTCACTACGAATACCTGGTGATGCCGTTCGGCCTGTCCAATGCTCCGGCAGTTTTTCAAGACCTCATTAACGATGTGCTCCGTGACTTCCTAGGGAAATTCGTGGTCGTTTACTTAGACGACATCCTGATTTTTTCTGAATCAATGGAACAACATGTTACCCAGGTGCGTCTGGTTCTTCAAAAGTTACGTGAGAATCATTTATATGCCAAGCTGGAGAAGTGTGAGTTTCATGTCACGGAAGTATCTTTTTTAGGGTACATAATTTCCCCTCAGGGATTTTCCATGGAACCAAAGAAACTCCAGGCCATCCTTAGTTGGGCGCAACCCACCAATTTAAAAGCAATTCAGCGCTTTTTAGGGTTTGCGAATTATTATAGGAGGTTCATTCATTCTTTTTCTGACCTGGTTGCTCCCATTGTAGCTCTGACAAAGAAAGGAGCGGATCCTACCAACTGGTCGCGTGAAGCTGAGTTGTCCTTCCGGACCTTGAAACAAGCCTTTGTCTCGGCTCCAGTCCTCAGACATCCTAATCCGGAATTGCCCTTTGTGGTGGAGGTTGATGCCTCGGAGGTTGGAGTGGGGGCTATCCTTTCTCAAAAGGATCCGGAGTCTCTGGAGTTACATCCTTGTGCCTTTATGTCCAGGAAATTCTCCTCCGCTGAATCCAACTATGACGTTGGTAATCGGGAGTTACTGGCGGTAAAGTGGGCTTTCGAGGAGTGGAGGCATTGGCTGGAGGGAGCAAAACATACTATTTCGGTATTGACTGACCATAAGAACCTGCAATACATTGAATCGGCTAAGCGGCTTAATGCCCGGCAGGCACATTGGGCATTATTTTTTACGCGTTTCAAATTTATAATCACTTTCAGGCCTGGTTCCAAGAATACTAAGGCTGATGCCCTGTCACGTAGCTTTCTTCCGGTTCACAATAACAATCCTGTTACCCCCATACTTCCATCTTCGGTCATCTGGGCGGGCCTCACACAAGATTTATTTACCCAGTTAAAACAGCTTCAACACCAAGCTCCTAGAATTACTCCTGCTGGTCGTCTTTACGTCCCTGAGATTTTGAGAGCTACTGTTTTAACGGAATTCCATGATAACAAAGTTTCAGGGCATCCAGGAGTCTCTAAGACATTGGAGTTAGTCTCTCGCTCAGTATGGTGGCCTGGTCTTTCTAAAGACGTCAAGGAATTTGTTTATTCATGTCAGGTTTGTGCACAGCATAAGGTTCCCCGTTCCTTGCCCATCGGGCAACTTATGCCCTTAAATGTTCCTCTCAGGCCGTGGTCTCATATTTCCATGGATTTTGTGGTTGACCTTCCCCTTTCAGCCGGATTCCGAGTCATATGGGTGGTAGTGGACCGTTTTAGTAAAATGGCTCATTTTATTGCTCTTCCCCGATTGCCTTCTGCCCAAGGGTTGGCAGTTTTGTTTCTCCGCCATGTATTCAGGCTTCATGGGTTGCCTACTGATATTGTTTCTGATCGGGGTCCACAATTCATCGCACAATTCTGGAAATGTTTTTGTGCCTCATTGAAGATGAAATTGTCGTTAACATCCGGTTACCACCCACAATCCAACGGGCAAACCGAACGAGTTAACCAATCATTGAAACAATATTTGCGCTTGTATTCAGCCAAACTCCAGAATGATTGGTCCGAGTTTCTTCCGTTGGCTGAATTTGCTTACAATAATTCTTGTCATTCCTCCACTAAAGAGTCTCCATTCTTTTCAGTTTTTGGTTTTCACCCCAGAGCTAATTCTTTTTTTCATCATTCCTCAGTCTCCTCGCTTACCTTAACCTCCCATCTCAGAGCCATTTGGAAAAAGGTGCACCTTGCTCTCAGAAAAGCGGCCTTTCGAGAGAAGAAATTTTCTGACAGGCTCCGACGTCCTTGCACTTTTAAGGTGGGAGATAGGGTGTGGTTGTCGACTCGCAACATCAGGCTTCGACAATCCTCGGCTAGACTGGGACCCAAATTTATTGGGCCATTTCTTATTATTAAAAGAGTCAACCCAGTTGCCTTTCGGTTACGTTTACCAAGCTCTCTCAGGATTGGAAATACGTTTCATTGTTCCCTGTTGAAACAATACGTTTCTTCCAGTAGATTTCCTCGGAAGATCTCTCAGGGTAGATCTCCAGTGGATGTACAGCGACAACAGGAGTTCTTGGTAGAGAAGGTTCTCGATTCCAAATTGTCCCGGGATCGGCTGTATTTTCTGGTTCACTGGAAAGGCTATGGTCCGGAGGAAAGGTCTTGGGTCCTGGATAAGGATCTTCATGCCCCGAGGCTCAAGAGGGCATTTTTTTGGGAATTTCCTCAGAAACCTGGCTTTAGGGGTTCCTTGACCCCTCCTCAAGGGGGGGGGTACTGTTAGGCACCGGGGTCCGCTTGATGGTCTGCGCGGCCCGGCGCCTAGCAACTAGAGACGCCGTGCACGTACAGCCGCCGGCTCCCTAGCAACGCTAGACGCCGGGCGCGCTGAGCCGCACGGACCCTAGCAACGGGGACGCCATTGGCGGACCGCGTTCCCCGTTGCTAGGCTTTAGGAAATTAAGATATTCACCTGCTCTCTGGCCGTGCAGCAAGGCAGCTGCACGGCATTTATTCTAATCAGCCTTTAGCAGCTGATTGGAGGACTCCTTGTTAAATACACTCCCAGGGCTTCTCACAGACGCCGGTAATAGCTTCCTGCATGCTGCCTTTGTTTGCTGAGAGTCTGTTTCCAGTCCTGCTGTATCCGGTCATTCCAGTCCTCAGAAGTCCGGTATTCGGGAGTTGTCATCTCATCCCAAGAGGTCGTTTGGTTCCCTGGAGTCCTGACTGATCACCGTTTTATATCCAGTGGTGTTCGTGAGTTGCGGCTCTGCCGTGTGTTGCGGCTCAGACGCTTTACCTTTTATATTTTGTGTTTGGAGCATTTGCGGAGGGTTCCGCTTCCACAAGTCCTCTCTGGTACTCGGCGGTGCCGGGTAGGAGAATTGGACAAGTGGATATTTTGGTTGTCCTTTTCCCTGGCGGTTTCTCCGCACATATTATAGTTTTGAGTTTGCTTAGCCCCTGGCCTGGTTGTTTAGTTAGAGGGCGTCTTGTTATCACCCTGTCTCGGGTTTCCCTTTGTCTCTCATTAAGACCGGGGGGCATCGAAGTTGGGCAGACATAATCCGCCCTTCAAACGCGGCTGCCAAGGGCTCAAGAAACCATAGTCTCGCAGGGGATTTCTGACAACACGGGTGAGACAACAGAGTTAGGGCGCCAGGGGCTATTTTCCTGTCCTGCTCCCTTCCCCAGCATTCCGTTCCAGTGCTCCGGTCCTTGCCATAAGATCTCCTCTGACCAGAGTGCTGGAATCATAACACTAAACAAGTTTTTTTCAACGGTATTTACCAGAGAGGACCAAATGCTGGGTGTAACACAAAATCTCACCAAAGATAATGTCCCACTGCTAAATGCTTATTTATGTGAGGAGATAGTCTGTGATCGATTAAAAAAGTTAAAGATTAATAAGTCACCTGGTCCAGATGGAATTCACCCGAGAATTCTTATGGAGCTGCACGCTGAACTAGCAAGACCTCTATTTTTGATCTTCATGGATTCGGTTAAATCAGGTATGGTTCCCAAAGACTGGCGTATAGCGGAGGTAGTGCCGATATTTAAAAAGGGGAGCAAAGCTGAACCAAGAAATTATAGACCAGTTAGTCTTACATCTATAGTGGGGAAAGTATTGGAAGGTATTCTAAGGGACAGTATTCAAAAGTTCCTTGAAGCAAATAAGGTCATTAAAAGGAACCAACATGGATTTGTGAAGGACAGATCATGTCAGACCAACTTACTTGGCTTTTATGAAACAGTAAGTGCAAACCTGGATCAGGGTAAGGAGGTGGATATAATCTTTTTAGACTTTGCCAAAGCTTTCGACACTGTACCACACATGCGTCTTATCTACAAGCTACAAGAAGTAGGGCTAGGGAGCACAATATGCACTTGGGTCAGTAACTGGTTAGATAATAGGGAGCAGCGCATTGTGGTCAATGGATCATTTTCAAATTGGACTAAAGTACTAAGTGGTGTGCCAAAAGGGTCTGTATTTGGACCACTTTTGTTCAACATTTTCATCAATGACCTAACAGCAGGTCTAGAGAGCATGGTATCAATTTTCGCAGACGATACCAAATTGTGTAAGGTTATAAATACGGAGGGGGATGCTGAGTCTCTTCAGAACGACTTAACTAAACTGGAAGCATGGGCAGCAAAATGGAGAATGAGATTCAACACAGACAAGTGTAAGGTAATGCACTGTGGGGGCAAGACCAAAAATAACACCTACATACTAAATTGGGTAATATTAGGGGATTATGTACTGGAAAAAGACTTAGGGGTTCACATAGATAACAAATTAAGCAGCAGTACCCAAAGTAGGAGTGCAGCAAAGAAGGCTAATAAGATATTAGCATGCATAAAACGGGGAATTGATGCAAGGGACGAGAATATTATACTCCCATTATATAAATCACTAGTGAGGCCTCATCTTGAATACTGTGTGCAATTGTGGGCACCATATTACAAAAAGGATATCCTGGAGCTAGAAAAGGTTCCATGGCGGGCGACCAAACTAATCAAGGGCATGGAGACGCTGGAATACGAGGAAAGGCTTGCAAGGCTAGGCATGTTTACATTGGAAAAGAGGAGACTAAGAGGGGACATGATCAACATCTACAAATATATAAGGTGTCAATACACAGAGCTTGGGAGGGACCTGTTTTCTATAAGATCAGCACAGAGGACACGTGGTCACTCGCTTAGGTTAGAGGAGAGGAGTTTCCGCACATTGAGGCGAAAAGGTTATTTCACAGTAAGGACAACAAGTGTTTGGAATTCCCTGCCTGAGAGAGTAGTAACTGCGGACTCAGTCAACACCTTTAAGAATGGGTTAGATAAATTCCTATTGGATAAAGATATTCAGGGTTATAGTGCGTTGGCATGCATTATAGTTAATATAACTAGTCCTAACATAAAAATAACTAGTCCTATAAAATAAGACTGCATAGGAGACCACAAATAGGTTGAACTCGATGGACAATTTTCTTTTTTCAACCTTAGTTACTATGTTACTATGTTACTTCCAAAATAACCAACGGCAACTTACAATTCCAATTATTCTATATATTAACTGCAGCTCTCATTACCTATTCTTATTTTCTGGAATTTAAACGTTAATCATAATGAAAGAAAAGTATTTAAATAGCAAATATAGGTTACGTAAACCTGTCATGATAAGGATTCAGCACTATTATACTCAACAGCAGTATATCCGTAGAAATATCTCTAAGGGGTATATTTACTAAAGGACGGGTCTATAGAAGTGGAGATGTTACCCAAAAGCAACCATATTCTAAATCTCATTTATCTAGCTCATATCTATCTCCAAGCTTTGATACACTGTATGGACAAAAGTATTTGGCCACACCTGTTAGCATAGGTGTGCGCAGGGGGGGTTCCTGGTTCGCACAGGCACCCCCTAATGTCTGGCACCCCGATCTCACATGCCTGATGTAGAGATAGCCGAGCAGGGTGATTACTGTCCCCTCTGCGCTGCACCCTGTCAGGACTGCATTACTGACCGGACGCCTGGGTTAATCAAGGGTGCCACTGCCACCGGCTTTCAAACTCCCGGCTCCATCTCCATGTACAAAAACAGCGTGATGTGATGACGTCATGTTGCTCGCACGCCCACCCATCACACCCGCCACACACCCACCACTCTCCTTCTATTCTATGCCAATGCCAGTCACTGATGAGGAGCAGCATGCAGCCAGCATTCCTCTTAGGAAGACAAATTCAATACTGGCAGGCGGTTGGCAGCAGTATTGACACGTCACGCGTTTTTCCAGCAGCAGCAGTACTAGTCTGCGACTGTCAGTGTCAGTGAGTGACTGACTTATAAGTAACCTGCTGCAGCTTGCAGGGGAAAGAGAGGGGGAGCCAGACCAGGCTGAGGAGGAACAGTGTAATTGCAGTGAGTGCCATCAGGGGTGTTTGTTTAGTGCACACCACAACATCTGACAATGCATCTGCATTATTAGGATTGGTACAAGGGTGGATATTTTATATTGCGTTGACCATCAATAGATGGTGCTAGACACGCCCAAAAGACGGTGATAGACACACCCCTCCGATGGTGCACCCCCTAATAAAATGTGCTGCGCACGCCTATGCCTGTTAGTTATTGAGTTCAGGTGTTTCAATCACACCCGTTGCCACATTTGTATAAAAACAGGCACCAGGGGTCAAATGTAATAGAGTGAGAGTTTCAGAAAGTGAGAGATATGGTAAGGTTTTTCAGGTTTTTTTCAAGTTGTAATCATTTACTCTGCAAAACCAGGTTGATCTTGCTGTGTAAATGATTGCCACTTAAAAAAACAAACTGCAAAACCTTACCAAACCTCTCACTTTTTGAAACTCTTACTCTATTACAATTGGCCCCATGTGATACAAAATGAGTCGTTCTGAATAGCTCAGAGACTTCAAGTGTGGTACTGTGATAGGTTGGTTGTGTGAAATTTAATCCCTGCTGGATATTCCATGGTCAAATGTAAGTGATATTATTAGAAAGTGGAAAAGTTTAGGAACAACAGCAACTCAGCCACGAAGCGGAAGACTGCGTAAAATAACAGAGCTGGGTCAATGACTGCTAAGGCGCATGGTGCGTAAAAGTTGCCAATGCTCTCCTGATTCCATAGCTGAAAGGTTCCAAACTTCCACTGGCATTAATGTAAGCACAAAAACTGTGCAGCAGGAGCTTAATGGAATGGGTTTCCATGACCAAGCAGCTGCATACAAGTCTCATCTCACCAAGTCCAATGCCAAGCGTTGTATTGAGTGGTGTAAAGCACACTGACACTGGACTGTGGAGCAGTGGAAAAGTGTTCTGTAGAGTGACTAATCACGCTTCTCTGTCAGATGGCCAAGTCTGGGTTTGGTGGACGATGGGAGTTAGTTACCTGACTGACTGCATTATGCCAACTGTCAAGTTTGGTGGAAGAGGGATAATGGTATTGGTCTTTTTTTCAGGGTTTGGGCTAGGCCCCTTATCTCCAGTGAAGGGCAGTCTTAATGTTTCAGCATACCAAGACATTTTGGCAGGGCCGGCAACAGAAATCTTGGGGCCCGGTACACTGACATCTCTGTGGGCCCCCCCCCCCCCCCCCCCCGGCCCAACCCCCCTTGCCCCCAGCATGCCGACACCGATATGCCTGGGCCGCCTGCCGGCATTCTGGCAGCCGGGATCCCGGCGTCGGTATGCTGACAGCCAGGATTCCGGCCGCCGGGATCCTATCTGTGTCCACTACCACAGCACAGACATTCTGCTCTCATCTGACATGCACATGCATGCATGCAGATGCATCCATATGTGCAGAATGCAGATGCATGCATAATGTGCAGAATGTGCCCGTCTGCATTCCGCCCCAAACCAATCCTAAAGCCCTATACATGATGCATGAAGTGATAAAAGCCTTACCAGCAGGCTGCAGCAGCAACACACTGACAGTGACACAGCCGCCGGCTCCGCGGCGCTCATTGACCAGGCTCGCCTCCCCAAGTCCCGCTGCAGTACTGTGTCCCGGGCCGCTCCTGCTTGGCGCTCCGTCCGGCTCCTCACTCACACAGCAGAGACAGGGAGGCCGCGTGCGGTGAGACACTGGAGGGGCGGTCCGGACGAGCTTCCTGCTGTGTGACTGGTGCGCGGTGCAATGTCAGTACACTGCACAGCACACGGCACGGCCGGGGACTGGCTGAACGGATGACAGGTGACCTGGGTGGGGGGGGGGGGGCTGGGGGCACTGAAGAGTGAACACAGGACTCCGGAGGGCTGGGGGGGCGCGTGTGCTGAATTTAAAAAAAAACGCAACCACACAGCGGGCGGCCAGCGGCTGCCGCGATGCCGGGAGCAATATATAATTATTTACACTGCCTGGAACTTGGGGCCCCTCACAACGACAGGGCCCGGGACGGGTGTCCCCTTTGACCCCCCCTGTCGCCGGGCCTGCATTTTGGACAATGCTAGGCTTGCAACTTTGTGGCAACAGTTTGGGGAAGGACCTTTTCTTTTTCTTTTTAAACATAATTTTTATTCGTGGGATCACAAAATTTAACAGAAACCAACTTATAGCATAATACATTACAAATACAGCTTAACAGTTGGCATTTATAAAGATAACCAAAAAACAGTGATCCATTTTTTGACCCATAAAGCGGGTAGTATAAAACAGAAAGAATGGCAGTCAGCAGAGAGGCTAACCGACTGAGATTGAAGAGTAAAAATAGGAGGAGGTAGAGAAGAAAGAGAGAAGGAGAAGAGGAGAGAGGAAGAAAGAGATAGACAGAATAGGGTAGAATAGAGTCCCCGGGGGGTTCCATCAGATATAGTACGGGGCATTACTAATTGAAAGGCGAGGAAGCATGTTGGGCAGTCAGCCATGGACTCCATATTTTGTCAAATGACTTAGAGGAGCAGTTTATGATGCTAGTCATGTAGTCCATACGGTAAACGTTACCAAATGCGGGCAATTATAGACTGCATGGGGGGTGGAGCTGGGTTTTTCCAGTCAGCGGCCAGTTGACATGTCATTGCAGAGACTACATGGCGCAATAGTTTATTTTGAAATGTTGTCAGCGCTGGCAGGTTTAAGGGGAGGAGGATAAATTTAGGGTCATAAGGAATAGGAGTCTGTATTAAGCTAGAAATAAGATTAATCACATCTCTCCATATATTCACTATTTTAGGGCATGACCACCATATATGTAGAAATGAGCCCTCTGCGCCACATCCCCTCCAGCATCTATCCGACGTGTCTGGGTACATTCTGCTCAAGTGAGACGGTACATAATACCATCTATATAATAATTTATAAACATTCTCCTTGATTCTGACACAGATGGAGCTAGACGCCGCGTTATCCCAGGCTTCAGACCATTCCTCATCATCTAAGGCCTAAATCCAGTTCCCATGCTCTCTCGTGAGGAGCACGCTGAGAGGGTGGTTCCCCATTGAGAGTGGTATATAAAAAGGAGATAAAGCCCTTGGTTGAGTGACATCTGAAACATATAGTCTCGAACATGGTCAGGGGTCTGCTAGAGAGGACGTGGCCCAGTGAGGAATGAAAGTGTCTGAGTTGTAAAAATTTAAAAAAATATCTGGAGGGAATATCAATATTTTCTTGAATCTGAGATAATTTAGGAAAACTAGTGTCCCTGGTGATATCATTCAGACATAAGATACCTTTATCCTGCCAAGGGGCAAACAATGACTTATGTGTACCAGGGGGAAATGCAGGGTTGTGTAATATTGGAATGATAGGGGAGGGGGCTGGGGCCAAGCCATATCTCCTATTGACAAAGTCCCAAATCATCAATGAGCGGTAAACTATGGGGTGGGATGCCACATTTCTAGGGCAGCAGGGTTTCGGGAGCCAGAGAAGAAAAGAGAGAGTAGAGCAGCTTCTATAGAGATCCAGACCCTTCGAGATTAAGGGTTGCACCATTGTACGCAGTGTGAGAGCTGTGTGGCTAAATAATATCTTCTAAAGTCTGGGATGCCTAGGCCGCCACTACATGTGGGGCGCTGTAAAAGTTTCAATCGAACTCGGGGGCGCTTATTTGCCCATATAAACTGTGACGTGTGAAATTGTAGGAGTTTAAAAACAGATGGAGGAATAAATATCGGGAGGGTCTGGAATAGGTAAAGTATCCGAGGAAGCATGTTCATTTTCACTGAGTTTACCCTACCTATCCAGGAGATAAAGAGGCTAGACCAAGAAGATAAATACGACTTAATTCGGTGTAATAGTCTAGGGAAATTAGCTTGGTAAAGTTGATGGTGGTTACGTGTTGGGAAAATGCCTAAGTATTGAATTTTTTGCTTGTGCCATTGAAATGGAAAAGAATTTTCCAAAGAGAGCTTAATTGGGCCAGGGATATAAAAATCCAACACTTCAGTTTTACCCGTATTAATTTTATAGCCTGAATGCTTAGAGTAGATGTCTATTTCAGAGAGGAGCGGCTGTAGCGACTGAGATGGGGATCCCAGGGATATTAGGACGTCGTCAGCGTATAAAGCAATTTTAGGTTTAGAAGGACCTACCCGCACTCCAGCTATAGCCGTATTAGCTCGGATTCTTGCTGCCAGCGGTTCCATAACCAAGGCAAATAGCAGTGGGGATAGCGGGCATCCCTGTCTGGTGCCTTTAGTGATACCAAATGCGGAGGAGGTGAGGCGATTAACAGAAACCGTGGCAGTAGGGGATCTATAAAGCGCTGAGACGCCATCCAGAAATTTACCAGAAAAGACCATCCTCCGGAATACCGAGAAAGCGAAGGGCCAGGATATCCTGTCAAAAGCCTTCTCGGCATCCAGTGCTAGCAATAATGAGGGTAGCTTTTGTTTATGGATCGAGTAAATCAAATCTATGGCTCTCCTGGTATTATCAGAGGCCTGACGGCCAGATATAAAGCCCACTTGGTCCGGGTGTATCAATTGCGGGAGCAGGGGAGCTAAGCGGTTGGCTAGTATTTTAGCATAAATCTTAAGATCGACGTTCAGCAACGAGATCGGACGATAGTTGGAACATTGTGTGGGATGCCTCTCCGGCTTCGGAATCACGATAATGTCGGCTTGCACAGTCGCTGGCGCAAACTATGCTCCCTCTAAAACACTATTAAAAAGCGAGGTAAGATAAGGGGCTAATTCTGTGAGAAATGTCTTGTAATATTGAGCGGTAAAGCCATCTGGGCCAGGTGCAGCCGATGACCGCATAGATTTAATAGCGGCAACCGTCTCTTCCAACGAGATAGCCTCATTGAGAAGAGAAATCTGTTGCTCTGTCAGACACGGCTAGGGGGTATCTAATAGGTATGAACATGCTCCCTCTGGACCGTCGGAGGAAAGAGGAGGGGCAGGGAGATTATATAAGGAGCTATAAAAGTTCCAAAATTCCTCTACCATCAGTTTAGGATCATAAGTGAGTGCATTTAATGTAGTGGAATGTAGTTTTTCTATCATGCCCGTAGCTCTCTTACTTCTCAGCTTATTGGCTAAAAGACTGTCTATTTTATCCGCTTTATCATAGAATTTTTGTCGGAGCTTCTGAAGTATAGCTGCCGCTCGTCGTGACAAATGGGTATTTAACTGACCCCTGAGGTTATTTATTTGGGAAAGTAGGGAGTCACTCGGGGTATGTTTTTGTTGGGCTAAAAGTGCAGAAATTTGAGATTCCAATGAGGAAACTTTCTGTGCTGCTTTCTTACGTATGGCGGAGGCCTTGGACATGAAATGACCACGAATAGTAGCTTTTTGCGCCTCCCAGACAATATTAGTAGAGACTTCTAGGGAGACATTTTCCTCAAAAAAATTTTCAGGCTTGATTTAGTGTCTGAAAGAGTGGAGGGATGCGAAAGAAGGGTGTCATCAAGGCGCCATTTACGTGTCCTATTAGGGGTTCTGTAGAGGTCTATCAAGATATAAACCCCCGCATGATCTGTCCATGAACAGGGAGTGATGCTTGCATCAGAAATCAATGTCGTGAGTGATTGAGACACATGAATCATGTCTATTCGAGAGTAATGCTGATGAGGTGCAGAGAAATGGGTATAATCTCTAGCAGTGGAATATTTAAGACGCCAGGTGTCACGTAGATCAAGCTGTGTGAGGGAGGATGTTAATGTGAGAGAGGCTTCAGTCGGGGAAGTTTCCTTCTTAGTTCTTGGAGGGATAGATTTATCTAAGAGAGGATCGATCACAGTATTAAAGTCCCCACCTAAGATGATGTGGCCCTGCGTTACTCTATTAAGACGCAAAAAGAGTGTGCGGAAAAAACGTGGTTGGTCTTGGTTAGGGGCATATACTGACACAAGTGTTAGAATTTCAGTGCAGAGGGGGAAGGACCTTTTCTATTCCAACATGACTGTGCACAAAGACTATAAAGACATGGGCCCTTATTCCGAGTTGTTCGCTAGCTGCTTTCGTTCGCAGCGCGGTGATTAATTGAAAAAGCAGCATTTCTGCGCATGCGTAAGGGGCGTAAGGGGCCGCAGTACGCACGCGCAAAGTACTTTCACACAAAACTATGCAGTTTTACACAAGGGCGAGCAACGCTTTTCAGTCGCACTGCTGATCGTTGTGTGATTGACAGGAAGTGGGTGTTTCTGGGCGGAAACTGACCCTTTTCAGGGAGTGTGCTGAAAAACGCAGGCGTGTCAGGGTAAAACGCAGGAGTGGCTGGGAAAACGGGGGAGTGGCTGGCCGAACGCAGGGCATGTTTGTGACGTCAAAGCAGGAAATAAACTGACTGAGGTGATCGCAAGATAGGAATAAGTATCGAGCTGCTCAGAAACTGCATGAAAATTTTTACGAGCAGTTCTGCTAACCTTTCGTTCGCACTTCTGCTAAGCTAAGATACACTCCCAGAGGGCGGCGGCCTAGCGTGTGCACTGCTGCTAAAAGCAGCTAGCGAGCGATCAACTCGGAATGAGGGCCATGGTTTCATTTAACGAGGTTGATGGGGAAGAACTTGACTGGCCACACATAGGGGGTAATTCAGACCTGATCGTAGCAGCAAATTAGTTAGCAGTTGGGCAAAACCATGTGCACTGCGGGGGGGGCGGGGGGCAGATATAACATGTGCAGAGAGAGTTAGATTTGGGTGGGGTGTGTTCAAACTGAAATCTAAGTTGCAGTGTAAAAATTAAGCAGCCAGTATTTATTCTGCACAGAACCAATATAACCCACCCAAATCTAACTCTCTCTGCAAATGTTATGTCTGCCTCCCCTGCAGTGCCCATGGTTTTGCCCAACTGCTAAAAAATTTGCAGCTACGATCGGGTCTGAATTATCCCCATAGTCCTGACCTCAACCCCATCAAGCACCTTTGGGATGAACTGGAATGGAAATTGCGAGCCAGGCCTACTCGTCCAACATCAGTGCCTGACCTCATAAATGCTCTGCAGAATGAATGGGCACAAATTCCCACAGAACACTCCAAAATCTTGTGGAAAGCCTTCCAAAAAGAGCGGAAGCTGGTACAGCTGCACAAGGGGGACCAACTCCATATTAAAGTATATGTATTTAAATACAATGTCATTACAGTCCCTGCTGGTGTAATGGTCAGGCATCCGAATACTTTTATCCATATACTGTAACTTTCCCCCATACCCACATAATGTGTTGCAGTCAGGACTGGCGACAGGGGGGGTCAAAGGGGACACTGTACCGGGCCCCAAGGATCAGAGGGGCCCTAAGTATATGCTGCTTAGTAGCCTGGCAGGGATGTGAACCGTCTTGTCCAAATAGGGCAGCGAGCTGTAGGCGGTGTGGGTGTAACCTCAGAGTGACACACAGTGACTGTTAGGCACGAGTGTCCGGGTCCGGCTCTGTTGCAGGCAGTTACGGGACGTGCAGCAGCTCCGCTGGCCAGGATTCCTGCTGGTGGGGTGTGAGGCCCGCATGGTTCCTGCTGTGCAGTGTTCGGGTCTGGATACTGGGAAATCTCTCCCCGGGGAAAGAGTGGATTGGTGAGCGGATGCAAGTCTTTAGCATGGGGTGGGGGAGCTGGGAATGCAGCGTGGAGTCATTGGGGAGAGACAGACAGTAGGGTGTGTGGAAGGAAGGAGAGGAGACACAGGCTGTGGCGTATGTAGGGGAGGAAGGATATATATATATATATATATATATATATATATATAGCAAGCAATATCCGGCACTCCAATCAAACAACAAATCTCAATGCCGGGTGCCCTCCTCTTGTTGATGGAGAATATCACAGAATTACAGGCGGCACTCACGGACTCACTCAGAAAACGACTGGGAACCCCAAGTCTGCTTACAACGTTTCGGAATTTTATTTCCTTCGTCAGGTAACAATACATACAATATACAAAAGCTTACCTTTATACCAAACAGTTAGCGTGCATGTGCAAGTGTGAGCGGTGCCCGGCTCCCCCCTGTACTTCCGCTGACGTCATCACTGTCAGACGGCGCCAGGCGGAAAGCAGGGAAATGTGTAACACAGAGTCCGTCACCATGGAGACCATATATAAAGGACGTCATAGTAATTTACATAGCCAGAACATCAGAGATAAAAGGCATTTCGTAATGTGCAATGGCATGGCATCACATCACATAAGCAGCCATCATCATAAAAAACAATTCAAGGACAACATCTCATTCAGACCTTTAGGGGCAATCGTATCTAAGAGGTGAATCCACCTTGCCTCACATTGCAAGAGCGCTCTGGCCCTATCACCACCTCTCCTGTCCTCGATGACATGGTCAAGTATTTTATATCGCAAGGAAGATAGTGAGTGTCCCCTGGCCTTAAAATGTTTAGCGACCGGCTGGTCAACATTCTTGCCCTCCAGAGATTGTTTGATGGCACTGCGGTGCTGCGCCATACGTTCCTTAAACTGGCAAATCGTTTTTCCTACATAATATAAACTGCAGGGGCATTTTATACAGTATACAACGTATTTACTGGAGCAGGTCAGTACGTGTCTTAATTTGATTCTCCTGCCTGTGTGGGGGTGTACAATATAATCCCCTGTCTCCAGATAGGAGCAAGTTGTGCATCCTAGACACTTGTAATTGCCTGGTTTCCTCGTCATAAAGTGCTCAGTGCCTTTCTTAGATCCATCTGATCTATCAGCATGAACCACATAATCCCTGATATTTTTACCTCTGGTATAACAAGGGAGTAATTTACGTCTAGATAGATCTGGTAAATCAGGATCTGATTGAATAATCAGCCAAATCCCCTTAGCTGTTGAAACCAGTTTCTTGGAGGCAACTGTATTCACCCAGACAATAGAGGTGTCTGTTTTGTTCTCAGTTATTCGTGTATCAGTGGTGAATTTGGGGGTCGCTAGTGCTTTGAATCTAGCTAACTGTAGGTCTTTATCTAGAGATGTGCACTTGAAATTTTTCGGGTTTTGTGTTTTGGTTTTGGGTTCGGTTCCGCGGCCGTGTTTTGGGTTCGACCGCGTTTTGGCAAAACCTCACCGAATTTTTTTTTGTCGGATTCGGGTGTGTTTTGGATTCGGGTGTTTTTTTCAAAAAACCCTAAAAAACAGCTTAAATCATAGAATTTGGGGGTCATTTTGATCCCAAAGTATATTAACCTCAAAAACCATAATTTCCACTCATTTTCAGTCTATTCTGAATACCTCACACCTCACAATAGTATTTTTAGTCCTAAAATTTGCACCGAGGTCGCTGGATGACTAAGCTAAGCGACCCTAGTGGCCGACACAAACACCTGGCCCATCTAGGAGTGGCACTGCAGTGTCACGCAGGATGGCCCTTCCAAAAAACACTCCCCAAACAGCACATGACGCAAAGAAGAAAAAAAGAGGCGCAATGAGGTAGCTGTGTGAGTAAGATAAGCGACCCTAGTGGCCGACACAAACACCTGGCCCATCTAGGAGTGGCACTGCAGTGTCACGCAGGATGGCCCTTCCAAAAAACACTCCCCAAACAGCACATGACGCAAAGAAGAAAAAAAGAGGCGCAATGAGGTAGCTGTGTGAGTAAGATAAGCGACCCTAGTGGCCGACACAAACACCTGGCCCATCTAGGAGTGGCACTGCAGTGTCACGCAGGATGGCCCTTCCAAAAAACACTCCCCAAACAGCACATGACGCAAAGAAGAAAAAAAGAGGCGCAATGAGGTAGCTGTGTGAGTAAGATAAGCGACCCTAGTGGCTGACACAAACACCTGGCCCATCTAGGAGTGGCACTGCAGTGTCACGCAGGATGGCCCTTCCAAAAAACACTCCCCAAACAGCACATGACGCAAAGAAGAAAAAAAGAGGCGCAATGAGGTAGCTGTGTGAGTAAGATAAGCGACCCTAGTGGCCGACACAAACACCTGGCCCATCTAGGAGTGGCACTGCAGTGTCACACAGGATGGCCCTTCCTAAAAACACTCCCCAAACAGCACATGACGCAAAGAAGAAAAAAAGAGGCGCAATGAGGTAGCTGTGTGAGTAAGCTAAGCGACCCTAGTGGCCGACACAAACACCTGGCCCATCTAGGAGTGGCACTGCAGTGTCACGCAGGATGGCCCTTCCAAAAAACACTCCCCAAACAGCACATGACGCAAAGAAGAAAAAAAGAGGCGCAATGAGGTAGCTGTGTGAGTAAGCTAAGCGACCCTAGTGGCCGACACAAACACCTGGCCCATCTAGGAGTGGCACTGCAGTGTCACGCAGGATGGCCCTTCCAAAAAACACTCCCCAAACAGCACATGACGCAAAGAAGAAAAAAAGAGGCGCAATGAGGTAGCTGTGTGAGTAAGCTAAGCGACCCTAGTGGCCGACACAAACACCTGGCCCATCTAGGAGTGGCACTGCAGTGTCACGCAGGATGGCCCTTCCAAAAAACACTCCCCAAACAGCACATGACGCAAAGAAGAAAAAAAGAGGCGCAATGAGGTAGCTGTGTGAGTAAGATAAGCGACCCTAGTGGCCGACACAAACACCTGGCCCATCTAGGAGTGGCACTGCAGTGTCACGCAGGATGGCCCTTCCAAAAAACACTCCCCAAACAGCACATGACGCAAAGAAAAATGAAAGAAAAAAGAGGTGCAAGATGGAATTGTCCTTGGGCCCTCCCACCCACCCTTATGTTGTATAAACAGGACATGCACACTTTAACCAACCCATCATTTCAGTGACAGGGTCTGCCACACGACTGAGACTGAAATGACGGGTTGGTTTGGACCCCCACCGAAAAAGAAGCAATTAATCTCTCCTTGCACAAACTGGCTCTACAGAGGCAAGATGTCCACCTCATCATCATCCTCCGATATATCACCGTGTACATCCCGCTCCTCACAGATTATCAATTCGTCCCCACTGGAATCCACCATCTCAGCTCCCTGTGTACTTTGTGGAGGCAATTGCTGCTGGTCAATGTCTCCACGGAGGAATTGATTATAATTCATTTTAATGAACATCATCTTCTCCACATTTTCTGGAAGTAACCTCGTACGCCGATTGCTGACAAGGTGAGCGGCGGCACTAAACACTCTTTCGGAGTACACACTTGTGGGAGGGCAACTTAGGTAGAATAAAGCCAGTTTGTGCAAGGGCCTCCAAATTGCCTCTTTTTCCTGCCAGTATAAGTACGGACTGTCTGACGTGCCTACTTGGATGCGGTCACTCATATAATCCTCCACCATTCTTTCAATGGTGAGAGAATCATATGCAGTGACAGTAGACGACATGTCCGTAATCGTTGTCAGGTCCTTCAGTCCGGACCAGATGTCAGCATCAGCAGTCGCTCCAGACTGCCCTGCATCACCGCCAGCGGGTGGGCTCGGAATTCTGAGCCTTTTCCTCGCACCCCCAGTTGCGGGAGAATGTGAAGGAGGAGATGTTGACAGGTCGCGTTCCGCTTGACTTGACAATTTTGTCACCAGCAGGTCTTTGAACCCCAGCAGACTTGTGTCTGCCGGAAAGAGAGATCCAAGGTAGGTTTTAAATCTAGGATCGAGCACGGTGGCCAAAATGTAGTGCTCTGATTTCAACAGATTGACCACCCGTGAATCCTTGTTAAGCGAATTAAGGGCTCCATCCACAAGTCCCACATGCCTAGCAGAATCGCTCCCTTTTAGCTCCTCCTTCAATGCCTCCAGCTTCTTCTGCAAAAGCCTGATGAGGGGAATGACCTGACTCAGGCTGGCAGTGTCTGAACTGACTTCACGTGTGGCAAGTTCAAAAGGTTGCAGAACCTTGCACAACGTTGAAATCATTCTCCACTGCGCTTGAGACAGGTACATTCCACCTCCTATATCGTGGTCAATTGTATAGGCTTGAATGGCCTTTTGCTGCTCCTCCAACCTCTGAAGCATATAGAGGGTTGAATTCCACCTCGTTACCACTTCTTGCTTCAGATGATGGCAGGGCAGGTTCAGGCGTTTTTGGTGGTGCTCCAGTCTTCTGTACGTGGTGCCTGTACGCCGAAAGTGTCCCGCAAATCTTCTGCCCACCGACAGCATCTCTTGCACGCCCCTGTCGTTTTTTAAAAAATTCTGCACCACCAAATTCAAGGTATGTGCAAAACATGGGACGTGCTGGAATTTGCCCATATTTAATGCACACACAATATTGCTGGCGTTGTCCGATGCCACAAATCCACAGGAGAGTCCAATTGGGGTAAGCCATTCCGCGATGATCTTCCTCAGTTGCCGTAAGAGGTTTTCAGCTGTGTGCGTATTCTGGAAACCGGTGATACAAAGCGTAGCCTGCCTAGGAAAGAGTTGGCGTTTGCAAGATGCTGCTACTGGTGCCGCCGCTGCTGTTCTTGCGGCGGGAGTCCATACATCTACCCAGTGGGCTGTCACAGTCATATAGTCCTGACCCTGCCCTGCTCCACTTGTCCACATGTCCGTGGTTAAGTGGACATTGGGTACAACTGCATTTTTTAGGACACTGGTGAGTCTTTTTCTGACGTCCGTGTACATTCTCGGTATCGCCTGCCTAGAGAAGTGGAACCTAGATGGTATTTGGTAACGGGGGCACACTACCTCAAGAAATTGTCTAGTTCCCTGTGAACTAACGGCGGATACCGGACGCACGTCTAACACCAACATAGTTGTCAAAGCCTCAGTTATCCGCTTTGCAACAGGATGACTGCTGTGATATTTCATCTTCCTCGCAAAGGACTGTTGGACAGTCAATTGCTTGGTGGAAGTAGTAAAAGTGGGCTTACGACTTCCCCTCTGGGATGACCATCGACTCCCAGCAGCAACAACAGCAGCGCCAGCAGCAGTAGGCGTTACACGCAAGGATGCATCGGAGGAATCCCAGGCAGGAGAGGACTCATCAGAATTGCCAGTGACATGGCCTGCAGGACTATTGGCATTCCTGGGGAAGGAGGAAATTGACACTGAGGGAGTTGGTGGGGTGGTTTGCGTGAGCTTGGTTACAAGAGGAAGGGATTTACTGGTCAGTGGACTGCTTCCGCTGTCGCCCAAAGTTTTTGAACTTGTCACTGACTTATTATGAATGCGCTGCAGGTGACGTATAAGGGAGGATGTTCCGAGGTGGTTAACGTCCTTACCCCTACTTATTACAGCTTGACAAAGGCAACACACGGCTTGACAAATGTTGTCCGCATTTCTGGTGAAATACTTCCACACCGAAGAGCTGATTTTTTTGGTATTTTCACCAGGCATGTCAACGGCCCTATTCCTCCCACGGACAACAGGTGTCTCCCCGGGTGCCTGACTTAAACAAACCACCTCACCATCAGAATCCTCCTTGTCAATTTCCTCCCCAGCGCCAGCAACACCCATATCCTCCTCATCCTGGTGTACTTCAACACTGACATCTTCAATCTGACTATCAGGAACTGGACTGCGGGTGCTCCTTCCAGCACTTGCAGGGGGCGTGCAAATGATGGAAGGCGCATGCTCTTCACGTCCAGTGTTGGGAAGGTCAGGCATCGCAACCGACACAATTGGACTCTCCTTGTGGATTTGGGATTTCGAAGAACGCACAGTTCTTTGCGGTGCTTTTGCCAGCTTGAGTCTTTTCAGTTTTCTAGCGAGAGGCTGAGTGCTTCCATCCTCATGTATAGCTGAACCACTAGCCATGAACATAGGCCAGGGCCTCAGCCGTTCCTTGCCACTCCGTGTGGTAAATGGCATATTGGCAAGTTTACGCTTCTCCTCCGACAATTTTATTTTAGATTTTGGAGTCCTTTTTTTACTGATATTTGGTGTTTTGGATTTTACATGCTCTGTACTATGACATTGGGCATCAGCCTTGGCAGACGACGTTGCTGGCATTTCATCATCTCGGCCATGACTAGTGGCAGCAGCTTCAGCACGAGGTGGAAGTGGATCTTGATCTTTCCCTAATTTTGGAACCTCAACATTTTTGTTCTCCATATTTTAATAGGCACAACTAAAAGACACAGAGGTAGCTACAGCCGTGGACTACCGTACTGTGTCTGCTGCTAATATAGACTGGATGATAATGAGATGAAATCAATATATATTATATCACACCAGTACTGCAGCCGGACAGGTAGCTATATTTATTATGTAATGACTGATGACGGACCTGCTGGACACTGTCAGCTCAGCAGCACCGCAGACTGCTACAGTAAGCTACTATAGTAGTATGTATAAAGAAGAAAGAAAAAAAAAAACCACGGGTAGGTGGTATACAATTATGGATGGACGAGCGACTGCCGACACAGAGGTAGCTACAGCCGTGGACTACCGTACTGTGTCTGCTGCTAATATAGACTGGATGATAATGAGATGAAATCAATATATATTATATCACACTAGTACTGCAGCCGGACAGGTAGCTATATTTATCATGTAATGACTGATGACGGACCTGCTGGACACTGTCAGCTCAGCAGCACCACAGACTGCTACAGTAAGCTACTATAGTAGTATGTATAAAGAAGAAAGAAAGAAAAAACCACGGGTAGGTGGTATACAATTATGGATGGACGAGCGACTGCCGACACAGAGGTAGCTACAGCCGTGGACTACCGTACTGTGTCTGCTGCTAATATAGACTGGATGATAATGAGATGAAATCAATATATATTATATCACACTAGTACTGCAGCCGGACAGGTAGCTATATTTATTATGTAATGACTGATGACGGACCTGCTGGACACTGTCAGCTCAGCAGCACCGCAGACTGCTACAGTAAGCTACTATAGTAGTATGTATAAAGAAGAAAGAAAAAAAAAAACACGGGTAGGTGGTATACAATTATGGATGGACGAGCGACTGCCGACACAGAGGTAGCTACAGCCGTGGACTACCGTACTGTGTCTGCTGCTAATATAGACTGGATGATAATGAGATTAAATCAATATATATTATATCACACTAGTACTGCAGCCGGACAGGTAGCTATATTTATTATGTAATGACTGATGACGGACCTGCTGGACACTGTCAGCTCAGCAGCACCCCAGACTGCTACAGTAAGCTACTATAGTAGTATGTATAAAGAAGAAAGAAAAAAAAAAAACCACGGGTAGGTGGTATACAATTATGGATGGACGAGCGACTGCCGACACAGAGGTAGCTACAGCCGTGGACTACCGTACTGTGTCTGCTGCTAATATAGGATGGATGATAATGAGATGAAATCAATATATATTATATCACACTAGTACTGCAGCCGGACAGGTAGATATATTTATTATGTAATGACTGATGACGGACCTGCTGGACACTGTCAGCTCAGCAGCACCGCAGACTGCTACAGTAAGCTACTATAGTAGTATGTATAAAGAAGAAAGAAAAAAAAAAACACGGGTAGGTGGTATACAATTATGGATGGACGAGCGACTGCCGACACAGAGGTAGCTACAGCCGTGGACTACCGTACTGTGTCTGCTGCTAATATAGACTGGATGATAATGAGATGAAATCAATATATATTATATCACACTAGTACTGCAGCCGGACAGGTAGCTATATTTATTATGTAATGACTGATGACGGACCTGCTGGACACTGTCAGCTCAGCAGCACCGCAGACTGCTACAGTAAGCTACTATAGTAGTATGTATAAAGAAGAAAGAAAAAAAAAAACCACGGGTAGGTGGTATACAATTATGGATGGACGAGCGACTGCCGACACAGAGGTAGCTACAGCCGTGGACTACCGTACTGTGTCTGCTGCTAATATAGACTGGATGATAATGAGATGAAATCAATATATATTATATCACACTAGTACTGCAGCCGGACAGGTAGATATATTTATTATGTAATGACTGATGACGGACCTGCTGGACACTGTCAGCTCAGCAGCACCGCAGACTGCTACAGTAAGCTACTATAGTAGTATGTATAAAGAAGAAAGAAAAAAAAAAACCACGGGTAGGTGGTATACAATTATGGATGGACGAGCGACTGCCGACACAGAGGTAGCTACAGCCGTGGACTACCGTACTGTGTCTGCTGCTAATATAGACTGGATGATAATGAGATGAAATCAATATATATATATATAATATCACTAGTACTGCAGCCGGACAGGTATATATATTTATTATGTAATGACTGATGACGGACCTGCTGGACACTGTCAGCTCAGCAGCACCGCAGACTGCTACAGTAAGCTACTATAGTAGTATGTATAAAGAAGAAAGAAAAAAAAAACCACGGGTAGGTGGTATACAATATTATATATATATTATATACAATTATATATATATATATATATATATATATTAAACTCACTGGTGGTGATTATTAAACTGGTGGTCAGGTCACTGGTCACACTATCAGCAACTTGCAAGTAGTACTCCTAAGCAGACAATCACAATATATATTATACTGGTGGTCAGTGTGGTCACAATGGCAGTGTGGCACTCTGGCAGCAAAAGTGTGCACTGTACGTTATATGTACTCCTGAGTCCTGCTCTCAGACTCTAACTGCTCCCCACTGTCAGTGTCTCCCCCACAAGTCAGATAATACAGTCACACTATCTATCACTTCAGCAAGTAACTACTAGTACTCCTCCTAATGCTCCCCAAAATTACTACTGTGTCTCTCTCTACTGTCTCACTCTCTTCTCTATAAACGGAGAGGACGCCAGCCACGTCCTCTCCCTATGAATCTCAATGCACGTGTGAAAATGGCGGCGACGCGCGGCTCCTTATATAGAATCCGAGTCTCGCGATAGAATCCGAGCCTCGCGAGAATCCGACAGCGGGATGATGACGTTCGGGCGCGCTCGGGTTAACCGAGCAAGGCGGGAAGATCCGAGTCGCTTGGCCCCGTGTAAAAATAACTGAAGTTCGGGCGGGTTCGGTTTCCGAGGAACCGAACCCGCTCATCTCTATCTTTATCATGGTAACCCCTCTCTAGGAATTTTTTAGTCATGGCTTCCATTTTCACAGCCTCATCAGCGGTGTCACTGCAAATGCGGTGCACCCGAAGTACTGAGAGTAGGGGAGCCCCCTCTTAAGAGAATCAGGGTGATGACTGGCTGCTTGCAACAAATTGTTGCAATCTGTGGGCTTCGGGTAAATTGTGGTTACAAATCTGGAATCCCTAATCCTCACTTCTACATCCAGAAAATGTATTCCCTCTTTCTGTATGTCATAAGTGAATTTAATATTTTCAGGGATTATGTGGTTCATGCTGATATATCAGATGGATCTAAGAAAGGCACTGAGCACTTTATGACGAGGAAACCAGGCAATTACAAGTGTCTAGGATGCACAACTTGCTCCTATCTGGAGACAGGGGATTATATTGTACACCCCCACACAGGCAGGAGAATCAAATTAAGACACGTACTGACCTGCTCCAGTAAATACGTTGTATACTGTATAAAATGGGTGGTCTTCTGTATGCCGGCGGTCGGGCTCCCGGCGCTCAGTATACCGGCGCCGGGAGCCCGACCGCCAGCATACCGACACTTATTTTCCCTCGTGGGGGTCCAAGACCCCCATAGAGGGAGAATAAAATAGTGTGGCGCGCGTAGCGCGCCACCGTGCCCGTAGCGTGGTGAGCGCAGCGAGCCCGCAAGGGGCTCATTTGCGCTCGCCACACTGTCGGTCAGCCGGCGGTCGGGCTCCCGGCGCCGGTATGCTGGTCGCCGGGAGCCCGACCGCCGGCCAGCCATAGTGAACCCGTATAAAATGCCCCTGCAGTTTATATTATGTAGGAAAAACGATTTGCCAGTTTAAGGAACGTATGGCGCAGCACCGCAGTGCCATCAAACAATCTCTGGAGGGCAAGAATGTTGACCAGCCGGTCGCTAAACATTTTAAGGCCAGGGGACACTCACTATCTTCCTTGCGATATAAAATACTTGACCATGTCATCGAGGACAGGAGAGGTGGTGATAGGGCCAGAGCGCTCTTGCAATGTGAGGCAAGGTGGATTCACCTCTTGGATACGATTGCCCCTAAAGGTCTGAATGAGATGTTGTCCTTGAATTGTTTTTTATGATGATGGCTGCTTATGTGATGTGATGCCATGCCATTGCACATTACGAAATGCCTTTTATCTCTGATGTTCTGGCTATGTAAATTACTATGACGTCCTTTATATATGGTCTCCATGGTGACGGACTCTGTGTTACACATTTCCCTGCCTTCCGCCTGGCGCCGTCTGACAGTGATGACGTCAGCGGAAGTACAGGGGGGAGCCGGGCACCGCTCACACTTGCACATGCACGCTAACTGTTTGGTATAAAGGTAAGCTTTTGTATATTGTATTTATTGTTACCTGACGAAGGAAATAAAATTCCGAAACGTTGTAAGCAGACTTGGGGTTCCCAGTCGTTTTCTGAATGAGTCCGTGAGTGCCGCCTGTAATTCTGTGATATATATATATATATATCAGGGGTGTATCTAGGGGTCTGAGCGCCCTTGGCAAAGTAAGGAACTGGCGCCCCCCACCTCCCCCACCTAGAGACAAAGAGGGGGGAATTACAAATAGGCTGTCAGGGACACTGAGGGAGAATTACAGGGAGGGTGTGGGTACAGTGTCAAACACAGGATTTCTAGAGAGGGGTTTCCAAATGCAGTACACAATCTCCCACTCTGTGGAGCATTGGAGCAATTGTGGGAGTCTGGGGGAGCGGTAGAAGAACCTAGTAAAGACCCTGGACATTAATGTATACTGTATGAAATACAGTATTAATATTTAACATTATAAACGGTCTATAGTACAGGCTGTATCACACATTTAAATAATATAAATAAGTGGTCAGGAAAAAGATTAAACATACCATAATAAAGAAATATTACAAACATAATAGAACCAGTCCTGCACTTTTTAAGCACACATTCTCCCACCTTATGGTAAGGCTCCTGTCTTTTCTTCCTGGTAGCTACTCTCTTGTCCAGTGTACTGACTGAGGATTCACACAGCAAACTTGGTAGAAGATGCTACCACTGGGCATGTGCAGCAGCTCCGCTCTGTCCCTTAAACTGCATGATGTGGTGGTAGCTCTAGTTATCGTGTTATATACCATTGCTATTGTTTTCAGAATTTGAGCAACTTGCCAAGAGGAGAGGGGTTTCCAGGCACCCGGAAACACCCCGTGTTTGCCTATGTGGTAGGGACAATGAGGTGGAGGGCTAACAGGGAGGCTGAGGTCAGGGACACTGAGGAACAATTACAGGGAGGGTGTGGGCAGGGACACTGAGGGGGAATTACAGGAGTGTGTGGGCAGGGACACTGAGGGGGGAGTCACAGGGAGGCTGAGGTCAGGGACACTAAGGGGGAATTACAGGGAGGGTTCGGGTAGGGAAAATGAGAGGGAAGGGCTACAGGAACGCTGAGGTCAAGGACACTGAGGGGCAATTACAGGGAGGGTGCGGGAAGAGACACTGAGAGGGAATTACAGGAGTGTGCGGGCAGGGACACTGTGGGGGGAGTCACAGGGAGGCTGAGGTTAGGAACACTGAGGGAGAATTACAGGGAGGGTGCCGGCAGGGACACTGAGGAGGAATTACGAGGAGGGTGCGGGCAGGGACACTGACATGGAATTATGGGGAGGGTGCAGGCACGGAGACTGAGGGGGAATTACGAGGGTGCGGGCAGGGACACTCAGATGGAATTATGGGGAAGGTGCAGGCAGGGAGACTGAGGGGGAATTATGAGGAGTGTGCAGGCAGGGACACTAAGAGTGAATTACAGGGAGGGTTCGGGTAGGGAAAATGAGAGGGAGGGGCTACAGTGACGCTGAGGTCAAGGACACTGAGGGGCAATTACAGGGAGGGTGCAGTAAATGACACTGAGAGGGAATTACAGGAGTGTGCGGGCAGGGACACTTACGGGGAGTCACAGGGAGGCTGAGGTTAGGAACACTGAGAGAGAATTATAGGGAGGGTGCAGGCAGGGACACTGAGGAGGAATTATGAGGAGGGTGCGGGCAGGGACACTGAGAGGGTATTACGGGTAGGGTGCAGGAAGGGACACTGAGAGGGAATT
This sequence comes from Pseudophryne corroboree, assembly GCF_028390025.1. NCBI lineage: Eukaryota > Metazoa > Chordata > Amphibia > Anura > Myobatrachidae > Pseudophryne > Pseudophryne corroboree. The sequence goes on from NC_086449.1 coordinate 745,727,200, forward strand.
ATAGGGAGAGTACGGGCAGGGATACTGAGGGGGAATTACGGTTAGGGTGCGGGTAGGGACACTGAGAGGGAATTACAGTGAGGGTACGGGCAGGGGCATTGAGGGGGAATTACGGTTAGGGTGCGGGTAGGGACACTGAGAGGGAATTACAGTGAGGGTACGGGCAGGGATACTGAGGGGGAATTACGGTTAGGGAGCAGGTAGGGACACTGAGAGGGAATTACAGGGAGGGTGCGGGTAGGGATACTGAGGGGGAATTACGGTTAGGGTGTGGGTAGGGACACAGAGAGGGAATTACAGGGAGGGTGCAGGCAGGGATACTGAGGGGAAATTACGGTTAGGGTGTGGGTTGGGACACAGAGGGAATTACAGGGAGGGTACGGGTAGGGACACTGAGAGGGAAATACGGGGAGGGTGTGGGTAGGGACACTGAGAGGTAATTACGGGGATGGTGCGGGCAGGGATACTGAGGGGGAATTATGGGAAGGGTGTAGGCAGGGACACAGAGGGAATTACAGGAGTGTATGGGCAGGGTCACTGAGACGGCAGTTACAGGGATGGTGCGGGCAGGGACACTGAGGGGGAATTACAAGGAGGGTGTGGACAGAGACATCGAGGGGATATATGCACACATACATACAGTTAAAAACTCCTCTCTAGGTGTGATGGCACTACATGTCCCAGCAAATTCAGTTGACAAGGTGTGCTGGGACTTGTAGTCTCAACACAGCTGGACAGGCAGTCACTGGTCTAGATACCTCTCTATACAGAGCTCTTTGTAACCTGTGATCCAGACTGCCAGGATAGACCATGCAGTGCAGCTACAGTACCGCAGAAAATATACAGGTATGGTCACGCTGCACTGCTGACTGGTGCTGATTGTAGTAGCTGGTGTTTGGTGACAGACCACGTGGGACCAATGAGAAGGGGAGCGGATGAGGAAGAGGAGGTGCCCCGCCCCTCCCCATACCTGGAAGGGCCCCGCTCCCCGGCTATATTTACCATCATTGTGACTGTAGTCACAGAGAGTGTCAGAGTGCAATACGCTTCTGAGAGTCCGGTAGTGGATGAGCACTTCTAAGGAATGTACTCAGTGAGAACTACGATGTCATTCTACCCCCTGGCGCATGTAGCACTGGTAATATAATGGCTTAAAAAACAGAGCATTCCAATAAAATAGCATGTTAATTATATAAAACAACATTGAAACAGCAACAAAAAATGCATGTTTTATCATGTCATGTTTCTTAGAAACAGCCCACATTCAATGTAAATATTACACCAGCTACACGCATAGTTATCCATCTAAAAGTGATTATTTAAAGGAAGGTCATAGTTCAAATAATAGTTTCCGAAATAATTTATGGTAGGATTTTAATCTCTTTTAGCCACGGCAAGGGATGATATAAAGATAATTCATATAAAAACAGCTATAGCACTGGTAAATAAACTACTGCGGGCATCTGTCAGATGAGTTCTGCATTGTGAAGCCACCAGAGATTTGTGGATCTGCATTGTGTAGCCACCATAGATTTGTGCGTCTTCATTGTGAAGCCACCATAGATCTGAAGGTTTAAATTATGCAGTCATCACAGATCAGGATTCTATATTGTAAGCCACCAGTGACCAGGCAGTCTCTGTGCTGCATTGTGACAAGGAATTGGGTGGTCTGCCCTGTAGAACCACCATACATTTGACAATTTGTGTTGTATAGCCATCATAGATATATAGATGTGTATTATAGAAACTATGTTATACAGAGGCAGAACAGGGCGGAACTGCGTCAGTTCCACTTGGAGACGGAAATCCAATCAATATTTGGTGTGAGTACCCCTTGCCTTTAAAACAGCATCAATTCTTCTAGGTACACTTGCACAAAATCAGGGATTATGTAGGATTATAGGACCCTATTCAGCATCAGTTGCAGTTTTGCTAATACCCCTTTCATCTTGTAACCTGGGTTATTGCACATGAGTGCGCATAACCTGGGTTGCTGTGCGGTCTGAAAGCTTCCAGGGGAAATATCCTGGGTCGAGTGACCCTGGTAGCAAGCACAGTTTCAACCCTGGTCGCTGTGCGGTGTGAACGGGTTGCTGGCCATTTCCCATTTATACTCTATGGACGGGTGGCGCTTGGAGAAGAGCGTCACCGCTGACATCACCAACCCAGGCTGGGGACGCCTCTGTAAAGGGGTCGAGGTGGGAAGCACCTCTGTACGGCTCCCGGGTGCGACCCGCCAAATGCGGTCTGAAAGAAGTATAAATTAGCAACTTGCGACCGTAGCACAAGGCAAGGCCGTCCAGCATGCTAATGGCAGGCAGCAATGCGAATGTAATTAAATTGTGATCACATCGCTGATTAAGGGAAGCCACCATCCCTTTTCATCCTGGCTGCGAAATCATTCGGGCCAACGCCATTTTCCTTGTCACAGCGGCTGCATGTGATGTTATGTGGCTGTCTCAAACCTGCCGCCATTTCTTACCCAATGCTCCTGTAATGCAGAGTCACCGCAAGGGCCGCCATCAAGGGGGTGCTGGGGGTATAATTACCCCGGGCCCGGCCACTCTGACAAAGAGGATAGGGCTGGGCCGCTTATACCGCCCGCTGATGTTTCCGCTGCTGTGCAATAGTCCCCCGTTCGTCCCCGGCCCCGCCTGCTGCTCATGATGCCCGGCGTGTCAGTACAGCAGACGCTCAGTACTCCGTATTGAATACTATTGAATATGTCCCTTCCAAAATGGCCGCCGCCATTAGAGGAGACAGTTATTAAATATGCTAGAGGAGGAGGCAGCCATTTTGGGGGTTACATTTTCAATAGTATTCCATACAGAATACTGAGTGTCTGCTGCACGTGGTGGACGACAGGCATCAAGAGCTGCAGGCATGGGAGGGGGGTGAACGGGGCCCATAGACAGCAGCTGCTATTGAAGAGGGGGCAGCCGTGAACAGCGGGCGGCAGTGGCGGCCAGGTAGGGGTATCCCAGCCCTGACACTGAGCAGAACCCCTGACAGGTACAGGGGCACAATATGGTATCATTGCTATGTGTACAGGAATCATATATATATATATATATATATATATATATATAAAATTCTTTATTTAATTTTTGTTTTTGTTTTTGTTTTTTCTTTGGGGGGGGGGCTGCCTATTATATCAGTCCCGGGCCCCACAAATTCTGATGGCAGCCCTGGTCACCGCCCCCACAACGCTGTGTTGATGCCCCTGAACGCCCACCGGACACCTCTGCCTGTCAATCAGACAGAGGCATTCGCATAAATGTGATGTGATCGCATTGGCTGGGCCGCGCACATGCAGATTGGGACCTGCACATGCGCACTGGGCTTGTAAGCGGCATAATACGATCGCACCGCATTAGTGGGCCATACTGAATAAATCCCATAGTCAGAGTTATCTTGTCATTGTATATAACTATTATTAGGTCACTGAAATAAACTATGTAATGAATATTGGGAAATATAATCATTATTGTATTTTACTGTGGTCACTAGCACTACAATGCTTGCTGTATTGTATATAGATAACTAGACTGTCTCTGTATTGCTTATTGGCCATTAGAGATGCTTTTGTATAGTATGGTCAGAGCCGGCCCTAGGCATAGGCAAACTAGGCAATTGCCTAGGGCATTTGATATGCCTAGGGGCATCAGCAGCTTCTGCTGATTAAACTGATATGCGGCATGCCTATATTCTGTGTGTAGCATTTCGTATGCAGATACAGCCACAGTTGCACACAGTATATAGGCATGCCGCATATCATTTTAATCAGCAGAAGCTGCTTGTGCATCCTAGCCACATAGCAATGCAAATAAGATGCATTTTCATAAAAAATAGGCACCCGACATTAGCAGAGCTGCCAGCTGACTCACGCCAGGAACTATATGTGTCATTGTGTGTATAAGGACATTAATAATGTGTAACATATGTGTAAGGGGCACTATGTGTGTCATTATGTGTGTAAGGGCATTAATAATGTGCGGCATATGTGTAAGGGACATTATGTGTGTTATTATGTGTATAAGGGCATTAACAATGTGCGGCATATGTGTAAGGGAAATTATATGTATAAGGGCATTAATAAGGGTTGGCATAATGTGTAAGGCGCATTATGTTTATAAAGACATTAATAATGTGTGTCATATGTATAAATGCATTACCAGTGTGTGGCATTGTGTGTATAAGGTGCTCTACTCTGTGGGGTAACGTATAGAAAGGGCACTACTGTGTGGTCTAATGTGAATAAGGAGTAATATGGTGTGGTGTAATGAGAATAAAGAGCAATATGGTGTGGTGTAATGTGAATAAGGAGCAATTCAGTATGATGTTATGTGAATGAGGGGCACTACTGTGAGGAGCAACGTATATAAGGTAAAGTGGTACTACTGTGTGATGTAATGTGAATAAGGGACACTATCGCATGATAAATTGTGAATAAAGTTGCACTACTGTAAGGCATAATTTGAATTGGGGGTACTATTGTGTGGCCATGCCCCTTGCCAGCAAAAACTCATATCTTTTTGGCCTGTGCGCCGAATGTGCACACTGTTCTTATTTAAATTACAGGGGGTAGGAAAACAAAAAAAAGGACTGCTGTGGGTGAGGGATGATGGTGCTGGGAAAGGGGTGCAGGGTCAGAGGCGGAACTAGCGGTGGTGCTAGGGGGCACCAGCTAAAATCTTGCCTAGGGCATCATATTGGTTAGGGCCGGCTCTGAGTATGGTGGTCACAACAATACTCTCTACAGTGTATATTGGTTTCTGAAATGTTTTCTGCATTGTAGGTTGTTAGAATGCTCTCTGCATTGTATAATCTCTGTATTGTATACAGGCTGCATATCAGTTATTAAATTGCTCTCTGTGTTATATCCTGAAACCTAGAATCATCTCCGTATTGTATATTAGTCACTAGAATACACTGTATTAAATATTGGTATCTAGTGTACTCTCTTTGATATATTGATCACAAAAATGTTAATGTTTTGTAGACCAGTCATTAGAATGCTCTGTATAACTAGAATCATTACTGTAGTATACAGAGGTCATTACCTTTCTATAGTGAATATTAGTCACCACTTTTGCATTGAATACTGATCAGATGGGCTGCCATTATTTTGTTAAAGCTCTGCAAAATAAAATATTTAGCCAGGAGCCATGCCTGCATTATACAAACTGCACTGTATTTGCGACATCTATTTTTATTTTTTTTTTGGCTCCAGGTTGATATCTTTGGATGGGAGGTTGAGTATGCAGATATTTGCTTAATACTGAGTACCAGGCACAGATCTATTGCAAATAAAAATACCAGTAATCTTTCCAGCTTCCTTAGTCTACAGTTTGTTCTTTCACACAGCACTTACCGGGGTTAAGCTGGCTAGACACAGGTTTTTCCTGCTCCTTGCTTTGAGCCACCCAGGTTGGCTAAGATATGTCGATATTCTGCAGAAACCGGAGGGCTAGGCTGCAGCAGCAGAGGGTTAGGGAGGGAATTTTAGGTTTGGGTTAGGCACTAAGAGGAGCTTTGGAGTTAGGCTCCGGGAGTGGAGTGTTAAGGTCCATACACATTAGACGATGTCGCTCTGTGAGTGACGTCGTCTAATGTTTCCCCTCCCGGAACGGCCGGTCGGCGGCCGACTGTACACATTGAGCGATATGACCGCTCATATCGCTCAGTGACATCACGCATCCGCCAGCTGTGCATGCAGGTCCTGGACGACAGTCCAGATCCTACATGCATGCACTGCTGACAGCGATTATCGTTGCCGACCCACGGGGCCGCGCATTGGTCGTCGCTGGCGGCATACACACTTGCCGATAAAATGAGCGACGTCGCTCAGGGAGGGGGAAAATGAGCAACGTCGCTCATTTTATCGGCAAGTGTGTATGGGCCTTTAGGGTTAGGCTGCTGCAGTAGAGGGTAAGGGAGGGAAGGTTAGGGTTAGGCACTAAGGGGAGGTTAGGGTTAGGCACTCAGGGAGTGGAGTGTTAGGGTTAGGCTGCTGCAGCAGAGGTTAAGGGAGGGAAGATTAGGTTAGGGTTAGGCATTAAGGGAAGGTTAAGTGTTAGACTCAGGCAGTGGAGTGTCAGGGTTAGGCTGTTGCAGCAGGGGGTAAGGGAGGGAAGGTTAGGTTAGGGTTAGGCACTAAGGGGAGGTTTAGAGTTAGGCTCAGGGAGTGGAGTGTTAGTGTTAGGCTACTGCAGCAGAGGGTTACGGAGGGATGGTTAGGTTAGGGTTAGGCACTTAGAGGAGCTTCGGAGTTAGACTCCGGGAGTGGAATGTTAAAATTAGGCTGCTGCAGCAAAAGGTAAGGGAGGGAAGGTTAGATTAGGCTTAGTCACTAAGGGGAGATTTAGAGTTAGGCTCCAGGAGTGGAGTGTTAGGGTTTGGCTGCTACAGCAGAGGGTAAGGGAGGGAAGGATAGGTTAGGGTTAGGCACTAAGGGGAGGTTTAGAGTTAGGCTCAGGGAGTGTAGGGTTAGGGTAGGCTGCTGCAGCAGAGGGTAAGGGAGAGAAGGTTAGGTTAGGATTAGGCACTAAGGGGAGCTTTAGAGTTTGGCTCTGAGAGTGGAGGGTTAGGCTGCTGCAGCAAGGGGTAAGGGAGGGAATGTTAGGTTAGGGTTAGGCACTAAGGGGAGCTTTAGAGTTAGGCTTCGGGAGTAGAGTGTTAGGGTTAAGCTTCTGCAGCAAAGGGTAGGTTAGGCAGTAAGGGGAGGTTTAGAGTGAGGCTCCAGGAGTGGAGGGTTAGGGTTAGGCTGCTGCAGCAGGGGGTAAGGAAGGGAAGGTTAGGTTAGGCACTAATGGGAGGTTTAGAGTGAGGCTCCGGGAGTGTAGGGTTAGGGTTAGGCTGCTGGGGGTAAGGGAGGGAAGGGAGGGAAGGTTAGGTTAGTGTTAGGCACTAAGGGGAGGTTAAGAGTTAGGCTCTGTGAGTGGAGGGTTAGGGCTAGGCTCCTGCAGGAGAAGGTAAGGGAGGGAAGGTTAGGTTAGGGTCAGGCACTAAGGGGAGGTTTAGAGTTAGGCTTCAGGAGTGGAGGTTTAGGTTAGGCACTAGTGGTAGGATTAAAGGTTAGGGATACTCACCACCAGAAGTGCAGCAGGATACAGTGAAAGTCCGCTTCAGCTGCTCGCAGGACCCAAAACACAGTGATGGAGCTACTGGAACCGTGAAACCAGGAAAGTCACCAGTATGCCGGCAGGAACATTTTGACAACATTCTAATCATGTTGACATTTCATCAGTGTCGACATGATGAATTTCGATGTAGTCAAAGTCGACATGCCAAGCGGAATATCAACATTATGACCATGTCAACATTCTCAAGCTGATAATATGAATGTCGACATGAAGTATTATATAAATATACCAAATCTGTCCAGCTGTTAGGACCTTTCGGTGACTGACATCAGCTAATGAGAAGATAACGACACACACTGGCCAATAACAGTGACTGGTAGTTATCCTTCTGCCGCATCCACCAACAAGTCCGATGAGGCGTATAAACAATTTGAATACATCATTATTAGTCACTGAGTTTTCTTCCAAGTCACACACTGTGCAATATTGGGCTGATTGTCCGATATCAGCTGTGGTACTGCAGCAAGTGTGGGCAGCATTAGCCCGTACAGTACAGCTACTTTTATAGGTGCAGCTTATTCGGCCTCAGTCTTATGACTGAGGACTGGAGGCCACACCAGCCTTTTTGTTTGCTTCATTAGTCAGGGACGTGCAGTTAGGGGAAGCAGTGCCTCCCCTGTCATTAGTGGTTAAAATAATACTAAGAAGATACTTATGACACATATTCTGACTCTTAAGTATCTGCTTTATATTATACTAGCCCTTTTTACATTCAAATTGGGTTTGGGAGACACCGATAGCGGTGCCTCCCAGTGACAATAGGAAACAGGGCCGGTTCTGTGATCTGTGGCGCCCCGGGCAAAATATGGGGGCGTGGCTTCGATTGGAGGCGTGGTCAGCTCGCTGAAAGAAAAAATAAAAATAAATAAAAACTATATTTACCATCCCCGTTCCTGATCCAGACCCCCTCCGCCGGCGGCGCCGCTCTTCTCCTCTCCTCTGTTCTCTTCGATCTATGGGAGAGACGTTATTACGTCTCTCCCATAGAACAGCATAGACACTAGAGGTCAATTATGACCCCTAGTGTCTGTGCCACTATGCTGTGCGGTGCGCGATGACGTCATCGCGCATCGCACAGCAGAGGTCCTCAAGACGAAGGGAAACTAGACCGTAGCGTCTAGTTTCCCTTCATGGAGAGGACCTTTGCTGTGCGGTGCGCGATGACGTCATCGCGCACCGCACAACTAAGGTCCTCTCCATGAAGGGAAACTAGACGCTACGCGTCTGGTTCCCATCAAAGCGGGGGGGCACAGCAGGGCACTACGGGGGGTACAGTGGCGGATCTTGCCCTGGTGCGGCGCCCTCCGGATGGCGCCGGCGCCCTCCGGAAGGCGGCGCCCCGGGCAAAAGTACCGCTTGCCCGTGGCAAGAACCGCCACTGATAGGAAAGCTGCTGGAGCGGGGGGCTGGCGGGGCCAAGCCATGGCAGTAAAAGCCCATTGGAAATAACATTGAAAGCGGCACTAGTTTAAGTGCCTCGGTGACAGGGGTGTGCTTTCACTGCACATGAAAGCACGCCCCTGTCACTCAGCCAGATGTGATTGGACAGCAGATCTGTCACTGGATACAGCTGTCCAGTGATGGATCCACTGTCATCACTGGGTGGGCAGCGGGATGTGCGGCGGCCGGACGTGGCGGTGGTGTGGGCATGAGCAGTTGTGGGACATGGCGGGGATTGCTGGCATGACGGCAGGACTGGATTCTCTTGAATTCAGTCCCTGCCTGTCATTTTGCAGAGTTTGGCAGCGAAGTGGCTCCAATTTTAAAAATGGCGCTGTTAGCGTCATTTCTCACATCTAAGATGGCTCGCCACGTCATCACCCCGCCCCTTGGGGCTGGCTTGTAGAAGCCAGCACGAGGTGGTGGCTGTCAGTCTGCCGGCGGGGAGGGAGCGTGCAAGAGCTCCCGAAGACGGAAAATGCCTGGAAGCCATGGGAGGTGGCGGCCGTGCAAAAGAGTTGCCCAAAGACCGCCGCCCACCAGGTGAAGAGTGAAGACGCTGGGAAGCGTGAAGAGAGAAGACTTCAAAAGTCCTGGGGAGGCAGCGGCCATGCAAAAGAGCTGGCCAAAGGCCGCCGCCCCCCAGGGGAAGACCCTGTACAATAAAAAAAAAAATGTGCTGTGTATTTATTTTAATATTTTCTTTACAGGAGGGCTACAGATGCCAGCGGGCACTTTATGTCCGGGCATGCTGGCACTTGTGGTTCTCCAAGTGCCGGCATGCTGGGGTAGGCTTGCTGGGACCTCTAGGCCGCCTGTAAAGAACAATATTAGCATGGCACGAACCCCGAACCCACCTCCACCAGGGTTGTTGCACGGGAAGGGGGGACCCCATTACATTTTTCTGGAATTCCCACTTTCCGAGGAATTCCAGCCCTGGGCTGACTGGTCTGGGGGGAGTTTAATGTGATGGCAGGGGGATCCCATACCGAGTGTCTCCCCTGCTATGTCATTACTCCCCCTGGCTGGTTCTGTTAACTATGGGGTACCCCATTTCTTTTTTTTCTTTTTTTAATACACTGGGGGGGAGGGGGGGGGGGGCGGCGCTAATGAATCATCCAGTGTTTCCCCAGCCACAGACCTCACCGAACGTCACTGTCATTAGTAGAGATGAGCACGTTCGGTTCTCCGAGATCCGAACCCCCCCGAACTTCACCTATTTTACACGGTTCCGAGGCAGCCTCGGATCTTCCCGCCTTGCTCTGTTAACCCGAACATCATCATCCCGCTGTCGGATTCTCGCGAGATTCGTATTCTATATAAAGAGCCACGCATCGCCGCCATATTCACTCGTGCATTGGAGATTGAACGGAGAGGACGTGGCTGTGCTCAGTGTGCTGCAAATATCTGTGCTCAGTGTGCTGAAAATATCTACGTTCGCTGCCTGAAAATGCTCCATATCTGTGCTCAGTGTGCTGCAAATATCTGTGCTCAGGGTGCTGCATTGTAGGGACTGGGGACCACCAGTATATAATTATAGTAGTACAGTACAGTAGGTCATTGCTGTATCTTGCAGCTCTGTGTCAAGTATACTATCTCTGTGCTGCATTATTGTGAGCAGTATATAGTAGGACAGTGCAGAATTTTGGTGACCAGCATTATACATATATAGTACAGTACAGTAGGCAATTGCTGTATCTTGCAGCTCTGTGTCAAGTATACTATCTCTGTGCTGCATTATTGTGAGCAGTATATAGTAGGACAGTGCAGCATTTTGGTGACCAGCAGTATACATATATAGTATAGTACAGTACAGTAGGCCATTGCTGTATCTTGCAGCTGTGTCAAGTATACTATCCATATCTGTGCTGCATTATTGTGAGCATTATATAGTAGGACAGTGCAGCATTTTGGTGACCAGCAGTATACATATATAGTACAGTACAGTAGGCCATTGCTGTATCTTGCAGCTCTGTGTCAAGTATACTATCTCTGTGCTGCATTATTGTGAGCAGTATATAGTAGGACAGTGCAGCATTTTGGTGACCAGCAGTATACATATATAGTACAGTACAGTAGGCCATTGCTGTATCTTGCAGCTCTGTGTCAAGTATACTATCCATATCTGTGCTGCATTATTGTGAGCAGTATATAGTAGGACAGTGCAGCATTTTCGTGACCAGCAGTATACATATATAGTACAGTACAGTAGGCCATTGCTATTGATATATTACTGGCATATAATTCCACACATTAAAAAATGGAGAACAAAAATGTGGAGGGTAAAATAGGGAAAGATCAAGATCTACATCCACCTAGTGCTGAAGCTGCTGCCACTAGTCATGGCCGAGACGATGAAATGCCATCAACGTCGTCTGCCAAGGCCGATGCCCAATGTCATAGTAGAGAGCATGTAAAATCCAAAAAACTAACGTTCAGTAAAATTACCCAAAAATCTAATTTAAAAGCGTCTGAGGAGAAGTGTAAACTTGCCAATGTGCCATTTATGAAACGAAGTGGCAAGGAACGGCTGAGGCCCTGGCCTATGTTCACGGCTAGTGGTTCAGCTTCACATGAGGATGGAAGCACTCATCCTCCCGCTAGAAAACTGAAAAGAGTTAAGATGGCAAAAGCACAGCAAAGAACTGTGCGTTCTTCTAAATCACAAATCCACAAGGAGAGTCCAATTGTGTCGTTTGCGATGCCTGACCTTCCCAACACTGACGGGAAGAGGTGGCGCCTTCCACCATTTGCACGCCCCCTGCAAGTGCTGGAAGGAGCACCCACACTCCAGTTCCTGTTAGTCAAATTGAATATGTCACTGTTGAAGTACACCAGGATGAGGATATGGGTGTTGCTGGCGCTAAGGAGGAAATTGACAAGGAGGATTCTGATGGTGAGGTGGTTTGTTTAAGTCAGGCATCCGGGGAGACACCTGTTGTCCGTAGGATGAATATGGCCATTGACATGCCTGGTCAAATTACAAAAAAAAAATCACCTCTTCGGTGTGGAATTATTTTAACAGAAATGCGTACAACAGGTGTCAAGCCGTGTATTGCCTTTGTCAAGCTGTAGTAAGTAGGGGTAAGGACGTTAACCACCTAGGAACATCCTCCCTTATACGTCACCTCGAGCGCATTCATCAGAAGTCATTGACAAGTTCAAAAACTTTGGGTGACAGCGGAAGCAGTCCACTGACAACTAAATCCCTTGCTCTTGTACACAAGCTCCTGCAAACCACACCACCAACTCCCTCAGTGTCAATTTCCTCCTTAGACAGGAACGCCAATAGTCCTGCAGGCCATGCCACTGGCAAGTCTGATGAGTCCTCTCCTAACTGGGATTCCTCAAATAGATCCTTGAGTGTAATGCCTACTGCTGCTGGCGCTGTTGTTGTTGCTGCTGGGAGTCGATTGTCATCCCTGAGGGGAAGTCGGAAGACCACTTGTCCTACTTCCAGTAAGCAATTGACTGTCCAACAGTCCTTTGCGAGGAAGATGAAATATCACAGCAGTCATCCTGCTGCAAAGCGGATAGCTCAGGTCTTGGCAGCTGTGTTGGTGTTAAACGTGTGTCCGGTATCCACCGTTAATTCCCAGGGAATTAGAGAATTGCTTGAGGTACTGTGTCCCCGGTACCAAACACCATCTAGGTTCCACTTCTCTAGGCAGGCGATACCGAGAATGTACACAGACGTCAGAAAAAGAGTCACCAGTGTCCTAAAAAATGCAGTTGTACCCAATGTCCACTTAACCACGGACATGTGGACAAGTGGAGCAGGGCAGACTCAGGACTATATGACTGTGACAGCCCACTGGGTAGATGTATTGCCTCCCGCAGCAAGAACAGCAGCGGCGGCACCAGTAGCAGCATCTCGCAAACGCCAACTCGTTCCTAGGCAAGCTATGCTTTGTATCACCGCTTTCCATAAGAGGCACACAGCTGACAACCTTTTACGGAAACTGAGGAACATCATCGCAGAATGGCTTACCCCAATTGGACTCTCCTGGGGATTTGTGACATCGGACAACGCCACCAATATTGTGCGTGCATTACATGTGGGCAAATTCCAGCATGTCCCATGTTTTGCACATACATTGAATTTGGTGGTGCAGAATTAAAAAAAAAACGACAGGGGCATGCAAGAGATGCTGTCGGTGGCCCGAAGAATTGCGGGCCACTTTCTGCATTCAGCCACCGCGTGCCGAAGACTGGAGCACCAGCAAACACTCCTGAACCTGCCCCGCCATCATCTGAAGCAAGAGGTGGTAACGAGGTGGAATTCAACCCTCTATATGCTTCAGAGGATGGAGGAGCAGCAAAAGGCCATTCAAGCCTATACATCTGCCTACGATATAGGCAAAGGAGGGGGAATGCACCTGACTCAAGCGCAGTGGAGAATAATTTCAATGTTGTGCAAGGTTCTGCAACCCTTTGAACTTGCCACACGTGAAGTCAGTTCAGACACTGCCAGCCTGAGTCAGGTCATTCCCCTCATCAGGCTTTGCAGAAGCAGCTGAAGAGATTGAAGGAGGAGCTAAAACGGAGCGATTCCGCTAGGCATGTGGGACTTGTGGATGGAGCCCTTAATTCGCTTAACCAGGATTCACGGGTGGTCAATCTGTTGAAATCAGAGCACTACATTTTGGCCACCGTGCTTGATCCTAGGTTTAAAGCCTACATTGTATCTCTCTTTCCATCAGACACAAGTCTGCACATGTTCAAAGACCTGCTGGTGAGACACTTGTCAAATCAAGCGGAGCGTGACCCGTCAACAGCTCCTCCTTCACATTCTCCCGCTACTGGGGCTGCGAGGAAAAGGCTCAGAATTCCGAGCCCACCCGCTGGCGGTGATGCAGGGCAATCTGGAGCGAGTGCTGACATCTGGTCCGGACTGAAGGACCTGCCAATGATTACTGACATGTCGTCTACTGTCACTGCATATGTTTCTGTCACCATTGAAAGAATGGTGGAGGATTATATGAGTGACCGCATCCAAGTAGGCATGTCAGACAGTCCGTATGTATACTGGCAGGAAAAAGAGGCAATTTGGAGGCCCTTGCACAAACTGGCTTTATTTTACCTAAGTTTCCCCCCCCCCCCTCCAGTGTGTACTCCGAAAGAGTGTTTAGTGCAGCCGCTCACCTTGTCAGCAATCGGCGTACGAGGTTACTTCCAGAAAATGTGGAGAAGATGATGTTCATCAAAATGAATTATAATCAATTCCTCCGTGGAGAGATTCATCATCAATTGCCTCCAGAAAGTACACAGGGACCTGAGATGGTGGATTCCAGTGGGGACGAATGAATACTCTGTGAGGAGGGGGATGTACACAGTGAAAGTCGTGATGACTCGGACAATGAGGAGGAGGTGGACATCTTGCCTCTGTAGAGCCAGTTTGTGCAAGGAGAGATTGATTGCTTATTCTTTGGTGGGGTCCCAAACCAACCAGTCATTTCAGCCACAGTCGTGTGGCAGACCCTGTTGCTGAAATGATGGGTTTGTTAAAGTGTGCATGTCCTGTTTATTAGTGATGAGCACCGGCAATTTTTCGGGTTTTGTGTTTTGGTTTTGGGTTCGGTTCCGCGGCCGTGTTTTGGGTTCGAACGCGTTTTGGCAAAACCTCACCAAATTTTTTTTGTCGGATTCGGGTGTGTTTTGGATTCGGGTGTTTTTTTCAAAAAACCCTAAAGAAGCAGCTTAAATCATAGAATTTGGGGGTCATTTTGATCACAAAGTATTATTAACCTCAATAACCATAATTTCCACTCATTTTCAGTCTATTCTGAACACCTCACACCTCACAATATTATTTTTAGTCCTAAAATTTGCACCGAGGTCGCTGGGTGGCTAAGCTAAGCGACCCAAGTGGCCGACACAAACACCTGGCCCATCTAGGAGTGGCACTGCAGTGTCACGCAGGATGGCCCTTCCAAAAAACACTCCCCAAACAGCACATGACGCAAAGAAAAAAAGAGGCGCAATGAGGTAGCTGTGTGAGTAAGCTAAGCGACCCTAGTGGCCGACACAAACACCTGGCCCATCTAGGAGTGGCACTGCAGTGTCACGCAGGATGGCCCTTCCAAAAAACACTCCCCAAACAGCACATGACGCAAAGAAAAAAAAGAGGCGCAATGAGGTAGCTGTATGAGTTAGCTAAGCGACCCTAGTGGCCGACACAAACACCTGGCCCATCTAGGAGTGTCACTGCAGTGTCACGCAGGATGGCCCTTCCAAAAAACACCCCCCAAACAGCACATGACGCAAAGAAAAATGAAAGAAAAAAGAGGTGCAAGATGGAATTGTCCTTGGGCCCTCCCACCCACCCTTATGTTGTATAAACAGGACATGCACACTTTAACCAACCCATCATTTCAGTGACAGGGTCTGCCACACGACTGTGACTGAAATGACGGGTTGGTTTGGACCCCCACCAAAAAAGAAGCAATTAATCTCTCCTTGCACAAACTGGCTCTACAGAGGCAAGATGTCCACCTCATCATCATCCTCCGATATATCACCGTGTACATCCTCCTCCTCACAGATTATCAATTCGTCCCCACTGGAATCCACCATCTCAGCTCCCTGTGTACTTTGTGGAGGCAATTGCTGCTGGTCAATGTCTCCACGGAGGAATTGATTATAATTCATTTTAATGAACATCATCTTCTCCACATTTTCTGGATGTAACCTCGTACGCCGATTGCTGACAAGGTGAGCGGCGGCACTAAACACTCTTTCGGAGTACACACTTGTGGGAGGGCAACTTAGGTAGAATAAAGCCAGTTTGTGCAAGGGCCTCCAAATTGCCTCTTTTTCCTGCCAGTATAAGTACGGACTGTCTGACGTGCCTACTTGGATGCGGTCACTCATATAATCCTCCACCATTCTTTCAATGGGGAGAGAATCATATGCAGTGACAGAAGACGACATGTCCGTAATCGTTGTCAGGTCCTTCAGTCCGGACCAGATGTCAGCATCAGCAGTCGCTCCAGACTGCCCTGCATCACCGCCAGCGGGTGGGCTCGGAATTCGTAGCCTTTTCCTCGCACCCCCAGTTGCGGGAGAATGTGAAGGAGGAGATGTTGACAGGTCGCGTTCCGCTTGACTTGACAATTTTGTCACCGGCAGTTCTTTGAACCCCAGCAGACTTGTGTTTGCCGGAAAGAGAGATCCAAGGTAGGTTTTGAATCTAGGATCGAGCACGGTGGCTAAAATGTAGTGCTCTGATTTCAACAGATTGACCACCCGTGAATCCTTGTTAAGCGAGTTAAGGGCTCCATCCACAAGTCCCACATGCCTAGCGGAATCGCTCTGTGTTAGCTCCTCCTTCAATGTCTCCAGCTTCTTCTGCAAAAGCCTGATGAGGGGAATGACCTGACTCAGGCTGGCAGTGTCTGAACTGACTTCACGTGTGGCAAGTTCAAAAGGTTGCAGAACCTTGCACAACGTTGAAATCATTCTCCACTGCGCTTGAGACAGGTGCATTCCACCTCCTATATCGTGCTCAGTTGTATAGGCTTGAATGGCCTTTTGCTGCTCCTCCAACCTCTGAAGCATATAGAGGGTTGAATTCCACCTCGTTACCACTTCTTGCTTCAGATGATGGCAGGGCAGGTTCAGGCGTTTTTGGTGGTGCTCCAGTCTTCTGTACGTGGTGCCTGTACGCTGAAAGTGTCCCGCAATTCTTCTGGCCACCGACAGCATCTCTTGCACGCCCCTCTCGTTTTTTAAATAATTCTGCACCACCAAATTCAAGGTATGTGCAAAACATGGGACGTGCTGGAATTTGCCCAGATTTAATGCACACACAATATTGCTGGCGTTGTCCGATGCCACAAATCCACAGGAGAGTCCAATTGGGGTAAGCCATTCTGCAATGATTTTTCTCAGTTGCCGTAAGAGTTTTTTAGCTGTGTGCGTATTCTGGAAAGCGGTGATACAAAGCGTAGCCTGCCTAGGAAAGAGTTGGCGTTTGCGAGATGCTGCTACTGGTGCCGCCGCTGCTGTTCTTGCGGTGGGAGTCCATACATCTACCCAGTGGGCTGTCACAGTCATATAGTCCTGAGCCTGCCCTGCTCCACTTGTCCACATGTCCGTGGTTAAGTGGACATTGGGTACAACTGCATTTTTTAGGACACTGGTGAGTCTTTTTCTGAGGTCTGTGTACATTTTCGGTATCGCCTGCCTAGAGAAATGGAACCTAGATGGTATTTGGTACCGGGGACACAGTACCTCCAACAAGTCTCTAGTTGCCTCTGCAGTAATGATGGATACCGGAACCACGTTTCTCACCGCCCAGGATGCCAAGGCCTCAGTTATCCGCTTTGCAGCAGGATGACTGCTGTGATATTTCATCTTCCTCGCAAAGGACTGTTGATCAGTCAATTGCTTGGTGGAAGTAGTAAAAGTGGTCTTACGAGCACGACTTCCCCTCTGGGATGACCATCGACTCCCAGCAGCAACAACAGCAGCGCCAGCAGCAGTAGGCGTTACACGCAAGGATGCATCGGAGGAATACCAGGCAGGAGAGGACTCGTCAGAATTGCCAGTGACATGGCCTGCAGGACTATTGGCATTCCTGGGGAAGGAGGAAATTGACACTGAGGGAGTTGGTGGGGTGGTTTGCGTGAGCTTGGTTACAAGAGGAAGGGATTTACTGGTCAGTGGACTGCTTCCGCTGTCGCCCAAAGTTTTTGAACTTGTCACTGACTTATGATGAATGCGCTGCAGGTGACGTATAAGGGAGGATGTTCCGAGGTGGTTAACGTCCTTACCCCTACTTAATACAGCTTGACAAAGGCAACACACGGCTTGACAAATGTTGTCCGCATTTCTGTTGAAATACTTCCACACCGAAGAGCTGATTTTTTGGGTATTTTCACCAGGCATGTCAATGGCCCTATTCCTCCCACGGACAACAGGTGTCTCCCCGGGTGCCTGACTTAAACAAACCACCTCACCATCAGAATCCTCCTGGTCAATTTCCTCCCCAGCGCCAGCAACACCCATATCCTCCTCATCCTGGTGTACTTCAACACTGACATCTTCAATCTGACTATCAGGAACTGGACTGCGGGTGCTCCTTCCAGCACTTGCAGGGGGCGTGCAAATGGTGGAAGGCGCATGCTCTTCACGTCCAGTGTTGGGAAGGTCAGGCATCGCAAACGACACAATTGGACTCTCCTTGTGGATTTGTGATTTCGAAGAACGCACAGTTCTTTGCTGTGCTTTTGCCAGCTTGAGTCTTTTCATTTTTCTAGCGAGAGGCTGAGTGCTTCCATCCTCATGTGAAGCTGAACCACTAGCCATGAACATAGGCCAGGGCCTCAGCCGTTCCTTGCCACTCCGTGTGGTAAATGGCATATTGGCAAGTTTACGCTTCTCCGACGACAATTTTATTTTAGATTTTTGAGTCCTTTTTTTACTGATATTTGGTGTTTTGGATTTTACATGCTCTGTACTATGACATTGGGCATCGGCCTTGGCAGACGACGTTGCTGGCATTTCATCGTCTCGGCCATGACTAGTGGCAGCAGCTTCAGCACGAGGTAGAAGTCGATCTTGATCTTTCCCTATTTTTGGAACCTCAACAATTTTGTTCTCCATATTTTAATAGATACAACTAAAAGGCACCTCAGGTAAACAATGGAGATGGATGGATACTAGTATACTTATGGATTGATGAGCGACTGCCGACACAGAGGTAGCTACAGCCGTGGACTACCGTACTGCGTCTGCTGCTAATATAGACTGGATGATAATGATATAAAAAATATATATATATATCACTACTGCAGCCGGACAGGTATATATTATATAATGACGGACCTGCTGGACACTGTCAGCTCAGCACTGCAGACTCCTAAAGTAAGCTACTAGTAGTATCAAGAAGATAGAAAAAAAAAAACACCACAGGTAGGTGGTATACAATTATGGATGAACTAGCGACTGCCGACACAGAGTAGCTACAGCCGTGGACTACCGTACTGCGTCTGCTGCTAATATAGACTGGATGATAATGAGATATAAAATATATATATATCACTACTGCAGCCGGACAGGTATATATTATATAATGACGGACCTGCTGGACACTGTCAGCTCAGCACTGCAGACTCCTAAAGTAAGCTACTAGTATCAAGAAGATAGAAAAAAAAAAAACACCACAGGTAGGTGGTATACAATTATGGATGGACGAGCGACTGCCGACACAGAGGTAGCTACAGCCGTGGACTACCGTACTGCGTCTGCTGCAGTGCTAATATAGACTGGATGATAATGATATAAAAAATATATATATATCACTACTGCAGCCGGACAGGTATATATTATATAATGACGGACCTGCTGGACACTGTCAGCAGAATGCGTTTATAGAATAAAAACACCACACGACGAGTGTTTAACTTTTTCAGGCAGACAATCACAATATACTGGTGGTCAGTGGTCACTGGTCAGTCACACTGGCACTGGCAGTGGCACTCTGGCAGCAAAAGTGTGCACTGTTAAAATATGTACTCCTGCTATAACTGCTCCCCAGTCTCCCCCACAATTAAGCTGTGTGAGCAGTGAGCACTCAGCAGCACAGTCAGATATACAGTATTACATAGATGATGCAGCACACTGAGGCTGAGCACAGATATGGTATGTGACTGTGTCACACTGTGTATCGTTTTTTTTCAGGCAGAGAACGGATTAATTAAACTGGTGGTCACTGGTCACACTATCAGCAAGTAGTACTCCGTCCTAATATGCTCCCCAAAATTAGTAAATCAAGTGTCTCTACTCTCTACTACTCTCTAGTCTACTCTAAACGGAGAGGACGCCAGCCACGTCCTCTCCCTATCAATCTCAATGCACGTGTGAAAATGGCGGCGACGCGCGGCTCCTTATATAGAATCCGAGTCTCGCGATAGAATACGAGCCTCGCGAGAATCCGACAGCGGGATGATGACGTTCGGGCGCGCTCGGGTTAGCCGAGCAAGGCGAGAAGATCCGAGTCTGCCTCGGACCCGTGTAAAAAGCGTGAAGTTCGGGGGGGTTCGGTTTCCGAGAAACCGAACCCGCTCATCACTACTGTTTATACGACATAAGGGTGGGTGGGAGGGCCCAAGGACAATTCCATCTTGCACCTCTTTTTAAAAAAATGTATTTATCTCTGCATCATGTAATGTTTGGGGCTAATTTTTTAAGTGCCATCCTGTCTGACACTGCAGTGCCACTCCTAGATGGGCCAGGTGTTTGTGCCGCCCACTTGGGTCGCTTAGCTTAGTCATCCAGCGACCTCGGTGCAAATTTTAGGACTAAAAATAATATTGTGAGGTGTTCAGAATAGACTGGAAATGAGTGGAAATTATGGTTATTGAGGTTAATAATACTATGGGATTGATCCCCCATTACCCCCAAATTCTATGATTTAAGCTGTTTTTGAGGGGTTTTTGAAAAAAAACACCCGAATCCGACAAAAAAATTTCAGGGAGGTTTTGCCAAAATGCGTCCGAATCCAAAACACTGCCGCGGAACCGAATCCAAAACCAAAACACAAAACCCAAAAAATTTCCGGTGCACATCTCTTGTCATTAGTAGATAGCGTAATCAGAAGTTAGATCTCAGCGTGCACACTCTCTGCATTCATACTATTATTGCTGGCCAGTAGGCGACATGAGTAGGACATTTGTGGGAAAATTGGGCCAATTAGGGTGTTTCATCCCTGACTATGTAGTTCTGATACAAGCCTTTAGTGACCAATAGAACCTGTACCAGTGACATTCACCTATTTCAGGATTCTCAGCTTACACAAAGCACAATTAATAACAAGAGCTTGTTGCTTTCTGGGATCCAGCCTGAAGATCGACAGTGCCTAGGTCGACAATGTTTAGGTCGACCACCAAAGGTCGACAGTCACTAGGTCAACATATTTTCAAGGTTGACAGGGTTTCTAGGTCGACATGTTCTAGGTTGACAGGTCAAAAGGTTGACATGAGTTTTTTTTCTTTTTTTGAACTTTTTCATACTTAACGATCCACGCGGACTACGATTGGGAACGGTAACCTTGCCCAAAGCATGGTGAGTGAAGCGAGACATGCGTGGGGACACGGTGCCCTAATTGGGCTTCCCGGTCACTGTACGAAGAAAACGACACCAAAACATGAAAAACTCATGTCGACCTTTTGACCTGTCAACCTAGAACATGTCGACCTAGAAACCCTGTCGACCTCCAAACCCTGTCGACCTAGTGACTGTCAACCTAAACATTGTCGACTTAGACACTGTTGATCTAATGATCCACACCCTTGCTTTCTACATCTCGGCCAGGGTTTTGCTATTCAATTGCAGGACATAAAATGAGATGTTGGTGAGTTCTATAGAAATCAATGCATCTTTTTTTACGCACCTTCAGTCTGATTTTTCCTAAAAATGTAATTTTGTAGGAAAAATCACCAGGACTTGCTCTGACACCCCGGAGGCACCCCACCCTGAGGACTATTGCCATCTTGCAGGACTTATTCTGCACATGCGCAGTCTAACAAACACTGGTGATGTACATACAGTAAACCATCAGGTTTATATATATCTCTGAATCAGGTCCAAAGTTACTTGCTTGTTTTTGTTTTGCTTCTAACTCAGAAACAGCCTCAATGTCCCTATTCAACCATGCCTTAGCAATTTCTTCTGAGATTGTGCACTTTTTATTAATAACATGTTTATTAAAGATCAACACAGTACACAACATCAGAAAAAGAAAGCAAAACAATAGAATATGAATACATGAGAACAAGGGTAAATAGAGGACAACATAAGGGATACTGTGAGACTCATTTTGGAGGAATGTGGATAGAAAAGAGGACAGAGGGGAAAAGGAAGCTGGGGGGGAGTGCAGCGTGACTAGAACCTTCAGAGAAAGAGGGGGGGAGGAGAGAGGAAGGAGAGGCTAAGGAAAGCTCAAAATATAATGCTGAAATCAGTGCGGCAGTGGAAGACTGACGTAAACAGAGCAATTTAGGTATCTACAGTTGGGGATGCATTCAATTTGCCGGCTGTAGGGTTCTAACGCCAGAATCCCAACAGCTGACAATGCCGCCAGCCGGAATCCCTGCAAAATAGGACTATTCCCACTCATGGGTGTCCACAACACCCATAGAGTATGAATAGATCCTGTGGCGAGCGCAGTGAGCCTCCAATCCCGCGGCGAGCCCGCAAGGGGACTTCTTGTGCTAGCCCCCCTGTTGGTATTCTGGTGGGTGGGATGCCACTGCCGGGATATAGACAGCCAGCATCCCGCTCGCCGGTAAATCATATTAATTCCCTACAGTTATAGCACCTTTTTATCCAAGGGGAGAATGCTGAAGGGACCATGCCAGGGGGAAATCCAAAGAGTTAAACAGAAGAGTGATTGTGGTGGGAGGTGGAGAAAAGCCAAATGTTCGGACAAATGAGTCCCATAGCCACATGGAATGGAAGACAATGAGGTGGTAACAGGGGCATTAGTTTATACTAGGAGCCTGGATATAAGATAGTTGTTGGTACCCCTCCCCCTCTGCTCACAGTTACTACCAACACCCGGTCCCAGCAGTACCAAGACACATTCTCTCCAGGTGCTCCAAGATGTTGGGTGGGCAAGTAATAATTACCTGTGCATGGGCTTGTTAGAGGGATCCAGACTGGAGCACCTGCTCTGGGGGACATTGGGGGTCATTCCGAGTTGTTCGCTAGCTGCATTCGTTCGCTGTGCTGCGATGAGGCAAAAAAAAGGGCACTTCTGCGCATGCGTATGCGGCGCAATGTGCATGCGCAGCGTACTTTTACAACAGCCGATGTAGTTTCACACAGGGTCTAGCGTAGTTTTTCAGTCGCACTGCTGACCGCAGAGTGATTGACAGGAAGAGGGCGTTTCTGGGTGTCAACTGACCGTTTTCAGGGAGTGTATGAAAAAACGCAGGTGTGCCAGGAAAAATGCAGGCGTGGCTGGGCGAACGCAGGGCATGTTTGTGACGTCAAAACAGGAACTGAACAGTCTGAAGTGATCGCAAGCGCTGATTAGGTATTGAGCTACTCTAAAAGTGCACAATTTTTTTTTTACCGCCGCTCTGCGATCCTTTCGTTCGCACTTCTGCTAAGCTAAAATACACAGCTGCTAAAAACAGCTAGCGAGCCAACAACTCGGAATGACCACCTTTGTCTCCTGTATTTATGCTCCCGTTTGTGCATCGAGCCTGTGGCAGCCAGAGTAGGGAAGTAAAAGAATGCAGCCTCAGTGCCTTCACAGGGATAAAACCACACTCTAGAGGAACCCGGTCTGTTCTATAAGATGCCTTGGGCAAGTTGCACAGAGAGGTAACAGCGTTTAAATTATGGATGCCCAGATCAGAGATCTCGCACTTTTTCTGCATAGTTATTGCCCTATGGGGGTCATTCCGAGTTGATCGCACGTAGCAACTTTTTGCTGCTCGTGCGATCAACCTTACGCCACCTATGGGGGAGTGTATTTTAGCATAGCAGGGCTGCAATCGCATGTGCAGCCCTGCTATGCTAAAAAAGTTTCAAGTAAAACAAGATAAGGGCTGCAGTTACTCACCCAGTACGACGGATCCAGCGATGAAGGTCCTGGCTGTGACGTCAGACATCCGCCCTCCAAACGCCTGGACACGCCTGCGTTGGACTCACCACGCCTGAAAAACGTGAGTATCCGCCCCGGAACGCCTTCCGCCTGTCCGTCTTCTTGCGATCGCCGCTGCTATCACTTTTCTCGCTGGAGGCGTCATGGCCTGGTAACTTTGTCGCCAGGCAACGACGCGCGTGCGCAATGCGTCCGCTGCACATTTCTAACCTGTTCGCACCACAGCGAAGAACCGCTGCATGCGAACGGGTCGGAATGACCCCCTATAATGTACCACAGGGCAATACTGTGCCAGGCTGTCTACTACTTAAACTAGATAATAAATACTAATAGTCTGTTCAGAAAAATTGATTAATAGTATGAACAACAACAAAAAAGTCTAGCAAGACTTTTAGTTATAAATACAGTTAAAATCTGCCTTCATTGTCATTTTTTGCATTATTATTTTTATAATTGTATCTATTTTAACAGTTTTGTTCTAAATTCTCAGCATGACTTTCGTGCCCTGATGAAAAAAAATCAAATAAAAAAACAACACTGACATTTGTAGATTTTCTTATTATAATATTACAGAATGTGGCAAACATCAGCAAATTGCTTTATTATTGTTTCCAGATGTCACTGGATTTGCATTGCTTAGGGTTAGGAATGGTCAGAATATCTGGCCCTTGCAATCTTAGCAGCACAGGTCTGGACAGTCAGTTCATCAGCACTCACCCAAAACAGCAGGAAACAATTTTGATACGTGCCCTGGGGCCCTTGGTCAAGAAAAGGCAAGTTTACTGTCAGCCCTAACCCCTGACACCGCCCTTGTCTCCTATTCTGTAATGTATAGTTATTACCCCATCTGTGTTGGTGGCTACTGATCAGGAGGTTTATATTTTAAAAACCTGTAGCATCCATCAGTACTGGCCTGGAGCATGCAACACCCATCATTACGCTCACTTGTAAGGTCAAAAATAATACATATTTTATTAAACTAAGTTTATAACATAATTGCATACTAATATATTAGATAGACTTATTATAATAAGATTAATCATATTAATCAGGGGATGCAGCCACCAAGTCAATATTCAAAATGTTCATAGACATAATGTTGGCACCAGAATGTCAACAGTTATGATGTTGACACAGGTGAAATGTCAATTTGTAAAAACCTACATTAGGTTTAGGTACAGTGTGAGAGTTAGGGTTAGGAATAGGGGATAGTGCAAAGGAACTCCGCATCACCTGACACTGCAGCACCCCTGCAGCTGAATGTAGGTAAGTGATCACCGGGACCCCCTGACTTACCGATATTCTCAGTAAGTCAACATTTCCTCAGTGTCCACATGCTGACTGTTGACATAGTCAATATCAACAATCTCATGCCAACGTGATGACTGTCGACATGAATATGCCTTGTCACGATCCGGGTATCTGGACGCCATTTCTTACCCATCAGATGTCTCCTAAGGCTGGCTCAGCGCTCCAGGACCGGATTCCATCTGTTATCCTGATGTGTACATTCCTGTATCCTCTCCTGTCACTCTGGGACGCTGTCACAGTAAACGCCATATTACACCTGGCATGGCGTCTCCCGCGGCCTCCGCCGCCGTCCCTGAACTTCTGCATGCAGAGTGTCTGAGTGGCGATTACGTCAGCCGCGGCCTCCGCTGTGTCCGCGTGGTTGGATGTGCATCTGTCAGCCTGGCGCCTCCTGTCTCCGGTGGCCGGCGCCGCCATTACTGTTTTCATTACCACATGGATTACAAACCAAACTTCCCTCCAAGTGTCTGCATGGGCGCAGCCATCTTGGATTCTGTCAGCTGATCATTTCCACCAATCTGTTCTCAGTATTGATAATCTGCATAATTGCCTAGCCAATCCCTTCCTTGCTGCAGGTATAAATACACTGTGCCTGAGCAAGGAAGGCGTCAGTGCTTTGGTTGTCAAACCTAGTTCCTGTTTGTCTCTCTCCTGTGATTGTCTTCCAGGTTCCAGCTCCTGTCTCAAGACTTCCACCATAGAGACCCGCACCAGCATTCCACCTGCGGTGTAGCCTGACTCTCCAATCCATTGTGGATTCATCTGTTTCCAGCTACAACATTACCTGCTTCCAGCTCAGCTTCCAGCAGAGTACAGCTTCCCTTAAAGGGCCGGTGTCCTTTCTACACTTTACCACTCTCCACCGGTATTATTATTTCTCCGCTCTCAAGTTCTACATTTCAGTTCATATTTCATCGCTCCCAAGTTTATTTATTATTTAACTGGTTCCAGCCAGTATCCACTCCGTGCTAACAACAGTCTGGTTCCAGCCAGTATCCACAGCAGCTGTTTTATCTTCAGCAACCCAGCTTTTCCTGGAACACCAGCTGGCACAATCCTGGGTTATCTCCATTGCTACAGTCGGGCCTGGTAAGGACTTTCCATCTAGAAGATCATAAGAACTATCTCACACTACCAGTGCCCTGTGGCTCCTGCCATCCTGTAGTACCCAGGAACTGTATTTATTCTTTGCTGACTTTTACGTTTTCTTTTACTGCTGCTGTGTTGCGGAGTTGTCATAATAAACATCATTGACTTTTATCCAAGTTGTCGTGGTCACGCCTTCGGGCAGTTATTATTCATGTTACTTACATGTCCAGGGGTCTGATACAACCTCCCAGGTTCCGGTACATCTCAGCCCCTACAACTGAGGCTGCCTCCCGTCAGCTCAGGCCCTCAGTTGTGACAGTAAGCACTGACCTAATGAATCCAGCCGGAGACCAGGATCAAGCGGCCAGGCCGATGCAAGAACTGGCAGCCCGACTAGAACATCAGGAGGCTGCACAGGGCCACATCATCCGCTGTCTCCAGGATCTCTCTACTCGGCTGGATGGGATTCAGACAACTCTCCGTGGATCAGGCGCGTCTGGTGCATCAACCACAGTGACTCCAGCTATAACCCCACCCACCTTACCCATTTCTGCTCCACGTCTTCATCTTCCAACGCCAGCAAAATTTGACGGATCTCCAAGATTCTGCAGGGGATTTCTCAACCAGTGTGAGATTCAGTTTGAGCTACAACCTGGCAATTTTCCCAGTGACCGTACAAAAATTGCCTACATTATTTCTCTTCTCAGTGGCTCAGCCCTTGATTGGGCATCACCGTTATGGGATAGGTCCGACACCCTGCTATCTTCCTACACTGCCTTCGTGTCAACATTCAGGCGCATCTTCGACGAGCCAGGCCGGGTAACCTCAGCTTCATCCGAGATTCTCCATTTACGCCAGGGGTCACGTACTGTAGGACAATATCTGATACAGTTCCAGATCCTGGCATCCGAACTGGCATGGAACGACGAGGCCCTGTATGCTGCATTCTGGCATGGCTTATCTGAGCGTATTAAAGATGAGTTAGCTACCAGAGACTTACCTTCTAAGTTAGATGAGCTAATCTCACTCTGCACGAAAGTTGATTTACGTTTCAGAGAGAGAGCAACTGAGCGTGGAAGATCATCTGCTCCAAAATCTTCTGCTCCTCCTCCTCGTCAACTGTCACCATCTAAAGATGAGCCCATGCAACTTGGCCGTTCCCGTTTAACTCCTGCTGAGCGCCGAAGACGTCTCTCCGAGTTTCTCTGTCTCTATTGTGCAGCTCCGTCTCACACCATTAATGCCTGTCCCAAACGTCCGGGAAACTCCAAATCCTAGCTCGCCAAGGAGAGGGCCGGCTAGGAGTAATGATCTCCTCTCCATCTCCTCAAGATTGTAATCTCCCAGTCTCGCTTCAAGTTGCTCAACGTTATCGGAACGTCATTGCCCTCCTTGATTCCGGAGCAGCTGGGAACTTTATTACCGAAGCCTATGTTAAACGGTGGTCCCTACCCACCGAGAGACTTCCTTCGTCCATTTCTTTAACTGCCGTGGATGGCAGCAAAATTTTTGATGCAGTTATTTCTTTAAGGACTCTACCAGTTCGTCTGAGAGTGGGAGTTCTTCATTCCGAACTTATTTCTTTTTTAGTGATTCCAAGAGCCACACATCCTGTGGTCCTGGGCCTTCCATGGCTCCGTCTTCACAATCCTACAATTGATTGGACGACTACGCAGATCCTGGCATGGGGTTCCTCCTGTGCTGAGACATGTTTGTTTAAAGTATTGCCTGTCTGTTCTTCCTCCCCCAGGTCGTCTGATGTTCCACCTCCTCCATATCAAGATTTCACGGATGTGTTCAGTAAAGCTTCTGCTGATATCCTTCCTCCTCATAGAGAATGGGACTGTCCGATTGATCTCGTTCCAGGGAAGGTTCCACCTCGAGGCCGAACTTATCCGTTGTCTCTGCCTGAGACGCATTCTATGGAGGAATATATTAAAGAGAACCTAGCAAAGGGGTTCATTCGACCTTCTTCTTCTCCAGCCGGCGCAGGCTTCTTTTTTGTAAAAAAGAAAGATGGTGGTCTGCGGCCGTGCATCGACTACAGAGGTTTGAACGACATTACCATCAAGAAGCGTTATCCTTTACCCCTGATTACTGAGCTCTTTGACAGAGTTAGCGGAGCTACCATCTTTACAAAGCTGGACTTGCGAGGTGCATACAATCTCATCCGGATCCGTGAGGGTGACGAGTGGAAGACCGCCTTTAACACCCGTGACGGACATTATGAGTACCTCGTCATGCCCTTCGGATTGAGCAATGCTCCAGCTGTCTTCCAGCATTTTGTCAATGAGATCTTCAGAGACATTCTATACCGTCATGTCGTGGTCTATCTAGACGATATCCTCATTTTTGCCAACGATTTAGAGGAACATCGTTTTTGGGTTAAAGAGGTTCTGTCCCGTCTCCGTGTCAATCATCTCTATTGCAAATTAGAAAAATGCGTCTTTGAAGTCAAGTCCATTCCGTTTCTAGGGTACATTGTGTCCGGTTCCGGACTAGAGATGGATCCTGAGAAACTACAAGCAATCCAAAATTGGCCGGTACCCTTAACCCTCAAAGGGGTCCAGAGGTTCTTAGGGTTCGCTAACTATTACCGAAAGTTTATACAAGACTTTTCCACCATTGTGGCGCCTATTACTGCTTTCACTAAGAAGGGTGCTAACCCGTCCAAGTGGTCTGAAGAAGCCATGCAAGCATTTCATCTTTTAAAACAAAGGTTCATCTCTGCGCCTGTTCTGAAACAGCCTGACATCGACTCTCCTTTCATCTTAGAGGTGGATGCCTCCTCCGTTGGAGTAGGAGCGGTGTTATCTCAGAGGGCTAAAGATGGCCATTTACACCCTTGCAGTTTCTTCTCCCGGAAGTTCTCCCCAGCTGAGCGCAACTATGCCATTGGCGACCAGGAGTTGCTAGCCATCAAGCTCGCTCTAGAAGAGTGGAGGTATCTGTTGGAGGGAGCTTCTCATTCAATCACCATACTTACAGACCACAAGAACCTTTTATACCTGAAGGGCGCACAATGTCTCAACCCTCGTCAGGCCAGATGGGCACTTTTCTTTTCCAGGTTCGACTTTAAACTCCAGTTCTGTCCGGGCTCTCAGAATCGCAAGGCCGATGCCCTTTCCCGCTCATGGGAGCAAGAAAATGAGTCAGAGTCTTCAGACAAGCATCCTATTATAAATCCGTTGGCATTCTCCACGGTAGGGATGGACTCTACGCCCCCATCAGGGAAAAGTTTTGTGAAGCCGATGCTAAGGAAGAAGCTCATGCATTGGGCCCATGCTTCCCGTTTTGCCGGACATACAGGTATCCAAAAAACCCTGGAGTTTATCTCTAGGTCCTATTGGTGGCCAACTCTGAAAAAGGACGTCTTGGAGTTTATTGCATCTTGCCCAAAGTGTGCCCAACATAAAGTATCCCGCCAGTCGCCTGCGGGGCAACTGGTTCCACTATCCGTTCCCCGTCGACCATGGACCCACTTGTCGATGGATTTCATTACAGACTTACCCATGTGCAACAAGTTCAATACCATCTGGGTGGTAGTTGACCGGTTCACCAAGATGGCACACTTCATTCCTCTTACCGGTCTTCCGTCAGCTTCCAAGTTGGCTCAAGTATTCATACAAGAGATCTTCCGACTCCACGGTCTTCCTAAAGAAATTATCTCAGATCGAGGAGTTCAATTCACAGCCAAATTCTGGCGAAGTTTATGTCAAGTCTTCCAAGTCAAGCTAAAGTTTTCCACGGCTTACCATCCTCAGACCAATGGTCAAACCGAGAGGGTGAAT
Source organism: Pseudophryne corroboree (assembly GCF_028390025.1). Lineage (NCBI taxonomy): Eukaryota > Metazoa > Chordata > Amphibia > Anura > Myobatrachidae > Pseudophryne > Pseudophryne corroboree. Next base: position 745,756,596 of record NC_086449.1, read on the forward strand.
CAGGACTTGGAGGCCTTCCTCCGCATCTATGTGTCCTCCTCTCAAGATGACTGGGTTCAATTACTTCCCTGGGCCGAGTTCTGTCATAACAACCAGTATCATTCTTCATCTGCTTCAACACCATTCTTCACTAACTTTGGATTCCACCCTAAAGTCCCTGAGTTCCAACCGCTTCCAGCAACTTCTGTCCCCGCAGTGGATATCACCTTGCATCAGTTTGCCAATATCTGGAAGAGCGTACGATCAGCTCTGCTCAAGGCATCGTTCAGGTACAAGAAGTTTGCGGATAAGAAGCGTCGAGCAGTTCCTGCTCTCAAGGTGGGTGATCGGGTATGGTTATCCACGAAGAATTTGAGGTTAAGAGTTCCCAGTATGAAGTTTGCACCTCGCTATATCGGTCCTTTCAAGATTGAACAAGTCATCAATCCTGTTGCTTACAGACTCCAGTTGCCTCCCTTCTTAAAAATACCCAGGACATTCCATGTTTCCCTGTTGAAACCGCTGATCTTGAATCGGTTTCATTCCTCACTTCCTCCAACTCCGAAAGTCCAAACTCAACGAGGCGTTGAGTATGAAGTGGCCAAGATCCTGGACTCACGTCACCGTTACGGTCAACTACAATATCTTATTGACTGGAAAGGTTATGGTCCTGAGGAACGTTCATGGACCAATGCTTCTGATGTCCATGCTCCTGCCTTGGTCCGGAGATTCCATTCCAAGTTTCCTCAAAAGCCAAAGAAGTGTCCTGGGGCCACTCCTAAAGGGGGGGGTGCTGTCACGATCCGGGTATCTGGACGCCATTTCTTACCCATCAGATGTCTCCTAAGGCTGGCTCAGCGCTCCAGGACCGGATTCCATCTGTTATCCTGATGTGTACATTCCTGTATCCTCTCCTGTCACTCTGGGACGCTGTCACAGTAAACGCCATATTACACCTGGCATGGCGTCTCCCGCGGCCTCCGCCGCCGTCCCTGAACTTCTGCATGCAGAGTGTCTGAGTGGCGATTACGTCAGCCGCGGCCTCCGCTGTGTCCGCGTGGTTGGATGTGCATCTGTCAGCCTGGCGCCTCCTGTCTCCGGTGGCCGGCGCCGCCATTACTGTTTTCATTACCACATGGATTACAAACCAAACTTCCCTCCAAGTGTCTGCATGGGCGCAGCCATCTTGGATTCTGTCAGCTGATCATTTCCACCAATCTGTTCTCAGTATTGATAATCTGCATAATTGCCTAGCCAATCCCTTCCTTGCTGCAGGTATAAATACAATGTGCCTGAGCAAGGAAGGCGTCCGTGCTTTGGTTGTCAAACCTAGTTCCTGTTTGTCTCTCTCCTGTGATTGTCTTCCAGGTTCCAGCTCCTGTCTCAAGACTTCCACCATAGAGACCCGCACCAGCATTCCACCTGCGGTGTAGCCTGACTCTCCAATCCATTGTGGATTCATCTGTTTCCAGCTACAACATTACCTGCTTCCAGCTCAGCTTCCAGCAGAGTACAGCTTCCCTTAAAGGGCCGGTGTCCTTTCTACACTTTACCACTCTCCACCGGTATTATTATTTCTCCGCTCTCAAGTTCTACATTTCAGTTCATATTTCATCGCTCCCAAGTTCATTTATTATTTAACTGGTTCCAGCCAGTATCCACTCCGTGCTAACAACAGTCTGGTTCCAGCCAGTATCCACAGCAGCTGTTTTATCTTCAGCAACCCAGCTTTTCCTGGAACACCAGCTGGCACAATCCTGGGTTATCTCCATTGCTACAGTCGGGCCTGGTAAGGACTTTCCATCTAGAAGATCATAAGAACTATCTCACACTACCAGTGCCCTGTGGCTCCTGCCATCCTGTAGTACCCAGGAACTGTATTTATTCTTTGCTGACTTTTACGTTTTCTTTTACTGCTGCTGTGTTGCGGAGTTGTCATAATAAACATCATTGACTTTTATCCAAGTTGTCGTGGTCACGCCTTCGGGCAGTTATTATTCATGTTACTTACATGTCCAGGGGTCTGATACAACCTCCCAGGTTCCGGTACATCTCAGCCCCTACAACTGAGGCTGCCTCCCGTCAGCTCAGGCCCTCAGTTGTGACATGCCTTAAGTTCCCACATAGGTGCGGAAAACACGGGAGGACCCTATGAGCCTGTAAGTATGGAGCAGTTACAGTACTTTTCAAATAGGTAATTACCCCTTTGTGCTTTCTAGCACCAAAAAATTGGAAGCTATGCGCCATGACTGTACATCCTATAACATAATGTCCCTCCTCTTTTATAAGAAAAAAAAGAAAAAAAAAGAGAAAAACACTGTAATGGTAAAAAATTATTGTAAAAAACTGATAGGATAAGAAACATGTCTTACTCATTCATTTGACTGTTCGCATCATGTCTCCCCTGTTTCAAAATAAAAAATAACGTACCAAAACAAATGGGTGGTCTTCAGTTGATGGGCATTAAAAAATATTATCATGCCATATTTCTTAATAGAGTTCTTGAATAAACCAGAAATAGGGACATAGAGCAGTAGGTTGCAATAGAAGGCTGCTATATAAAACAACACCCTGAAATAGTGTTGTGGCTGCCCTCTCTTCCCAAGTTCTCTCCACCTCATTCTAAGATATCCCCCACACTCTCTCTTTGAAAGGCCCTAAGACGTCTCCCTTTTATTTATTCAGTTTTTGGCCCTCTCACCTTTTTTTTGGCTAACCCTAGGTTCCCACCAGGTATCACTCCCTCTCACTTTTGTAGTGGGTCTCTTTAGAGTCGGTCAGCTGGTGAAGGATACAGGTATTAAACAATTTTCAGAAAGAAAAAGAGAAAAGATTCAAGAAAAATGGGACGTCCCACATTCTGATTTTTGTATGTTCCTACAAGTTCGCCATTTTCTAATAGAACAGCCCTTGCCAAGAGGGATCTTACCTCTTTTGAGAAACCCTGCATCTCGCCTCAATCTCCTTTCTACACGTAATCTGCACTCTACCACTTACTATTGATTAACCAGACTACTCCATTCTGACCTATGCTAAGGCCTGGGGGAAAAACTTGGGCTGTTCCTTATCTGACTGGGAGTGGAAGACTGTTTTTCTTAAGGTCTATTCTAGTTTTATTTGTATTAGTGTAAAAGAGACACAGTACAAGATCTTGATGAGATGGTACAGACACCCCTCTTTGCTTCATGCTATGTATCTCTCCACCCCTAGTTCCTGTTGGAGATGTTCCTCTGGTCTAGGTTTATGTGCCATGTCTGGTGGGACTTCCCTTGTTTATTACATTTGCTGGGCTGACATTATTGCCACCTTGCTGCAAATTTTAGGTACTGAAGTACTGTACCTAAAGAACCCGCATTTTGGTTACTCAATCTTTGATACCGGTGCATAAATATAAAAAATCATTACTCTGGCATCTTGGTAATGCTGGGTTAAAGTTATTAAGTTATCAATGAGTTGGATGTAACTGTCCACATTTTAAAAATAATAAGCAGCTCTTCCAACACACCCATGAGGTGGCTGCCTAGTGTCATTTTGTTTTTGTTTTTTTGGGGTGTCGCCAGTAGCCCTAATCCCCAGTTTTCCTTTCTGTTCATTTTTATAATCACACAAAAATACCACATAAAAAATAAAAAATAAATAGTAAAAGAAAAGGCACACTGCAAAGGTGTAAAAATTATTGTTGAAAACTGGAGGGTTCAGAAACATGTATTTCTCAATCATGTGCCTGTTTGCTTCATGCCCCACCTGTTCAAAAAAAAAAGAAACACTGTAACAGTTTAAAGATTATTATTGATTATTGTGAGGGTGTAGCCAAGACTGGGGAACCCACATGTCGGTCAGATACCTGGCTGGAAAACCAGCAGACCAGTCTGGGGCGAGACAAAATAATACACCAACAATGAGACAGCAGAAGAGAAAATGAAAGAAATAAAAATAAAAAAGAGGGACAAAGACCAAGAGAGGATAGACAAAGCAGGACTCAAAGAAGAAATTGAAGAGGGTAGAGAAGGAATAAAAAAAATAGAAAGAGAAAAGCAAACCACACACACAGTATGCAAAAGATGCAGTAAAAAAGCACTGTACTTCCCTGGCCAACAATCTCGGAAGCAAGAGACCCCCCAGCTCCCGAAACAGAGATACTGTATGAATCACCTAAAAGAGATTTACCTGTCTCGTCCCTCATTGTCGCCAGTCACGTTGTTTTATATGCTGCCTTGATCTGTTCATTAGTAGCTGTTGCGATTGTTGGTTTATCTCTTTCATAGAGACTGGAAGAATGTGTTGTAGTCAAAGCACAGAGTGCGGCACAGGAGGCAAACAATGTTAATCTGAAGCCATTGAGCCAAGCATGGTGCATGGAAAACATGGAGGCAGGATGGCACTGCTACTTTCTCTCCAATCTCAAAGTGTGAGAAACAGATGGTACAGGTCTCTCCAGCTTCTCCTCCTCCAGCAGTGCAACAGTGAAGCAGTCCAACAGAGCATAGTCTTTCTAATGGTGCCCTGTCTGATGGTGCTATTTCTGAGAATGGTCTTGCTGAGGTTGGTCTTGCTGAGGTTGGTCTTCCTGAGGTTGGTCTTTTAGAGGTTGGTCTTTTAGAGGTTGGTCTTGTAGAGGTTTGTCTTTCTGAGGTTGCCCTTGTTGATGGTCTGAGACCTCCTCAGCCATGATCCATTGATGTTCTGGATTGGACATGGTCTAATCAGCTGGGCTAATTCCCTCCAGTTCACTGCAGCTGCTGATGTAGTTCACAGTATAAATAGGATTTTAATTACCTATTGGTAAATCCTTTTCTCGTAGTCCATAGAGGATACTGGGGTTCCATTTAGTATCATGGGGTATAGACGAGTCCACTAGGAGCCATGGGCACATTAAGAATTTAATAGTGTGGGCTGGCTCCTCCCTCTATGCCCCTCCTACCAGACACAGTCTAGGAAACTGGGCCCAAGGAGACGGACATACTTTGAGAGAAGGATATAAAAGGATAGTGGTTAGATACCGAACCAGCACACACAAACCAGAGGAAAGCTATGCTAACCCAACTTTACACAAGAACAGCAACAGCTGAACCAACAATACTTAACCAAGTAACAGTGCAGGAAGAACGAAGCACCGGGCGGGCGCCCAGTATCCTCTATGGACTACGAGAAAAGAATTTACTGGTACTGTAGGTAATTAAAATCTTATTTTCTCTTATGTCCTTGAGGATATTGGGGTTCCATTTAGTACCATGGGGATTTACCAAAGCTCCCAAACCGGGTGGGAGAGTGCTGAGGTTCCTGCAGAACTGATTGATCAAACTGAAGGTCCTCAGAGGCCAAAGTATCAAACATGTAAAATTCAGCAAACGTGTTCGAACCTGACCAAGTAGCCGCTCGGCAGAGCTGTAAAGCCGAGACACTCTGGGCAGCTGCACAGAAAGAGCCCACCGATGTAGTAGAGTGGGCCTGTACAGATTTTAGAACCAGCAAACCTGCCGTGGAATAAGCATGCTGGATAGTGAACCTGATCCAGCGTGCAATTGTCTGTTTTGGAGCAGGACACCCAATTTTATTGGGATCATATAGAACGAACAGCGAGTTGGATTTCCTGTGATGAGCAGTCCTCTTTACGTATACCTTCAAAGTCCTCACAACATCTAAAGACATTAGGAAGAAATTGCTGAAGAGTTCTGAGTTCAGCTCTGTCCTCATGGAAAAGTAAATACTGTAGGGGTTTTTGTGAGACAAAGCCCTCAGCTCTGACACACGTCTTGCTGAAGCCAAGGCCAACAGTGTGACAGTCTTCCACGTAAGATATTTTACTTCCATCTCCTGTAACGGTTCAAACCAGTCCGATTGGAGGAACTGCAGTACCAAATTGAGATCCCAAGGTGCCGTGGGAGGCACAAATGGAGGTTGGATGTGTAGAACACCTTTCAAGAACGTCTGGACCTCAGGGAGCGAAGCCAATTGTTTTTGAAAGAAAATGGACAAGGCCGAAATCTGGTCTTTTATGGAGCCCAGACATAGGCCCACATCCACACCAGCCTGCAGAAAAATCAGGTAACGTCCCAGATGAAATTCCATAGCAAAATAATTTCTCCTCGCACACCAAGAGACGTATTTTTGCCAAATATGGTGAAAATGTTTAGACGTTACCCACTTCTTGGCTTGGATCATAGTCTGGATAACCTTGTTAGGGATCCCTCTTCTGGCTAGGATCAGCCATTCAACTTCCATGCCGTCAAACGTAGCTGCTGTAAGTCCTGATAGATGAATGGGCCCTGTTGCAGAAGATCCTCCCGAAGAGGTAGAGGCCACGGATCTTCGAGGAGCATCTCCAGAAGATCCGCGTACCAGGCCCTTCCTGGTCAGTCTGGAGCAATGAGTATTGCTTGAACCTTTTCCCTTTTTATTCTTTTTAGAATTCAAGTGATCAGAGGAAGTGGAGGAAACATGTACACCATCTGATAGACCCATGGAGTCGTCAGAGCATCTACCGCCACTGCCTGTGGGTCTCTCGACCTGGAACAATACCGCTTGAGCTTCTTGTTGAGATGAGAGGTCATCATGTCGATTTGTGGATATCCCCATCGACATGTCAAGCACCTGAACACTTCCAGGTGAAGGCCCCACTCCCCCGGGTGGAGGTCGTGTCTGCTGAGGAAGTCTGCTTCCCAGTTGTCTACTCCAGGAATGAAGACTGCTGACAATGCCACAGCGGGTTTTTTTCTGCCCAGAGGAGAATTCTTGACACCTCTGACATTGCTGCTCTGCTTTTCGTTCCACCCTGTCGGTTTATGTACGTCACTGCCGTCACATTGTCTGACTGGACCTGAATGGCCCGATCTTGAAGAAGATATGAGGCCTGCAGAAGGATGTTGTATATGGCCCTGCGTTCCAGAATGTTGATTGGAAGGATGACTTCCTGACTTGACCATCTTTCTTGAAACTGCACCCCCCTGGGTGACTGCTCCCCAACCTCTGTGGCTTGCGTCCGTGGTTAACAGGATCCAGTTCTGAATTGCGAACCTCCGACCCTCGACGAGGTGAGAAGTCTGTAGCCACCGCAGAAGGGAGATCCTGGCTTTTGGCGACAGACGGATCCTCTGGTGCATGTGAAGATGCGATTCGGACCATTTGTCCAACAGATCGAGCTGGAAGAGTCTTGCGTGAAAACTTCCGTATTGAAGTGCCTCATAAGAGGCCACCATTTTCCTCAGAATGCGAATGCATAGATGCACCGATATCCAGGTTGGCTTCAGGACATCACGAACCATCGACTGGATTACCAATGCCTTTTCCAATGGAATTAACACTTTCTGCGACTCTGTGTCCAGTATCATTCCCAGGAATGGAAGCCTCCGTGTTGGCTCTAGGTGAGATTTCGGAAGGTTCAGAATCCACTCGTGATCCTGGAGAAGTTTGGTTGAGAGACCAATGCTGTCCAGCCACCTCTCCCTGGATGGCGCCTTTATCAGAGGATCATCCAGGTACGGAATTATATTCACTCCCTGTTTGCAGAGGATTAACTGAGGGCTGACTAAGCACGAGGCCATATAAGAGCCGCATGTTTTGTGATTGGTTTGTTCATGACTAAGCAGTTGCTAGGTAGTTTGCAAGGTTCCTGGTAATTTTCCCATAGGTCTGGTTGCCTGTCAGTCAAAGATTGTAGGTGTAGGCTTAGGCTAGTATATAATCTCAGTCATCTGCCTCAGACTACCTCTTGCCATTTTGGAATGCCCTCCTGCCCTCCCTGATGTTTTTTCTTTCTGCTTTTTGGTCGCAATTTTTGTTGGCTACTGACAGCCAGATCGGTGGGAAGACGCTACCAGCAAGCAGTCAGCTAGACATAAGTGGTCATTGGGGGACACCCTCTTTTAGAAAGACGGCGAGTGTGTCCTTATCTTGCGGGTGGACAATTAGACGTTCCCCTGCGGGAATATCAGTATTTCCCAGAGAGCAGAGTGGTGAGTCCTGCACAATGCGGGTTATGAATTTAGGAGGCGGTGTTGTTATTTAGTCCCCTCCTCAGTTTTTTGTGCTACAATTTAAGTGACTGGAGCTGGCGTCTGGTAGCGACTTTTCCTTTGCCATCCTCCAACATAAAATCATTCATCTTAAAATTCTAGTTTAACAAACAGGTCAGCTATCAATAAATACTGTCTGACCTTTAACTACAGCTATCGGTGTCTGTGTCGTTATTTTAGTGTTAAGCTAGCTTAAAATAAGTGTTTAAGTTTATAACAATAAAATTATGGGCGCCTTATATAAACATCATCTCTGCCATCACTTTGGTGAATACCCTTGGTGCCGTGGAGAGACCAAATGGCAGGGCCTGGAACTGGTAGTGACAGTCTTGCAGTGCAGACCATAGATAAGCCTGATGAGGCGACCAGATCGGAATGTGAAGGTACACATCCTTGATATCCAGAGACACTAGGAATTCCCCTTCCTCCAGACCTGAGATCACCACTCTCAGAGACTCCATCTTGAACTTGAACACCCTTAAGAATGGGTTCAAGGACCTGAAGTTCAGAATCGTCCGTACCGAACTGTCCGGTTTTGGTACTACAAACAAGTTCGAATAGTACCCCTTGTTGTGCAGATGAGGTGGAACTGGAACAATGACTTGAGTCTGCACCAGTTTTTGGATGGCCTTCTGTAAAGTTATAGTTGACTCTTGTGAAACTGGTAAGCCTGATTTGAAGAATCTGTGAGGTGGGAGCTCTTGGAACTCCAGTCTGTAGCCCTGAGAAATAAGATCTATGACCCAGGGATCCCGGCACGAACTTGACCAGATGTGACTGAAAAATTTTAGTCGGGCTCCCACTGGACATCCGTCCAGGCATCGCGGTCCACCGTCATGCTGAAGGCTTTGAGGAAGCAGAGTCTAAGCTCTGTTCCTGAGCACCTGCAGTTGCTGGTTTGCGTGGTTTACCTCTTGCGTCTCTGGAGGCCGTAGAAGCACCTCTGGATTTTCCCTTAAACTTGGCCATCCAAAAGGACTGTAAATTTGAAGCTGAATAAGCTTTCCTGGCTGGGGGAGGTACGGAAGGAAGATACGTAGACTTACCCGCAGTAGCTTTGGAGATCCATTTGTCTAGTTCATCTCCAAATAAGGCCTCTCCTGTGAATGGTAGGCCTTTCACGCCTTTCCGGGAGTCTGCATCAGCAGTCCACTGGCCTAGCCACAAGCCCCTGCAAGCTGACACTGCCATAGCGGTGGTGCGTGCATTAAGCAAGCCTATCTCTTTTATGGCTTCCACCATAAAGTTCGTAGAGTCCTGTATATGCTGCAGGAGTAAAACAACATCCCCCCTAGACAAGAAATCTAACCCATCAATTAGGTTACCTGACCATCTAGCAATGGCTTTTGTGACCCACGCACATGCAATAGTGGGTCTCTGGGCCACCCCAGCTGCTGTATACAATGATTTGAGTGTAGTCTAAATTTTACAATCATGTCTTTTAGGGAGGCTGCACTAGGTACAGGCAATACAATTTTTCGTGACAGCCTAGAGACTGATGTGTCCACTATCGGTAGATTTTCCCATTTTTGACTATCCTCCAGAGGAAAAGGAAAAGATGAGAGTAACTTTTTAGGGATTTGAAATTTCTTATCAGGATTAACCCACGGTTCTTCAAACAGGGTATTCAATTCCATTGACGCAGGAAAAGTGACTGAGGACTTATTTGTTACATTAAAATAAGATTCCTCACACTCCTCTGACACCTTATCAGGAATTTGCAGAACATCTCTGATAGCCTCTATAAGAGCCTCAATTCCCTGTGACAGAGTAGCATCCCCCCTCCAAATCCACCTCGCCCTCCTCCATGTCTGACCCGTCAGCGTCAGAGTCAGACTGAAGGATATGGGCCAGAGATCGTTTTTGAGGACAAATGGGAGGGGATTGAGACGCTGGTTTGGGGACAGAGGAGGACATGTACGAAACAGTGATAAAAGTGGAGAAGTGAGCCAGTGGAGAAGTTGCCCATGGCAACCAATCAGCACTGATGTAACATTTATAATTTGCATACTATAAACATATATAGAACAGCTGATTGGTTGCCATGGGCAGCTTCTCCACTGGCTCACTTCTCCACTTTTATCACTGCTTAGTATATGTCCCCGTAAGTCTCTATTCATAAACTCATTCACAGTCTGTCTTAAGTATTGCGTCTCTTTCTCATTGCGGGACAATTTCGTAGAAATATTGGAGATCATTTCTTTAATGGAATTAACCCACTCTGGTTCAGCCCCGCTATTCTGGGAAGGTGCACTGCCCTGAGTACCCAGTAGTGAGCCCCCTGGTGAAAAGGAACACTCCGCTGTACAAGAAACACACTCTTTGCCTGACAATGTAAATATGACAGCACACACACACAGGAAAAGGTTAAGCACAATTACCCCACAAAGAGCCCTTCAGGGAGACATAAAGTTATTTGGAGCCAGCCCCCACCGCGCCCTTATCGCTAATGCCAAGCTTAGCTGGGTCACAGACTAAGTACCCTGATAGGGGACTTAGTACAGTAATAATCGCACCCCCCCCTGCTATGAACCCCTGGTACTGCTGAGGTAATCTGGAGTCTCTCCGGAGGAGCTGCGCATCCCTGTCAGTCAGCGTCTGTGTCCACTGCAGAGGAAAATGGCGCAGGTGAGCTGCTGGATCCGCTCATAGTGAAGGCCCCGCCCCTTCAATGGCACGCGGTCTTGCCGCTTCCCGCTTATACTGGGTGAGGTAATCTGGTGCTTAAAATGGAGAGAAAACCGTTTTAAGGCTGTTTTTGCCAGCGTGGGTACTGTGTACAGTGTACTGAGAAGCAGCTGTGTACTGTGTCTGGAGACGCATTCTGGCCGGGTTAGAAGCCGTGCATCTCCGTACCCTCATGCCGCCATAATGGCCGGCACCCCACTAATTGGGACGCCGGCTTAGTACTCACCACTCTTCATTCTTCTGGCTCTGTTAGGGGTGGCGGTATGCTGCGGGAATGTACGCTCGCTGTGGTGGGGCTTGTGAATAGTTCCCTCAGGAGCACAGTGTCCTGTCAACGGGGAATGGACCAATAACCCTTCAAGAGGTTGGGCCGTTACATCCCCCCTCCCCCCCCTAAGTCCCACGAAGCAGACAGGCTGGGGCCAGCCAGCCCTGCCAGAAAATAGCAAACATATAAAATAAATGCAGAAAGCTCTTCAGGAGCTTCCATAAGCATGACCGGCTCCTCCGGGCACATCTTCTAAACTGAGTCTGGTAGGAGGGGCATAGAGGGAGGAGCCAGGCCACACTATCAAATTCTTAAAGTGCCCATGGCTCCTAGTGAACCCGTCTATACCCCATGGTACAAATTGGAACCCCAGTATCCTCTAGGATGTAAGAGAAAAGTAGGTGCACAAATGTAAAAAAAAAAAAAAATCACAGACACACAGCACAGATCTGATTGTGCGCTCTGATCCGGCCACATGTGGGAAGTATTCACTAGGTACAGAGGGGGTAATTCTGAGTTGATCGCAGCAGGAACTTTGTTAGGGGTTGGGCAAAACCATGTGCACTGCAGGGGAGGCAGATATAACATGTGCAGAGAGAGTTAGATTTGGGTGGGTTATTTTGTTTCTGTGCAGTAGCGGATCTTGCCACGGGCAAGCAGGACTTTTGCCCGGGGCGCCGCCTTCCAGAGGGCGCAGGGCGCCATCCGGAGGGCGTTGCACCAGGACAAGATCCGCTGCTGCTGTGTGCCCCCCGCTGCCCGCTGCCCCCCTGCTGCTGCTGGCCGCTGCCCCCCCGCTGCCGCTGTGAAGGGAAACTAGACGCGTACGCGTGGAGAGGTCCTTTACTGTGCGGTGCGCGATGACGTCATTGTGCACCACACAGCAAAGGTCCTCTCCACGAAGGGAACTAGATGTTACGCGTCTAGTTTCCCTTCGTGGAGAGGACCTTTGCTGTGCGGTGCGCGATGACGTCATCGCGCACCGCACATCATTTCAGTCTGTACAGGGGGCGTAAATGACCACGCCCCCTGTACGAAACCACGCCCCCTATTGCCGCCCGGGGCGCACAGAGCGCCAGAACCGGCCCTGTTTCTGTGCAGGGTAAATAGTCTGGCTGCTTTATTTTTACACTGCAATTTAGATTGCAGATTGAACACACCACATCCAAATCTAACTCTCTCTGCACATGTTATATCTGCCCCCCCTGCAGTGCACATGGGCCCTCATTCCGAGTTGATCGCTAAGAGTCTTCGCAACGCAAATGTACGAAATGTAAGTATCTGCGCATGCGCAAATGCGTGATTACGCATGCGCGAGTACATACGTACGACAACTGGGCAAAATTACTCAGAAAAAAAAAAGCCGTAACTGGCAAACGAAAACGAGGAGTGGCGTGGGCGTGGCGGAGGCGAGACTTCGCAATGCTCCGACATGGGCGTGAAAGTGGGCGTACAGTGTGGGAGTATGCAACTCGCAATGGGCGTGTTTTTCGCAAATAAACATTGTCGCTGTTAAAACTAACATAGGAAACCGTAGCAACATTCACGCAGCAGCCGAGTAGGTCTGCAGTTACTCTACATTTGCGAAGTACTGGTACAAGTGTGTATGCAGTAATTAGCAGTTAATTGGATATCACATTCATCTGATGTCCAATTACTTGTTAATTAATGAGCAGATGAAAGTTACCAACCAGCAATTGTCTGAACACACATTACATGTTTAGTCTACTCACATATAAATCTCACACACTGCCAAATAAGGGTGTGGTTTTTTTTGAATTTGTTGTGTAAGCCTTTTTAAAACTTGTTTTAATGTGTGTAAGACTCCCAAATACAAGCAAATGAAAATATTTGTGAAAGTGTTTGAAATCTGCAAAATTGTTTAAAAATAAACCAACACCAACATAATGCAGCATACACTTTAATTTAGTCTTAAAAGTCACAATAATATTTGATTATAATATCTGACAATGTTTGAAATGATGTCCTGTTGACCCTAGATATTTATAAAAAGCGTCGTGTCTGTTTACTTAATATGGACATTAAAGTGTTTTTTCAATTTTTAAGGAGAATTAGCAGATTGGTCTACAAGTGTCTATATGCTGACCTAATCTTTCTGGAACTGCATTACCTGGAAGAAACTGCTCAAATTTTTGAAATATATTTTTTATTACTATATAATTTTTTGACAACATTTAAACATGGCTCCACGTGAGTCGCACAGGCAGAGATGGACAAAGCAGCAAGCAGATGGCACTGACAATCATTAGATAGCAGAACTCAGTACTCTGCAAAATTCTGCTTCTGACAAAAGTATATTTTTAAAGCATAAATAAAACATGACACACCCTGCCACACACAAATTTTAAACCAAATGAGAAAGAATTAGGATCCACCACACAAACACAACAATACATAGCACACTAGTAAGAGGAAGATGGCTCTGGTGTTTATACACATAAACTCACAGGCTACAATACATCCAAACAGAAAGAATACATTTCACTAAGAGGGAGTTATCCATTCTGGTCACACAAGCCAACTCCAAAAATACATAGAGGCAACATCAAAAACATGGGTGCTGCCCATCTGGAGAGACATCATTTTCTTCTTTTTCTCCCCGCCTGAGGCTGTTCTTCTTTGGAAGGTCTGCGGAGCGACCTTCGTTGGGCCTGCCCAGTGGGCTGTTCTTCCTGGGCAGGGGCAGGGGAGGGAGCCGATGTGGGTGGCTCTCTGCCACTGTGGGCAAGGGAGACAGCGATGGCCTGGAGCCCTTGCAAGATGTTATTTGCAAGGGTTTGGAATGAGGAGGCAAGTTGTTCTTGGCCCTGCCTGATCTCTGCCAGACCTTGGCAGAGTTGAGCAACACCTTGCTCAACACAGGTTCGGTGCTCAGTGAGCCGGACAGCTATCTGGCTTACCTCCCGGATGACCCCGTCTTGAAACCGATTTAGGCTCTCACCATACCTAGCGATTTCAAGCAGGATCTCCGGGATAGCAGAGGGTTGGGTGGGGGGGCCAGTAGGAACCTGCAGAGGTGGGATTTGTTGGCCCACACTGCCAGACTCACTAGGTCCCTCCACCTCAGCCTCAACCACATAACCGTCCTGTGACTCAAACGGATCACCCCCCTGTGCTGTGTTTTGTGGCAAGCAAATAGAAGAATGTGTGGGAAAAAAGTAGGATACAAAATTAGTTTATTATTATAAATACTGTCAAAATTACAGACAACTAAATGTGTAAACTTACCTTCCAAGTCATGTCCCGTCAGGATCTCAGGCAGGTCCGTGTCCATATGAGACACCCCTTGGCCCTCCTCATAACTGACACAGGGCATCGCCATCTCCTCCAAGTCAGTATACTCCACAGCGACAGGTGCTCCTCCACCTGTAGCCCTTGAGGCATTCCACTCCGCAGCCCTCTTTGCCTTCAGGCGGGATTTGAAGTCGGCCCACCTACATATGTATTGTGAAAGAGGGACAAAGTAGAGTCTTATTATTTGTCTAAGCTAATATATAGGACACGTGTTCTGCTTGTGTTTGCTAGACATAACATCACATGTAACTACATTTTTTAGTCAACTTAGCACAGAAAAAGGACTGTCAATATGCACTTACCGTCGTCTCACTTCCTGTGATGTTCTGACGACAGAGCCAACTTCATTCACAGATTTTGTGATGTCTCTCCAGATTCGTTCTTTTGAAGCAGCCCCCATGTTTTTTGGCCCTCTATGGATTTTGGACATGGCCTGCGTGACCAAGACACGCAACTCCCTCTTAGTGAATGCAGGCTGTCTTTTCTTCCGTCTGGAGGTAGCCTGTGAGGTTTCTTCTTGTTGTTCATCACCATCTTCCTCCTCACTAGCAGCTTCTGTCTGTTGTGTTTGTGTGGCTAAAGCCAATTCTCCCTCAGTTTGGTCACTTTGTGTGTGTGGCAGAGTATCCCCAGTCAATTGTTGTGGTTCAGAAGCAGACATTTGCAGAGTACTAGGTCCTGCCTCTTCAACATCCGCAGAGGCGTATTCCAGCATGCGCCGTTGGCAATCTATGCGTCTTTTCCGCAATGCCATCTCCTGCTCTGCAATGCGGTCCATCTCTGCTGCGATTTGCTCACGAGAAGCCATGTTTGTGATGAAGTGTGTACGCCCAGGTGTGTGCTTATATACCTACGTGCGTAGCCTTAATTCACACAGGTGTACACTGTTAATCTTGTTAATGATTGCACTGCTTATTTAAGTGCCTACTTTGCACGCTGTGAGTGTAGGTAGTTTGGAGTTTCTTTCACTTGAGTTTGTTTGCTTGTGCGTGAAGGTGCTATCGGAATTTTCAGAGTGAGTAATTGTAAAGCATACATTTGTCCTTTCGTTTGCGTTTAGAATATAGTCAGTGTCGCATTTTGTCTGTGAATTTTCGTTTGTGAGTATTCTTGAATTCGTCTTGTTGTTCATTTTTTGTTTTAAAAGTGTGTATTTTATGTTGATTGTTTGTTATTATTTTGTACACATATATATTTAGCTAGTCCATTATTGCAAATAAACCTGTGCTTCATTGTTTTTACTGACATTTTTGTTCTCTTGTAGGAGTGTTTTTTTGGGTGACGTAACCCTATTATATTTTGTTCTTTTTGGGTGTTATATAACACAAAGAGTTCTTTTCTTTATTTTGGATCAGGTAAGTTCTCTGGGCCTGTGTTGGTGGCTGTTTGTTTTATTGGTCTGTATGTTGTTTTTGACTGTCATATTTGCTCTCTTGTAGGAGTGTTTTTTTGGGTGACGTAACCCTATTATATTTTGTTCTTTTTGGGTGTTATATAACACAAAGAGTTCTTTTCTTTATTTTGGATCAGGTAAGTTCTCTGGGCCTGTGTTGGTGGCTGTTTGTTTTATTGGTCTGTATGTTGTTTTTGACTGTCATATTTGCTCTCTTGTAGGAGTGTTTTTTTGGGTGACGTAACCCTATTATATTTTGTTCTTTTTGGGTGTTATATAACACAAAGAGTTCTTTTCTTTATTTTGGATCAGGTAAGTTCCCTGGCCCTGTGTTGGTGGCTGTTTGTTTAATTGGTCTGTATGTTGTTTTTGACTGTCATATTTGCTCTCTTGTAGGAGTGTTTTTTTGGGTGACGTAACCCTATTATATTTTGTTCTTTTTGTGTGTTATTTAACACAAAGAGTTCTTTTCTTTATTTTGGATCAGGTAAGTTCTCTGGGCCTGTGTTGGTGGCTGTTTGTTTAATTGGTCTGTATGTTGTTTTTGACTGTCATATTTGCTCTCTTGTAGGAGTGTTTTTTTGGGTGACGTAACCCTATTATATTTTGTTCTTTTTGTGTGTTATTTAACACAAAGAGTTCTTTTCTTTATTTTGGATCAGGTAAGTTCTCTGGGCCTGTGTTGGTGGCTGTTTGTTTAATTGGTCTGTATGTTGTTTTTGACTGTCATATTTGCTCTCTTGTAGGAGTGTTTTTTTGGGTGACGTAACCCTATTATATTTTGTTCTTTTTGTGTGTTATTTAACACAAAGAGTTCTTTTCTTTATTTTGGATCAGGTAAGTTCTCTGGGCCTGTGTTGGTGGCTGTTTGTTTAATTGGTCTGTATGTTGTTTTTGACTGTCATATTTGCTCTCTTGTAGGAGTGTTTTTCTGGGTGACGTAACCCTATTATATTTTGTTCTTTTTGTGTGTTATTTAACACAAAGAGTTCTTTTCTTTATTTTGGATCAGGTAAGTTCTCTGGGCCTGTGTTGGTGGCTGTTTGTTTAATTGATCTGTATGTTCTTTTTGACTGTCATATTTGCTCTCTTGTAGGAGTGTTTTTTTGGGTGACGTAACCCTATTATATTTTGTTCTTTTTGGGTGTTATATAACACAAAGAGTTCTTTTCTTTATTTTGGATCAGGTAAGTTCCCTGGCCCTGTGTTGGTGCCTGTTTGTGTTTGTTCAAAGTGTTTTGATTATGTTTGTTTTCCATCTTGATAATAAATGTTATGTTTTTTACCGGGATTGAACAGCAAAGTAGTGTTGTTCTTGTCTGGGCTAGCTACTAAAGGGCTAACTTTTTTTTTGTTTTCTTTAAATGTTTTTAACCAATTATTCTTAATTTTGTAGTAGTTGTTTGTGATGTGTTTGATGTTCTTTTTTTTCAAAGAATAGTATGTTTAACAATTACAATTGAACATATGTAGCTGTCATTATAATTTTTTTTTTATTTTATTTTTTATAATATTCGTTTTGGTACTGAATTGAAGCCAGAAAAAATGTCTTACGCTCCTGCAGTAAGTTGACACCCCCTTTTGTTTCAAAATTTTTGTTTGCATATTTTTTGGACTTTGTTTTTGTCTTATTCAACTTTTTATTTATGTTTTTTTAAAAGTGTGTGATGTCTATATTTATCGCAGCAGAAGCCCTACCTCCCCAACCCACGCCAGCACTCCCACCCCAACCGCCAGCCCCACAACCACAACCGGCTCCTCATCAACCAAGGCAACGGAGGCGTGCTAGGCCACCAATTTTTCGAGCCCGTGTCCTACTTTTTGGGATGCCAGATGATGTGGTTGTACGTAGATACAGGCTGCCACCACATCTAATCCTAGACACTCTCTCCATAATAGAGAGTGATCTGGAGTCTGAAATTCGGTATCCTACAGCAATACCACCATTGACACAATTCCTTGCTGTGTTACATTTTTTGGCAACAGGGTCTTACCAGCATGTGGTGGGAGACCTGGTTGGCATGTCGCAGGGCCAGTTCAGTAAGGTCCTGCGGCGTGTCTGCCAGGCTTTCCTCAAGCGTGTGAAGCAATTTATTGCTATGCCTTTGGATGTTGGTGCCCTAGATGTGGTGAAGCGGCAATTTGCGGAAGGTGGTAGTCGCTTCCCACATGTTATTGGGGTTGTGGATGGCACACATGTAGCTCTTCAGCCACCAAAACATAATGAAGAAATTTATAGAAACAGGAAACTGTTTCATTCTCTGAATGTAATGGTTGTTTGTGGGCCATCCCTCCAGATCCTTTCCCTGAACGCCAAGTTTACTGGAAGTTCCCATGATGCGTATGTCATTAGACAATCAGGGATATGGCACAGATTAAGATCAAGTCAACGAGCAGACATGTGGTTATTGGGTGAGTTGTTGCACATATTTTGATCAACATTTTGTATATTTTTAAAAATTGACTATTTCTAATTTTTGATTTTCCTCAAACAGGAGACCGTGGATATCCTTGCACCCCCTGGCTCATGACTCCTTACCGTAATCCCAGGCCAGGACCACAGACGGCATTTAACTCCGCGCTTACTGCCACTAGGCAGCTGGTGGAGCGCACAATTGGGGTCCTTAAAGGGCGGTTTCGTGTGCTCCACCGCACTGGTGGCGACATCATGTATTCGCCGGAGATGGCAAGTAAAATAGTGGTCCTGTGCGCTATACTCCACAATATCGCGGTAAGGAGTAGCGTAGAGCTTCCTCAGACAGAGGAATTGCCTGATGAGGAGCCAGGGGTTGTCCGACACTTCGGTGGGGGGAGTGTTACAAGGAGGGGGAGCCAAGTCAGGGCAAGCATTGTTGCTGAATTTTTCAGGTATAGTGTTTATTTTTACTCTATTGTTACCAAAATAAAAGCACAGTATGCAACATTTTTTATTTAAATGTATAAATTGTGTTTGCTATTGTAAGGTCATTGTGTAATGCTTTTTGTGTGTTTGAATTTTTTTTTTTTTTAATCTTCAAAAAACAATTACACGTTAAGCTGACAATTTAATTTTGTGTAAAACAATACTGTGATGTTGCTAAATAGTGTCCTTATTTTTTAAATATTCTAACATCATGATGATTTCAACAAAAACACAAACAAATGAAACTGAATGTTGACCACTTTGTGAATGTCCAGCTGAAAGACCACACAAACTGAGGTGAGTACTCAGATATGTTTAGAAATTGATCTAAAACTGTGTGTGTGTGTGTGTGTCTGTGTCTGTGTTTTTGTGTTATTTTTTTTTTGGTTGTGTTTTGCTTAAATTTTGCTTATGCGAATGCGTAGTTCCGCTCGTGCGAAATAACACTCTGCTCTTCACAGCATTGCAAAGATCAATAAAGTTATTAAAAATGACATGACAGCATAGATTGTGGACCAATCACATGCTAACAGACACTATAAATATATGCCCAAATAAGGAAAACGCCATTGCCATGATGCGTGCGGCACCTTTCACCAGGCGGGAGCTCCGCGTACTGGTTGCGGTGATGGACCGCCGCGTAGGCCGCGTTGGGCGATTCATCCCCAATCGTGTTAAGCGCGAGGCCTACGCGGAGGTCCGTCGCCTGCTGCGGTCTCGCGTCCGCAGCAGGCGCACCATAATCCAGTTAGAGCGGAGATGGAGTGATCTCCGAAGGAGGACTCCAGAGCTGTTGGCGGAGATCCGCCAGCAAATCCGCACTATGCATGCACGCAGTAAGTAACATTACATAAGATTATTAGCATAAATCGTGCAAATTTTCACTAAGTGGTAGGCTAATTGCAACACTGAGTGAACATTTTGTAAAAATAGGACAGTGTGTGTGGTTAGGGCAAACATTACTGACTGTAGCAAAGTGTCCCTAAACAAGTGCATGTTTTACATAATTAGTAACCAGGCAGGAAACTGTACCAAAAAACGAGATCAGTGCTGGCTATATAATAAGGTAGCTTGAATAGTGATCTGGTGATGTTGGCTAGACAAATCAATATGTCTCAAGGGAATAGATACAGGAATGCCCGTCAAAAGTTTTATTAAACATAATTTAGTTTGCAGTGGGCAACATGAAGAGGTTTGAATAATTTTTTTGTTAAAAATCACTTTACAAAAAAAATTTACATGGAACAGAACAGTGAAAATTATAAGTGATTAGTATGTAATTTAACATGCAAATTTAATTATATTTTAACAATCATTCTAGGACGACCACAACGGCAAGCACCACATGATGCACCAGCTCAGCACCCTTCCCCTTCTCACTCCCCCTCCACTTCCCAGTCCCCCTCCCCTTCTCACTCCCCCTCCCCTTCTCACTCCCCCTCCCCTTCTCACTCCCCCTCAGCTTCCCAATCCCCCTCAGCTTCCCAATCCACCTCAGCTTCCCAATCACCCTCAGCTTCCCAGGCCCCCTCAGCTTCCCAGGACCACTCCACTTTCCACTCCCCTTCTCAGCCAACCTCTCCTTCTCTTTGTGTGACCCCTTCTCCTCCTTCCCATACCCCTTCTCCTTCTACTTCCAACTCACCTTCTCAGCCCCCCTCACCCTCTATTGGCCTAACATTTTCACCGCCCCCCTCGCCCTCTCAATCAGACCCACCCTCTGAAATTCCATCCCCAATCCAACCTCCTTCCCCCATCCAGCATCCTTCCCCCATCAAGCCTCCTTCCCCCATCCAGCCTCCTTCCCCAATCCCTCCTCCTTCCCCCATCCAGCCGCCTTCCCCACCGAGTGAATGGGCAGAGGAAGCCCCTGAAGCCAGTTCAGGGAGTCTTCATGTTGCCGAGGAAAGTAAGTGTTTTAACATTTAGAAAAAAATGATTACCTACTTACACTTACAATGACAAAACATGCAGTGTTGTACTGTTGGAATTCTTGTACCAAGGAAAATTATTTGTGTTTTTCTTCATGGTGTACATGTTGCATTTACATTTATTTGAGTGTCATTATATGTCCAGTGTTTATGTGTGCCATGTTTTGTGTGTCCACTCTAGGTCGACACTCATTAGGTCAACAGGGTTGGCAGGACCACAGTGTTTATATGTGTTAGGTTTTCTGGGAAACAGTTAGACCTGAGTGGAGTTTAGTATGTTGTTGTTCTTTTACACTTGTGCCTGTGTATTCTTAATATTTACACTTACAAATCACATGCTTCACTTTGTTAGGCAGCCTAACGACACAATGATTTGTGGTATGAAAGTTACACTCACAAAATGATTATTGGATAAAGTCAAACCTGTTTGACCTTATTTAGTAAGGGCAGCTTTCATGGAGTGTGGGCATGCTAGGATATGTTGTCCTTCTGAAGATGTTGATATGCAGTGTGATGATGCAGGACCAACCCCCTAAAAAAAAAAAAAAAAAATCCAAATGGGAATGAATGCCAACATGGGGGGTAATTCCAAGTTGATCGCAGCAGGAAATTTTTTAGCAATTGGGCAAAACCATGTGCACTGCAGGGGAGGCAGATATAACATGTGCAGAGAGAGATAGATTTGGGTGGGGTGTGTTCAATCTGCAATCTAAATTGCAGTGTAAAAATAAAGCAGCCAGTATTGACCCTGCACAGAAATAAAATAACCCACCCAAATCTAACTCTCTCTGCAAATGTTATATCTGCCCCCCCTGCAGTGCACATGGTTTTGCCCAATTGCTAACTTTCTTACTACTGCGATCAACTCAGAATTACCCCCATGGTGTAACATTGACGAAGATGGTAGTTAGCTTTAACATGGGATGTCGCCCATAGCAACCAATAAGCTTATACTTTAAAACTTTGGAACCACTTCTACAATATAATATTCATATTTTTGCTTGGTTGCTATGGGCAACGTTCCATCTTAAATATAACTCACATAGTAGTAAATGTAACCCATGGTCTGGAACAATTTAAAATCTTATAAAAAGGATGAGCAGGCTTGTGTGTTGTTATGCTAATGATTGTACCATAAAACAGCCAGGATGTAGTAACTTTGCCATTAAAGCAGGCCTGTCCAAACTGCGGCCCTCCAACTGTTGAGAAACTACACATCCCAGCATGCCCTGACACAGCTTTGGCATTCCCTGACCACAAAACTGTGTCAAGGCATGCTGGTATATGTAGTTTCACAACAGCTGGAGTCCAGCAGTTTGGACATGCCTGCATTTAAGTGTGCTTTGCGCCTTGCTTGGATAATAAGTAATGTAATTAAGTTATTAATGTTTGTGTTGCATCTTAATTTCAGATGTTGCAGTTGGAGTTCCTCCAAGTTTGGGAGCCATTCTTTCCACCATGCGCCAACACCTGCAAGGATTGATACATTGTGTTGATCAATTGGAAAAATTTTATTGATTTTGTTTATTTTATACAAAAAAAAAAATTATTTATCTTTAAAAAATTAAAAAAGTTGATTAAAGTTAACCGGGTGTTGTGTTTATTAATGCAAAAAAGGATCAGCTGATTGGCAGGCAGAAATTGTTTGCAAAAAACATTACACACATCTAACGTTACATTATTAACACAAAAAACAGGAGATTATTGTGTAAAGAAACATGTAAACACCTTCATTCACAAACAACACCTTTAAAAACAAACAATGTGAAAAAATAAAAATTTTTACACTTTTACATGTTGATGGGCAATTATGGCAACAAAGTGTTAATCAGGTTTTTTTTGCGGGACTTAATTGTTTAGGAACATTATCAATCATTACACTAATTGGATTCGTAATTGAAAAGGGCTTGTTGACTTTAAAAGGAATGGTGTAATTTAACTTAATAGGCAAAAAAAAAATTTGGTGCGTTTTTCCTTAAAAGTGTGCATTTTTACGGTAAAATGTGTAAATCTACTAAAACTTAGTATTTTTACGATTAAGTATGTGTTATTGCGATGGATTCGCAATGCTGCGATGGTTTCGCATTACTGCGATGTCATTTGGCGTACGCCCACTTTGTGTAATACTGCGTACGAATGTGCAAAAATACGTTCGGGGCGGGGATTCGCATATTTACTACATTAACGCAACTTTGCGAATATGTTGTGCGACCGAAAAACTTAGCGATCAACTCAGAATGAGGGCCATGGTTTTGCCCAACTGCTAACAAAGGCCCTCATTCCGAGTTGTTCACTCGCTAGCTGCTTTTAGCAGCATTGTACACGCTAGGCCGCCGCCCTCTGGGAGTGTATCTTAGCTTAGCAGAAGTGCGAACGAAAGATTAGCAGAATTGCTTGAAAATCTTTTCCTGCAGTTTCTGAGTAGCTCCAGACCTACTTCGAGATTGCGATCACTGCAGACTGTTTGGTTCCTGCTTTGACGTCACAAACACGCCCTGAGTTCGGCCAGCCACTCCCCCGTTTCCCCAGCCACTCAAGCGTTTTAGCCTGACACGCCTGCGTTTTTTAGCACACTCCCGGAAAATGGTCTGTTTCCGCCCAGAAACACCCACTTCCTGTCAATCACACACCGATCAGCAGAGCGACTGAAAAGCGTCGCTCGCCCCTGTGTAACATTGCTTAGTTTTGTGTGAAATTACTTGGCGCGTGCGCCCTGGGCCCATACACATGCACAGAACAGCCTTTTTTTTAGCCTGGTCGCTGTGCTGCGAAAAACGGAAGCGAGCGATCAACTCGGAATAAGGGCCAATGTTCCTGCTGCGATCAACTCAGAATTACCCCCAGAGTACAGATTAGTTTGCTCTTCCAGAGGCTTTTCTCATGTGTCAGCAGCAGCTTCAGCTGAGTACATGCCAGTGATATCGCCGTGTGCTGGGGTTTAAACTAGTGATGTGCACCGGACATTTTTCGGGTTTTGTGTTTTGGTTTTGGATTCGGTTCTGCGGCCGTGTTTTGGATTCGGACGCATTTTGGCAAAACCTCCCTGAAATTTTTTTGTCAGATTCTGGTGTGTTTTGGATTCGGGTGTTTTTTTTACAAAAAAAACTCAAAAACAGCTTAAATCATAGAATTTGGGGGTCATTTTGATCCCATAGTATTATTAACCCCAAAAACCATAATTTCCACTCATTTCCAGTCTATTCTGAACACCTCACAATATTATTTTTAGTCCTAAAATTTGCACCGAGGTCGCTGGATGACTAAGCTAAGCCACCCAAGTGGCCGACACAAACACCTGGCCCATCTAGGAGTGGCACTGCAGTGTCAGGCAGGATGGCACTTAAAAAAATAGTCCCCAAACAGCACATGATGCAGAGATAAATATATATTTAATATATATTAGAGATGAGCGGGTTCGGTTCCTCTGAATCCGAACCCGCCCGAACTTCAGGTTTTTTACACGGGTCCGAGCAGGCTCGGATCTTCCCGCCTTGCTCGGCTAACCCGAGCGCGCCCGAACGTCATCATCACGCTGTCGGATTCTCGCGAGGCTCGGATTCTATCGCGAGACTCGGATTCTATATAAGGAGCCGCGCGTCGCCGCCATTTTCACACGTGCATTGAGAGTCATAGGGAGAGGACGTGGCTGGCGTCCTCTCCGTTTAGAGAAGAGAGAGACACAGTATTTTGGGGAGCATTATTAGGAGGAGTACTACTATACTGTATACTACTATAATACTACTTGCTGAAGTGATATTTATAGATTAGATAGTGTGACTGTAAGTGTATTATCTGACTTGTGGGGGAGACACTGACAGTGGGGAGCAGTTAGAGTCTGAGAGCAGGACTCAGGAGTACATATAACGTACAGTGCACACTTTTGCTGCTAGAGTCAGTGCCACACTGCCATTGTTGTGACCACACTGACCACCAGTATAATAATATATTTTGTGATTGTCTGCTTAGGCCTCGGAGTACTAGTTGCAAGTTGCAACGTGACCTGAAGTGACCACCAGTTTAATAATCAATCACCACCAGTTTAATATATATATATATATAATTGTATATAATATATATATATATATATATATATATATATAATATTGTATACCACCTACCCGTGGTTTTTTTTTTTTTCATTCTTCTTTATACATACTACTATAGTAGCTTACTGTAGCAGTCTGCGGTGCTGTGCTGACCTGACAGTGTCCAGCAGGTCCGTCATCAGTCATTACATAATAAATATATATAGTACCTGTCCGGCTGCAGTACTAGTGATATTATATTGATTTCATCTCATTATCAATAATTTATCATCCAGTCTAGACTCTATATTAGCAGCAGACACAGTACGTTAGTCCACGACTGTAGCTACCTCTGTGTCGGCACTCGGCAGTCCATCCATAATTGTATACCACCTACCCGTGGTTTTTTTTTTTTCTTTCTTCTTTGTACATACTACTATAGAGTATAGTAGCTTACTGTAGCAGTCTGCGGTGCTGCTGAGCTGACAGTGTCCAGCAGGTCCGTCATCAGTCATCATTACCTAATAAATATATTATCTACCTGTCCGGCTGCAGTACTAGTGATATTATATATACATACATATATATATTGATTTCATCTCATTATCAATCATCCAGTCTATATTAGCAGCAGACACAGTGCGTTAGTCCACGGCTGTAGCTACCTCTGTGTCGGCACTCGGCAGTCCATCCATAATTGTATACCACCTACCCGTGGTTTTTTTCTTTTCTTTCTTCTTTGTACATACTACTATAGTATAGTAGCTTACTGTAGCAGTCTGCGGTGCTGCTGAGCTGACAGTGTCCAGCAGGTCCGTCATCAGTCATCATTACCTAATAAATATATTATCTACCTGTCCGGCTGCAGTACTAGTGATATTATATATACATACATATATATATATTGATTTCATCTCATTATCATCCAGTCTATATTAGCAGCAGACACAGTACGGTAGTCCACGGCTGTAGCTACCTCTGTGTCGGCACTCGGCAGTCCATCCATAAGTATACTAGTATCCATCCATCTCCATTGTTTACCTGAGGTGCCTTTTAGTTGTGCCTATTAAAATATGGAGAACAAAAATGTTGAGGTTCCAAAATTAGGGAAAGATCAAGATCCACTTCCACCTCGTGCTGAAGCTGCTGCCACTAGTCATGGCCGAGACGATGAAATGCCAGCAACGTCGTCTGCCAAGGCCGATGCCCAATGTCATAGTACAGAGCATGTAAAATCCAAAACACCAAATATCAGTAAAAAAAGGACTCCAAAACCTAAAATAAAATTGTCGGAGGAGAAGCGTAAACTTGCCAATATGCCATTTACCACACGGAGTGGCAAGGAACGGCTGAGGCCCTGGCCTATGTTCATGGCTAGTGGTTCAGCTTCACATGAGGATGGTAGCACTCAGCCTCTCGCTACAAAACTGAAAAGACTCAAGCTGGCAAAAGCACCGCAAAGAACTGTGCGTTCTTCGAAATCCCAAATCCACAAGGAGAGTCCAATTGTGTCGGTTGCGATGCCTGACCTTCCCAACACTGGACGTGAAGAGCATGCGCCTTCCACCATTTGCACGCCCCCTGCAAGTGCTGGAAGGAGCACCCGCAGTCCAGTTCCTGATAGTCAGATTGAAGATGTCAGTGTTGAAGTACACCAGGATGAGGAGGATATGGGTGTTGCTGGCGCTGGGGAGGAAATTGACCAGGAGGATTCTGATGGTGAGGTGGTTTGTTTAAGTCAGGCACCCGGGGAGACACCTGTTGTCCGTGGGAGGAATATGGCCGTTGACATGCCTGGTGAAAATACCAAAAAAATCAGCTCTTCAGTGTGGAGGTATTTCAACAGAAAAGCGGACAACAGGTATCAAGCCGTGTGTTGCCTTTGTCAAGCTGTAATAAGTAGGGGTAAGGACGTTAACCACTTCGGAACATCCTCCCTTATACGTCACCTGCAGCGCATTCATAATAAGTCAGTGACAAGTTCAAAAACTTTGGGTGACAGCGGAAGCAGTCCACTGACCAGTAAATCCCTTCCTCTTGTAACCAAGCTCACGCAAACCACCCCACCAACTCCCTCAGTGTCAATTTCCTCCTTCCCCAGGAATGCCAATAGTCCTGCAGGCCATGTCACTGGCAATTCTGACGATTCCTCTCCTGCCTGGGATTCCTCCGATGCATCCTTGCGTGTAACGCCTACTGCTGCTGGCGCTGCTGTTGTTGCTGCTGGGAGTCGATGGTCATCCCAGAGGGGAAGTCGGAAGACCACTTGTACTACTTCCAGTAAGCAATTGACTGTCCAACAGTCCTTTGCGAGGAAGATGAAATATCACAGCAGTCATCCTGCTGCAAAGCGGATAACTGAGGCCTTGACAACTATGTTGGTGTTAGACGTGCGTCCGGTATCCGCCGTTAGTTCACAGGGAACTACACAATTTCTTGAGGTAGTGTGCCCCCGTTACCAAATACCATCTAGGTTCCACTTCTCTAGGCAGGCGATACCGAAAATGTACACAGACCTCAGAAAAAGACTCACCAGTGTCCTAAAAAATGCAGCTGTACCCAATGTCCACTTAACCACGGACATGTGGACAAGTGGAGCAGGGCAGGGTCAGGACTATATGACTGTGACAGCCCACTGGGTAGATGTATGGACTCCCGCCGCAAGAACAGCAGCGGCGGCACCAGTAGCAGCATCTCGCAAACGCCAACTCTTTCCTAGGCAGGCTACGCTTTGTATCACCGCTTTCCAGAATACGCACACAGCTGAAAACCTCTTACGGCAACTGAGGAAGATCATCGCGGAATGGCTTACCCCAATTGGACTCTCCTGTGGATTTGTGGCATCGGACAACGCCAGCAATATTGTGTGTGCATTAAATATGGGCAAATTCCAGCACGTCCCATGTTTTGCACATACCTTGAATTTGGTGGTGCAGAATTTTTTAAAAAACGACAGGGGCGTGCAAGAGATGCTGTCGGTGGCCAGAAGAATTGCGGGACACTTTCGGCGTACAGGCACCACGTACAGAAGACTGGAGCACCACCAAAAACTACTGAACCTGCCCTGCCATCATCTGAAGCAAGAAGTGGTAACGAGGTGGAATTCAACCCTCTATATGCTTCAGAGGTTGGAGGAGCAGCAAAAGGCCATTCAAGCCTATACAATTGAGCACGATATAGGAGGTGGAATGCACCTGTCTCAAGCGCAGTGGAGAATGATTTCAACGTTGTGCAAGGTTCTGATGCCCTTTGAACTTGCCACACGTGAAGTCAGTTCAGACACTGCCAGCCTGAGTCAGGTCATTCCCCTCATCAGGCTTTTGCAGAAGAAGCTGGAGACATTGAAGGAGGAGCTAACACGGAGCGATTCCGCTAGGCATGTGGGACTTGTGGATGGAGCCCTTAATTCGCTTAACAAGGATTCACGGGTGGTCAATCTGTTGAAATCAGAGCACTACATTTTGGCCACCGTGCTCGATCCTAGATTTAAAGCCTACCTTGGATCTCTCTTTCCGGCAGACACAAGTCTGCTGGGGTTGAAAGACCTGCTGGTGAGAAAATTGTCAAGTCAAGCGGAACGCGACCTGTCAACATCTCCTCCTTCACATTCTCCCGCAACTGGGGGTGCGAGGAAAAGGCTCAGAATTCCGAGCCCACCCGCTGGCGGTGATGCAGGGCAGTCTGGAGCGACTGCTGATGCTGACATCTGGTCCGGACTGAAGGACCTGACAACGATTACGGACATGTCGTCTACTGTCACTGCATATGATTCTCTCACCATTGAAAGAATGGTGGAGGATTATATGAGTGACCGCATCCAAGTAGGCACGTCACACAGTCCGTACTTATACTGGCAGGAAAAAGAGGCAATTTGGAGGCCCTTGCACAAACTGGCTTTATTCTACCTAAGTTGCCCTCCCACAAGTGTGTACTCCGAAAGAGTGTTTAGTGCCGCCGCTCACCTTGTCAGCAATCGGCGTACGAGGTTACATCCAGAAAATGTGGAGAAGATGATGTTCATTAAAATGAATTATAATCAATTCCTCCGTGGAGACATTGACCAGCAGCAATTGCCTCCACAAAGTACACAGGGAGCTGAGATGGTGGATTCCAGTGGGGACGAATTGATAATCTGTGAGGAGGGGGATGTACACGGTGATATATCGGAGGATGATGATGAGGTGGACATCTTGCCTCTGTAGAGCCAGTTTGTGCAAGGAGAGATTAATTGCTTCTTTTTTGGTGGGGGTCCAAACCAACCCGTCATTTCAGTCACAGTCGTGTGGCAGACCCTGTCACTGAAATGATGGGTTGGTTAAAGTGTGCATGTCCTGTTTATACAACATAAGGGTGGGTGGGAGGGCCCAAGGACAATTCCATCTTGCACCTCTTTTTTCTTTCATTTTTCTTTGCGTCATGTGCTGTTTGGGGAGGGTTTTTTGGAAGGGACATCCTGCGTGACACTGCAGTGCCACTCCTAGATGGGCCCGGTGTTTGTGTCGGCCACTAGGGTCGCTTATCTTACTCACACAGCTACCTCATTGCGCCTCTTTTTTTCTTTGCGTCATGTGCTGTTTGGGGAGGGTTTTTTGGAAGGGACATCCTGCGTGACACTGCAGTGACACTCCTAGATGGGCCCGGTGTTTGTGTCGGCCACTAGGGTCGCTTATCTTACTCACACAGCTACCTCATTGCGCCTCTTTTTTTCTTTGCGTCATGTGCTGTTTGGGGAGGGTTTTTTGGAAGGGACATCCTGCGTGACACTGCAGTGACACTCCTAGATGGGCCCGGTGTTTGTGTCGGCCACTAGGGTCGCTTATCTTACTCACACAGCTACCTCATTGCGCCTCTTTTTTTCTTTGCGTCATGTGCTGTTTGGGGAGGGTTTTTTGGAAGGGACATCCTGCGTGACACTGCAGTGACACTCCTAGATGGGCCCGGTGTTTGTGTCGGCCACTAGGGTCGCTTATCTTACTCACACAGCTACCTCATTGCGCCTCTTTTTTTCTTTGCGTCATGTGCTGTTTGGGGAGGGTTTTTTGGAAGGGACATCCTGCGTGACACTGCAGTGACACTCCTAGATGGGCCCGGTGTTTGTGTCGGCCACTAGGGTCGCTTAGCTTAGTCATCCAGCGACCTAGGTGCAAATTTTAGGACTAAAAATAATATTGTGAGGTGTGAGGTATTCAGAATAGACTGAAAATGAGTGTAAATTATGGTTTTTGAGGTTAATAATACTTTGGGATCAAAATGACCCCCAAATTCTATGATTTAAGCTGTTTTTTAGTGTTTTTTGAAAAAAACACCCGAATCCAAAACACACCCGAATCCGACAAAAAAAATTCGGTGAGGTTTTGCCAAAACGCGGTCGAACCCAAAACACGGCCGCGGAACCGAACCCAAAACCAAAACACAAAACCCGAAAAATTTCCGGCGCTCATCTCTAATATATATATATATATATATATATATATATATACTGGTGGTCAGCAAAATTCTGCACTGTCCTCCTACTATAATACTGCGCACAACTACAATGCAGCACAGATATGGATAGTATGCTTGATGACACAGAGGTAGAGCAATGGACTACTGTACCGTACTGCTGTATATATACTGGTGGTCAGCAAAATTCTGCACTGTCCTCCTACTATAATACTGCGCACAACTACAATGCAGCACAGATATGGATAGTATGCTTGATGACACAGAGGTAGAGCAATGGACTACTGTACCGTACTGCTGTATATATACTGGTGGTCAGCAAAATTCTGCACTGTCCTCCTACTATAATACTGCGCACAACTACAATGCAGCACAGATATGGATAGTATACTTGACGACACAGAGGTAGAGCAATGGACTACTGTACCGTTCTGCTATATATATACTGGTGGTCAGCAAAATTCTGCACTGTCCTCCTACTATAATACTGCGCACAACTACAATGCAGCACAGGTATGGATGGATAGTATACTTGACGACACAGAGGTAGAGCAATGGACTACTGTACCGTACTGCTATATATATACTGGTGGTCAGCAAAATTCTGCACTGTCCTCCTACTATATACTGCGCACAACTAAAATGCAGCACAGGTATGGATGGATAGTATACTTGACGACCAGAGGCGTAACTAGGGTTTTTGGAGCCCAGGGCAAGATCAATAATGGCGCCCCCCCCCCCCCAAAAAAAAAAGGAAAGTATATACGCACGCCACTGGCGCACTCTGAAAAAAATGGCCATGGCCACACGCCAGAAGGGGGAGTGGACACTGAAAGTAGGATGTGCTGACATGCCAGGTGTTTCATGTCATACTGGGAACATTCTTTATAATTCCACATGCACCTTACCATCATCATCTCCTACACAAATAGGTGTCACTGTATGTAAAGATGTCAGGGTGTGTATGTATAGATGTAGGTGCAGTGGAAGTTTTGAAGTGAGGGTATGGAAAAGTGAAGGGGTGTGTCCTTTAGTGTAGTAGGACCCCTTATACTATCTAGTACTGGTTATACTAGTACTAGACCTTGTACTATCCCTTATACTATTTAGTACTAGACCTTTCACATTTTAGCACACGGTATGAGCCAAAATTCACATTATAGCACACGGTATGTGCGAAAATTCACATTATAGCACTCAGAATGAGACGAAATTCACATTATAGCACACTGAATGAGCCGAAATTCCAATTATAGCACACAGAATGAGCTGAAATTCACATTATAGCACAATGAATGAGCCGAAATTCACATTATAGCACACAGAATGAGCTGAAATTCCCATTATAGCACACTGAATGAGCCGAAATTCACATTATAGCACACTGAATGAGCCGAAATTCCAATTATAGCACACTGAATGAGCTGAAATTCACATTATAGCACACTGAATGAGCCGAAATTCACATTATAGCACACAGAATGAGCTGAAATTCACATTATAGCACACTGAATGAGCCGAAATTCACATTAAAGCACACTGAATGAGCCGAAATTCACATTATAGCACACGGTACAAGCCGAAATTCACATTGTAGCACACTGAATGAGCCGAAATTCACATTGTAGCACACTGAATGAGCCGAAATTCACATTATAGCACACGGTATGTGCCGAAGTTCACATTATAGCACAGTGTCATGACAGTAACAGTTATCAGTTATAACAGTGTCATACAGTGACAGATACAGAATAGTGTATGCATATGACAGTGTAACTACATGCAGTTATAGATACAGAATAGGGCATGCATATAGCTCTGTGACATGCAGGGATAGATACAATGACACTCTGTGGTTACAGCACCTGTGAAATTACAACAGACCCAATATAACGTGGGCAGCAGATTGCACAGAGCAGCATGCAATGGAGGTGAGAGTGGTAATGACAGCATCATTGGTACAATGGTAAACAATAATAATTCTCAGTAATAATGACCCATTATCACGTTTCACCTGTAACTGGTGCAGCCGGGCCAGGCCTTCCCTGCAGGAGATGTCAGCCAGGAAGCAGAGGGTCCTGGGACATCTATCAATTTTGCCGTCCTCCTCCGCCACTGCCGCCGCCCCCCCCCCCCTTCCCCTTCTTCCACCACCTCACCTCTCAGCGACGGTGAGGGCTGGCGGCAGGAAGAAGCTCAGGAAGCGTGACCACGATGCATGCGATCAGGCGGCTGTGGGTGCGTGGGCGGGAGCGATGTCCTGGATGGCGGCGCGGGCGCCCGCCACGGCGCCCAGGGCACGTGCCTTGCTCGCCCTACCCAAGTTACGCCTCTGTTGATGACACAGAGGTAGAGCAATCAGAGCTGGCCCCAACCAATATGATGCCCTAGGCAAGATTTTGGCTGATGCCCCCTAGCACCACCTCTAGTTCCGCCTCTGACCCTGCACCCCTTTCCCAGCACCATCACCCCCCACCCATAGCAGTCCTTTTTTTTTATTTTCCAACCCCCTGTAATTTAAATAAGAACAGTGTGCACATTCGGCGCACAGCCCACACAATAGTACCCCCAATTCAAATTATGCCTCACAGTAGTGCAACTTTAGTCACAATTTATCATACGATAATGTCCCTTATTCACATTATATCACACAGTAGTACCAATTTACCTTATATATGTTACTTCTCACAGTAGTGCCCCTCAGTCACATAACATCATACTGAATTGCTCCTTATTCACATTACACCACACCATATTGCTCCTTATTCACATTACACCACACCATATTGCTCTTTATTCACAGTAGTGCCCTTTCTATATGTTACGCCACACAGTAGAGCACCTAATACACATAATGACACACATTGGTAAAGCATTTATACACATAATGCCACACAGTAATGCCCCTTACACATATTACACACATTTTTAATGTCCTTATAAACATAATGTGCCTTACACATTATGCCAACCCTTATTAATGCCCTTATACACATAATTTCCCTTACACATATGCCGCACATTGTTAATGCCCTTATACACATGACACACATAATGTCCCTTACAAATATGCTGCACATTATTAGTGCCCTTATACACATGACACACATAGTGCCCCTTACACATATGTTACACATTATTAATGCCCCTATACAAATAATGACACATATAGTTCCTGGCGTGAGTCAACTGGCAGCTCTGCTAACGTCGGGTGCCTATTTTTTTATGAAAATGCATCTTATTTGCATTGCTATGTGGCTAGGATGCACAAGCAGCTTCTGCTGATTAAAATGATATGCAGCATGCCTATATACTGTGTGCGATTGTGGCTGTATCCGCATATGAAATGCTACACACAGAATATAGGCATGCCGCATATCATTTTAATCAGCAGAAACTGCTTGTGCCCCTAGGCATATCAGATGCCCTAGGCAATTGCCTAGTTTGCCTATGCCTAAGGCCGACTCTGAGAGCAATGGACTACTGTACCGTACTGCTATATATATACTGGTGGTCAGCAAAATTCTGCACTGTCCACCTACTATATACTACAATGCAGCACAGATATGGAGCGTTTTTCAGGAAGAGAACGTAGATATTTGCAACACACTGAGCACAGATATTTGCAGCACACTGAGCACAGATATTTGCAGCACACTGAGCACAGATATTTGCAGCACACTGAACACAGAAACTGAGAGAACGCAGCCACGTCCTCTCGCTATCATCTCCAATGCACGAGTGAAAGTGGCGGCTCCTTATATAGAATACGAATCTCGCGAGAATCCGACAGCGGGATGATGACGTTCGGGCGCGCTCGGGTTAACCGAGCAAGGCAGGAAGATCCGAGGCTGCCTCGGAACCGTGTAAAATAGGTGAATTTCGGTGGGTTTGTATCTTGACGAACCGAACCCGCTCATCTCTAGTAATAACCTTGGTTATTTTTGGCAGTGTAAAAGGGGTATAACTTTAAAGTAGTGATGAGCGGGTCCGGATCCTCGGAATCCGAACACCCCCGAACTTCACCCTTTTTACACGGGTCCGAGGCAGATTCGAACCTTCCCGCCTTGCTCGGTTAACCCGAGCGTGCCCGAACGTCATCATCCCGCGGTCGGATTCTCGCTAGATTCGTATTCTATATAAGGAGCCGCGCGTCACCGCCATTTTTCACTCGTGCATTGGAAATGATAGTGAGAGTACGTGGCTGGCGTCCTCTCAGTTTTATTCAGGTGGCTGCAAATATCTGTGCTCACTGCTTTATTGTGGGGACTGGGGACCAGCAGTATTATATAGGAGGAGTACAGTGCAGAGTTTTGCTGACCAGTGACCACCAGTATTATACGTTCTCTGCCTGAAAAACGCTCCATATCTGTGCTCAGTGTGCTGCATATATCTGTGCTCACACTGCTTTATTGTGGGGACTGGGGACCACAAGTATTATATAGGAGGAGTACAGTGCAGAGTTTTGCTGACCAGTGACCACCAGTATTAAACGTTCTCTGCCTGAAAAACGCTCCATATCTGTGCTCAGTGTGCTGCATATATCTGTGCTCACACTGCTTTATTGTGGGGACTGGGGACCACCAGTATTATATAGGAGGAGTACAGTGCAGAGTTTTGCTGACCAGTGATCACCAGTATTATACGTTCTCTGCCTGAAAAACGCTCCATATCTGTGCTCAGTGTGCTGCATATATCTGTGCTCACACTGCTTTATTGTGGGGACTGGGGACCACCAGTATTATATAGGAGGAGTACAGTGCAGAGTTTTGCTGACCAGTGACCATCAGTATTATACGTTCTCTGCCTGAAAAACGCTCCATATCTGTGCTCAGTGTGCTGCATATATCTGTGCTCACACTGCTTTATTGTGGGGACTGGGGACCACCAGTAGTATATAGGAGGAGTACAGTGCAGAGTTTTGCTGACCAGTGACCACCAGTATTATACGTTCTCTGCCTGAAAAACGCTCCATATCTGTGCTCAGTGTGCTGCATATATCTGTGCTCACACTGCTTTATTGTGGGGACTGGGAACCACCAGTATTATATAGGAGGAGTACAGTGCAGAGTTTTGCTGACCAGTGACCACCAGTATTATACGTTCTCTGCCTGAAAAACGCTCCATATCTGTGCTCAGTGTGCTGCATATATCTGTGCTCACACTGCTTTATTGTGGGGACTGGGGACCACCAGTATTATATAGGAGGAGTACAGTGCAGAGTTTTGCTGACCAGTGACCACCAGTAATAAACGTTTTCTGCCTGAAAAACGCTCCATATCTGTGCTCAGTGTGCTGCATATATCTGTGCTCACACTACTTTATTGTGGGGACTGGGGACCACCAGTATTATACAGGAGGAGTACAGTGCAGAGTTTTGCTGACCAGTGACCACCAGTATTATACGTTCTCTGCCTGAAAAACGCTCCATATCTGTGCTCAGTGTGCTGCATATATCTGTGCTCACACTGCTTTATTGTGGGGAGTCTGGGACTGGGGACAACCAGTATTATATAGGAGGAGTACAGTGCAGTTTTGCTGACCAGTGACCACCAGTATTAAACGTTCTCTGCCTGAAAAACGCTCCATATCTGTGCTCAGTGTGCTGCATATATCTGTGCTCATGTGAGAGGGTGGAGCTGCGGTGCGTGTGGTGCCTGCTGCCGTGCAGGTGTAGACTCGGTACTCACCAGGCGCCGCTCTCTCTCACCTTCAGGTACCGGAACCCTCAACGGACCTGGAAATCTTCACTCGGATCCGGACACGGCGATTCCCTCTCGGAGCTGACCGACGACCGAGCTGAGGAGAGAATGGTTTACATTAAAGGGGGTATCGTCCCTTCTTCCACTGGAACAGGGGATACCCCAGGGGTGGCCGCGACCTTCACCGGTTGGGTGAATGGTCATCACCGGCACAAAGCCTCAGCCACCCAGATTTCACACACTCGCGCTTTCGCACGTAGTGTGATGAAAAGGATTCTCACGTCCGTGAGCAATCCCGACTCCGGCGCTCGGGGACAAACAAGGGACAAACGTACACGGATGCTACTCACCGTCACAAGTCTTGCACTCCGATCTTCTCCACTTACAGGTCCCTGTAAGGAGGCAAAGAGAAACAGCCGTGCAGGGCCTAACTCTACCCTAGTGTCACACCCTATACTAAATACAACGGCAGA
The DNA here is from genome assembly GCF_028390025.1 of Pseudophryne corroboree. NCBI lineage: Eukaryota > Metazoa > Chordata > Amphibia > Anura > Myobatrachidae > Pseudophryne > Pseudophryne corroboree. The sequence goes on from NC_086449.1 coordinate 745,792,729, forward strand.
GCCCTCAAACTAGCTCTGTGGGTGTGGTGCAACAAAACTATGCAAACACAGACACTTTGCCCTGCACGGTAACAACATACATCACAATATCGGAATGCAATATCACACGGTGTTGTCCCTTTAAATCCCTACCTGCCGCTGGAAGGGGGTGGGCACCGCACGGCCTACCCACCTCCTGTGCCTTCCCTTAGGTGGGCCTCAGATCTGCCTTCCTAAATACCTCGGGGTGGCCTGGGCCTAGCGCCCAGGGCCACCTGTATTCACCCCGGGGGCTCTAATTCACTGGGCCTAGCGCCCCCTAACTGCACACAGGCCGGAGGCCTGATTTCGCCCACGGGCCTAGCGCCCGCCTAACTCGCTGCCCGTTGGGTGACCTGGGCCTTGTGCCCAGGGTCACCTTATATATACCTATTCGGCCAAAATACACTAGGGCCTAATGCCCTCTATCTGTCCCACAGGCCTAGTGCCTGGATTGTGCCCCGGGCCTAGTGCCCGCCTAACTGGTGCCCGTTGGGTGACCTGGGCCTAATGCCCAGGGTCACCTTAATGTGTCCCTACTTGGCCACGGGCCAGGAGGGCCCGACTATGTGCCCACGGGCCGAGAGGGCCCGACTGAATGCCCACAGGCCGAGAGGGCCTGACTCTGCCCACGGGCCTAATGCCCGAACACCCGGTGGTCTAGGGAGGGGCGGGTACAGGGGCACCTGAGAAGGGCCTACCTGACCCGCTGGGAGAGGCACCAGGGGGGAGCTTCGGCAGCCCTTTGCTTCCCACCCCTGGTGACCCCTCCGGCGCTCTTCTTTAATCTTCGGCCGCTGGCCCGTCCTGGCCAGCGGCGCTGCCGTCGTCGCGCCGCGTCCAGCCGCCGCTGGACATCTTCTTTCCGAGGGCTGGAGTCTTCAGGCCTCTTCAGCGGCCACCGGAGCTCTTCTCCTCTCCTCCGCGCGGCGTCTTCTTTCCTCCTCTTCCGCCCGTCTCTTCTGCCGCTCTTCGGCGCGGCCTTTTCTTCAGGCTCCCGCCCGGCGTCTGACGTCAGACGCCGGGGGCGGGGCCTATGACGCGGCGAGCGCCGATTGGCTCGCCGCGCCTGCTCCTGATTGGCCGGCGCCCCGCGAGCTGCGATTGGCTCGCTGGAGGCGCCGGATTCAAAAAGCCGCGGGCGGCGCTTCTCATTGGCGGCCCCAGCGGCGCCAAGTTTAAAGCGCCGCCGCGCCGCTCTCCACCGCCGACAGCCTGGTGCAGGGAAACATCCGATCCCTGCACCCGCCGCCGCACACTCCGCGCTGGGGACAGACAAGCTGCCCCAGCGCTGCCCCCAGCTAGGGACAGCAACATGGATGTGCCCACAGGGCACATCCTTACACTCACACTACTTTATTGTGGGGACTGGGGACCACCAGTATTATATAGGAGGAGTACAGTGCAGAGTTTTGCTGACCAGTGACCACCAGTATTATACGTTCTCTGCCTGAAAAACGCTCCATATCTGTGCTCAGTGTGCTGCATATATCTGTGCTCACACTGCTTTATTGTGGGGACTGGGGACCAGCAGTATTATATAGGAGGAGTACAGTGCAGAGTTTTGCTGACCAGTGACCACCAGTATTATACGTTCTCTGCCTGAAAAACGCTCCATATCCGTGCTGCATTGTAGTATATAGTAGGAGTACCGTGCATAATTTTGCTGACCACCAGTATATCATATATAGCAGTACGGTACAGTAGGCCACTGCTCTACCAACCTCTGTGTCGTCAAGTATACTATCCATCCATACCTGTGGTGCATTTCAGTTTTGCACAGTTTGCTGACCACCAGTATATAATATATAGCAGTACGGTACAGAAGGCCACTGCTCTACCTACCTCTGTGTCGTCAAGTATACTATCCATCCATACTAGTGGTGCATTTCAGTTGTGCGCAGTATATATAGTAGTAGGCCATTGCTATTGATACTGGCATATAATTCCACACATTAAAAAATGGAGAACAAAAATGTGGAGGGTAAAATAGGGAAAGATCAAGATCCACTTCCACGTCGTGCTGAAGCTGCTGCCACTAGTCATGGCCGAGACGATGAAATGCCATCAACGTCGTCTGCCAAGGCCGATGCCCAATGTCATAGTAGAGAGCATGTAAAATCCAAAAAAATAAAGCTAAGTAAAATGACCCAAAAATCTAAATCAAAATCGTCTAAGGAGAAGCGTAAACTTGCCAATGTGCCATGTGGCAAGGAACGGCTGAGGCCCTGGCCTATGTTCAAGGCTAGTGGTTCAGCTTCACCTGAGGATGCAAGCACTCATCCTCCTGCTAGAAAACTTAAAAGAGTTAAGATGGCAAAAGCAGAGCAAAGAACTGTGCGTTCTTCTAAATCACAAATCCCCAAGGAGAGTCCAATTGTGTCGGTTGCGATTCCTGACCTTCCCAACACTGAACGGGAAGAGGTTGCGCCTTCCACCATTTGCACGCCCCCTGCAAGTGCTGGAAGGAGCACCCGCAGTCCAGTTCCTGATAGTCAAATTGAAGATGTCACTGTTGAAGTACACCAGGATGAGGATATGGGTGTTGCTGGCGCTGGGGAGGAAATTGACAAGGAGGATTCTGATGGTGAGGTGGTTTGTTTAAGTCAGGCACCCGGGGAGACACCTGTTGTCCGTGGGACGAATATGTCCATTGACATGCCTGGTCAAAAATAAGATTTTACTTACCGGTAAATCTATTTCTCGTAGTCCGTAGTGGATGCTGGGGACTCCGTAAGGACCATGGGGAATAGACGGGCCCCGCAGGAGACAGGGCACTTTAAGAAAGAATTAGGATACTGGTGTGCACTGGCTCCTCCCTCTATGTCTCTCCTCCAGACCTCAGTTAAGGAAACTGTGCCCGGAAGAGCTGACAGTACAAGGAAAGGATTTTGGAATCCAGGGTAAGACTCATACCAGCCACACCAATCACACCGTATAACTCGTGATAACTTACCCAGTTAACAGTATGAACAACAACAGAGCATCAGATAACCCTGATGCAACCATAACATAACCCTTATTTAAGCAATAACTATATACAAGTATTGCAGAAGAAGTCCGCACTTGGGACGGGCGCCCAGCATCCACTACGGACTACGAGAAATAGATTTACCGGTAAGTAAAATCTTATTTTCTCTAACGTCCTAGTGGATGCTGGGGACTCCGTAAGGACCATGGGGATTATACCAAAGCTCCCAAACGGGCGGTAGAGTGCGGATGACTCTGCAGCACCGAATGAGCAAACACAAGGTCCTCCTCAGCCAGGGTATCAAACTTGTAGAACTTTGCAAAAGTGTTTGAACCTGACCAAGTAGCCGCTCGGCAAAGCTGTAATGCCGAGACCCCTCGGGCAGCCGCCCAAGAAAAGCCCACCTTCCTTGTGGAGTGGGCTTTTACTGATTTTGGAAGCGGCAATCCAGCCGCAGAATGAGCCTGCTGAATCGTGTTACAGATCCAGCGAGCAATAGTTTGCTTTGAAGCAGGAGCACCCAGCTTGTTGGATGCATACAGGATAAACAGTGACTCAGTTTTCCTGACTCTAGCCGTTCTGGCTACATAAATCTTCAAAGCCCTGACTACATCCAGTAACTCGGAATCCTCCAAGTCACGAGTAGCCACAGGAACCACAATAGGTTGGTTCATATGAAAAGATGACACCACTTTTGGCAGAAATTGCGGACAAGTCCGCAATTCTGCCCTGTCCACATGGAAAACCAGATAGGGGCTTTTATGTGACAAAGCCGCCAATTCTGACACACGCCTAGCCGAAGCCAAGGCTACTAGCACGACCACCTTCCACGTGAGATATTTTAACTCCACGGTTTTAAGTGGCTCAAACCAGTGTGATTTCAGGAAACTCAACACCACGTTAAGATCCCAAGGTGCCACTGGAGGCACAAACGGGGGCTGAATATGCAGCACTCCCTTTACAAACGTCTGAACTTCAGGAAGAGAAGCCAGTTCTTTTTGAAAGAAAATGGATAGGGCCGAAATCTGGACCTTAATGAACCCCAATTTTAGGCCCAAAGTCACTCCCGACTGTAGGAAGTGAAGGAAACGGTCCAGCTGGAATTCCTCTGTAGGGGCATTCCTGGCCTCACACCAAGCAACATATTTTCGCCATATACGGTGATAATGTTTAGCCGTCACGTCCTTCCTAGCCTTTATCAGCGTAGGAATAACCTCATCCGGAATGCCTTTTTCTGCTAGGATCCGGCGTTCAACCGCCATGCCGTCAAACGCAGCCGCGGTAAGTCTTGGAACAGACAGGGCCCCTGTTGTAACAGATCCTGTCTTAGAGGTAGAGGCCATGTGTCCTCTGTGAGCATTTCTTGTAGCTCTGGATACCAAGTCCTTCTTGGCCAATCCGGAACAATGAGTATTGTTCTCACTCCTCTTTTTCTTATGATTCTCAGCACCTTGGGTATGAGAGGAAGAGGAGGAAACACATAAACCGACTGGAACACCAACGGTGTCACTAGTGCGTCTACAGCTATCGCCTGAGGGTCTCTTGACCTGGCGCAATACCTCTGTAGCTTTTTGTTGAGGCGGGATGCCATCATGTCCACCTGTGGCAGTTCCCATCGCCTTGCAATCTGCGTGAAGACTTCTTGATGAAGTCCCCACTCTCCCGGGTGGAGGTCGTGTCTGCTGAGGAAGTCTGCTTCCCAGTTGTCCACTCCCGGAATGGACACTGCTGACAGTGCTCGTACGTGATTCTCCGCCCATCGAAGAATTCTGGTGGCTTCCACCATCGCCACCCTGCTCCTTGTGCCGCCTTGGCGGTTTACATGAGCCACTGCGGTGATGTTGTCTGATTGAATCAGCACCGATTGGTTGCAAAGCAGGGTCTCCGCTTGACTTAGGGCGTTGTATATGGCCCTTAGTTCCAGGATATTGATGTGAAGGCAAGTCTCCTGACTTGACCACAGACCCTGGAAATTTCTTCCCTGTGTGACTGCCCCCCACCCTCGGAGGCTTGCATCCGTGGTCACCAGGACCCAGTCCTGAATGCCGAATCTGCGGCCCTCGAGAAGGTGAGCACTCTGCAGCCACCACAGAAGAGACACCCTGGCCCTGGGGGATAGGGTGATCAGCCGATGCATCTGTAGATGCGATCCGGACCACTTGTCCAACAGATCCCATTGAAAGGTCCTCGCATGGAACCTGCAGAAGGGAATGGCCTCGTATGACGCCACCATCTTCCCCAGGACTCGTGTGCAGTGATGCACCGACACCTGTTTTGGTTTTAAGAGGTCTCTGACCAGTGTCATGAGTTCCTGAGCCTTCTCCGTCGGGAGAAAAACCTTCTTCTGGTCTGTGTACAGAATCATGCCCAGGAAGGGCAGACGCGTCGTAGGAATCAGCTGGGACTTTGGAATATTCAGAATCCAGCCGTGCTGTTGTAACACTTCCCGAGAGCGTGCTACGCTGATCAGCAACTGCTCTCTGGACCTTGCCTTTATGAGGAGATCGTCCAAGTATGGGATAATTGTGACTCCCTGCTTTCGCAGGAGCACCATCATTTCTGCCATTACCTTGGTAAATATTCTTGGTGCCGTGGACAGACCAAACGGCAATGTCTGGAATTGGTAATGACAATCCTGTACCACAAATCTGAGGTACTCCTGATGAGGTGGATAAATGGGGACATGAAGGTAAGCATCCTTTATGTCCAGAGACACCATAAAATCCCCTTCCTCCAGACTTGCGATGACCGCTCTAAGCGATTCCATCTTGAACTTGAACCTTTTCAGGTATATGTTCAGGGATTTTAAATTCAATATGGGTCTGACCGAACCGTCCGGTTTCGGTACCACAAACATTGTCGAATAGTAACCCCTTCCCTGTTGAAGGAGGGGAACCTTTACCACCACCTGCTGGAGATACAATTTGTGAATTGCTGCTAACACTATTTCCCTCTCTATGGGGGAAGCTGGCAGGGCCGATTTGAGGTAACGGTGAGGGGGCATCACTTCGAATTCCAGCCTGTATCCCTGAGACACAATCTCTATAGCCCAGGGATCCACCTGTGAGTGAACCCACTTGTGGCTGAAATTTCGGAGAGGTGCCCCCACCGGGCCTGGCTCCGCCTGTGAAGCCCCAGCGTCATGCGGCGGATTTAGAGGAAGCCGGGGAGGACTTCTGTTCCTAGGAACTAGCTGTATTGTGCAGCTTCTTTCCTCTACCCCTGCCTCTGGCAAGAAAGGACGCACCTCGGACTTTCTTGCCTCTATGTGATCGAAAGGACTGCATTTGGTAATACGGTGCTTTCTTAAGTTGTGAGGGAATATATGGCAAAAAATTTGACTTTCCAGCCGTAGCTGTGGAGACCAGGTCCGAGAGACCCTCCCCAAACAACTCCTCACCCCTGTAAGGTAAAACCTCCATGTGCCTTTTTGAGTCGGCATCGCCTGTCCATTGCCGAGTCCACAGGACCCTTCTGGCAGAAATCGACATTGCATGTATTCTAGAGCCCAGTAGGCTAATGTCTCTTTGAGCTTCTCTCATATATAGGACAGCGTCTTTTATATGCCCCAGGGTCAGTACTATAGTATCCTTGTCCAGGGTATCAAGTTCCTCAGATAAGGTATCTGTCCATGCTGCTACAGCACTACACATCCAGGCCGACGCAATCGCCGGCCTTAGTAGGGTACCTGAATGTGTATAAATGGACTTCAGGATACCCTCCTGCTTTCTATCCGCAGCATCTTTTAGGGTGGCCGTATCCTGTGACGGCAGGGCTACCCTCTTGGATAAGCGTGTTAAAGCTTTGTCTACCCTAGGGGAGGATTCCCAGCGCAACCTGTCCGTTGGCGGGAAAGGATACGCCATAAGCATCCGTTTGGAAATCTGCAGTTTTCTATCTGGAGATTCCCAAGCTTTTTCACATAACTCATTTAACTCATGTGAAGGGGGAAAGGTCACCTCTTGCCTTTTCTCCCCATACATATAAACCCTCTTGTCAGGGACTGGGGTTTCCTCTGTGATGTGTAACACATCTTTCATTGCTATAATCATGTAGCGGATGGCTTTAGCCATTTTAGGCTGCAACTTTGCATCATCGACACTGGAGTCGGAATCCGTGTCGATATCTGTGTCAACAACTTGGGATAGTGGGCGCTTCTGAGACCCCGACGGCCTCTGCGCTGTAGGATCAGGCATGCGTTGAGACCCTGACTGTCCCAAGGCTTCAGCTTTATCCAACCTTTTATGCAAGGAATTAACATTATCATTTAAAACCTTCCACATATCCATCCAATCGGGTGTCGGAGCCGTCAGCGGCGACCCCACATTCAATTGTACCCGCTCTGTTTCCACATAGCCTTCCTCGTCAAACATGCCGACACAAGCGTGCCGACACACCACACACACACAAGGAAAGCTCTATTTGAAGACAGTTCCCCCACAAGGCCTTTTGGAGAGACAGAGAGAGAGTATGCCAGCACACACCCCAGCGCTATATTACCCAGGAGTCACACAGTAACTTAGTGTTAACCCAGTAGCTGCTGTATATACTGTTTTTGCGCCAAATTTATGTGCCCCCCCTCTCTTTTTACCCTCTTTCTACCGTGATTCTGCAGGGGAGAGCCTGGGGAGCTTCCTCTCAGCGGAGCTGTGGAGAGAAAATGGCGCTGGTGAGTGCTGAGGAAGAAGCCCCGCCCCCTCAGCGGCGGGCTTCTTTCCCGCGTTTTGTGTAAAAATAATGGCGGGGGCTCATGCATATATACAGTGCCCAACTGTATATATGCTGCTTTTGCCAAGAGGTACCTAATTTCTGCCCAGGGCGCCCCCCCCCCCCCTGTGCCCTGTACCCGACAGTGACCGGAGAGTGTGGGTTTAGTGTGGGAGCAATGGCGCACAGCTGCAGTGCTGTGCGCTACCTCATATGAAGACTGGAGTCTTCTGCCGCCGATTTCGAAGTCTTCTTGCTTCTCACGCCGGCTTCTGTCTTCTGCTCTGCGAGGGGGACGGCGGCGCGGCTCGGGATCGGACGACCAAGGGTGCGATCCTGTGTACGATCCCTCTGGAGCTAATGGTGTCCAGTAGCCTAAGAAGCAAGACCTATCTTCTAGTGAGTAGGGCTGCTTATCTCCCCTCAGTCCCACGTAGCAGGGAGTCTGTTGCCAGCAGATCTCTCTGAAAATAAAAAATCCTAACAAAATACTTTCTTTCTTTAGCAAGCTCAGGAGAGCTCACTAAGGTGCACCCAGCTCGTCCGGGCACAGATTCAAACTGAGGTCTGGAGGAGGGACATAGAGGGAGGAGCCAGTGCACACCAGTATCCTAATTCTTTCTTAAAGTGCCCTGTCTCCTGTGGGGCCCGTCTATTCCCCATGGTCCTTACGGAGTCCCCAGCATCCACTAGGACGTTAGAGAAATATAAAAAAAATCACCTCTTCGGTGTGGAATTATTTCTACAGAAATGCGGACAACTGGTGTCAAGCCGTGTGTTGCCTTTGTCAAGCTGTAATAAGTAGGGGTAAGGACGTTAACCACCTAGGAACATCCTCCCTTATACGTCACCTGGACCGCATTCATCAGAAGTCAGTGACAAGTTCAAAAACTTTGGATGACAGCAGAAGCAGTCCACTGACCACTAAATCCATTCCTCTTGTAACCAAGCTCCTGCAAACCACACCACCAACTCCCTCAGTGTCAATTTCCTCCTTACACAGGAAAGCCAATAGTCCTGCAGGCCATGTCACTGTCAAGTCTGACGAGTCCTCTCCTGCCTGGGATTCCTCCGATGCATCCTTGAGTGTAACGCCTACTGCTGCTGGCGCTGCTGTTGTTGCTGCTGGGAGTCGATCGTCATCCCAGAGGGGAAGTCGGAAGACCACTTGTACTACTTCCAGTAAGCAATTGACTGTCCAACAGTGCTTTGCGAGGAAGATGAAATATCACAGCAGTCATCCTGCTGCAAAGCGGATAACTCAGGCCTTGGCAGCCTGGGTGGTGAGAAACGTGTTTCCGGTATCCACCATTAATTCACAGGCAACTACAGACTTGATTGAGGTACTATGTCCCCGGTATCAAATACCATCTAGGTTCCATTTCTCTAGGCAGGCGATACCGAAAATGTACACAGACCTCAGAAAAAGACTCACCAGTGTCCTAAAAAATACAGTTGTACCCAATGTCCACTTAACCACGGACATGTGGACAAGTGGAGCAGGGCAGACTCAGGACTATATGACTGTGACAGCCCACTGGGTAGATGTATTGCCTCCCGCAGCAAGAACAGCAGCAGCGGCACCAGTAGCAGCATCTCGCAAACGCCAAATCGTTCCTAGGCAGGCTACGCTTTGTATCACCGCTTTCCATAAGAGGCACACAGCTGACAACCTCTTACGGAAACTGAGGAACATCATCGCAGAATGGCTTACCCCAATTGGACTCTCCTGGGGATTTGTGACATCGGACAACGCCACCAATATTGTGCGTGCATTACATCTGGGCAAATTCCAGCACGTCCCATGTTTTGCACATACCTTGAATTTGGTGGTGCAGAATTATTTAAAAAACGACAGGGGCGTGCAAGAGATGCTGTCGGTGGCCCGAAGAATTGCGGGCCACTTTCGGCATTCAGCCACCGCGTGCCGAAGACTGGAGCACCAGCAAACAGTCCTGAACCTGCCCTGCCATCATCTGAAGCAAGAGGTGGTAACGAGGTGGAATTCAAACCTCTATATGCTTCAGAGGATGGAGGAGCAGCAAAAGGCCATTCAAGCCTATACATCTGCCTACGACATAGGCAAAGGAGGGGGAATGCACCCGACTCAAGCGCAGTGGAGAATGATTTCAACGTTGTGCAAGGTTCTGCAACCCTTTGAACTTGCCACATGTGAAGTCAGTTCAGACACTGCCAGCCTGAGTCAGGTCATTCCCCTCATCAGGCTTTTGCAGAAGAAGCTGGAGACATTGAAGGTGGAGCTAAAACAGCGATTCCGCTAGGCATGTGGGACTTGTGGATGGAGCCCTTAATTCACTTATCCAGGATTCACGGGTGGTCAATCTGTTGAAATCAGAGCACTACATTTTGGCCACAGTGCTCGATCCTAGATTTAAAACCTACGTTGTATCTCTCTTTCCGGCAGACACAAGTCTGCAGAGGTTCAAAGACCTGCTGGTGAGAAAATTGTCAAGTCAAGCGGAACGTGACCCGTCAACAGCTCCTCCTTCACATTCTCCCACAACTGGGGGTGCGAGGAAAAGGCTAAGAATTCCTAGCCCCCCGCTGGCGGTGATGCAGGGCAGTCTGGAGCGAGTGCTGACATCTGGTCCGGACTGAAGGACCTGCCAACGATTACTGACATGTCGTCTACTGTCACTGCATATAATTCTCTCACCATTGAAAGAATGGTGGAGGATTATATGAGTGACCGCATCCAAGTAGGCACGTCAGACAGTCCGTACGTATACTGGCAGGAAAAAGAGGCAATTTGGAGGCCCTTGCACAAACTGGCTTTATTTTACCTAAGTTGCCCCCCCCCCCCCCTCCAGTGTGTACTCTGAAAGAGTGTTTAGTGCAGCCGCTCACCTTGTCAGCAATCGGCGTACGAGGTTGCTTCCAGAAAATGTGGAGAAGATGATGTTCATCAAAATGAATTATAATCAATTCCTCCATGGAGACATTCACCAGCAGCAATTGCCTCCAGAAAGTACACAGGGACCTGAGATGGTGGATTCCAGTGGGGACGAATTAATAATCTGTGAGGAGGGGGATGTACTGTACACAGTGAAAGGGGTGAGGAATCGGACGATGAGGAGGAGGTGGACATCTTGCCTCTGTAGAGCCAGTTTGTGCAAGGAGAGATTGATTGCTTCTTTTTTGGTGGGGGCCCAAACCAACCAGTCATTTCAGTCACAGTCGTGTGGCAGACCCTGTCACTGAAATGATGGGTTCGTTAAAGTGTGCATGTCCTGTTTATACAACATAAGGGTGGGTGGGAGGGCCCAAGGACAATTCCATCTTGCACCTCTTTTTTCTTTCATTTTTCTTTGCATCATGTGCTGTTTGGGGACTATTTTTTTGAAGTGCCGTCCTGCCTGACACTGCAGTGCCACTCCTAGATGGGCCAGGTGTTTGTGTCGGCCACTTGTGATGCTTAGCTTAGCCATCCAGCGACCTTGGTGCACCTCTTTTTTTCTTTGCATCATGTGCTGTTTGGGGACTATTTTTTAAATCTGCCATCCTGTCTGACACTGCAGTGCCACTCCTAGATGGGCCAGGTGTTTGTGTCGGCCACTTGGGTCGCTTAGCTTAGTCACACAGCTACCTCATTGTGCCTCTTTTTTTCTTTGCATCATGTGCTGTTTTGGGACTATTTTTTAGATCTGCCATCCTGTCTGACACTGAAATGCCACTCCTAGATGGGCCAGGTGTTTGTGTCGGCCACTTGGGTCGCTTAGCTTAGTCACACAGCTACCTCATTGCGCCTCTTTTTTTCTTTGCATCATGTGCTGTTTGGGGACTATTTTTTTGAAGTGCCATCTTGTCTGACACTGCAGTGCCACTCCTAGATGGGCCAGGTGTTTGTGTCGGCCACTTGTGTCGCTTAGCTTAGCCATCCAGCGACCTTGGTGCACCTCTTTTTTTCTTTGCATCATGTGCTGTTTGGGGACTATTTTTTTGAAGTGCCATCCTGCCTGACACTGCAGTGCCACTCCTAGATGGGCCAGGTGTTTGTGTCGGCCACTTGGGTCACTTAGCTTAGTAATCCAGCGACCTCGGTGCAAATTTTAGGACTAAAAATAATATTGTGAGGTGTGAGGTGTTCAGAATAGACTGAAAATGAGTGTAAATTATGGTTTTTGAGGTTAATAATACTATGGGATCAAAATTACCCCCAAATTCTATGATTTAAGCTGTTTTTGAGGGTTTTTTGTAAAAAAAACACCCAAATCCAAAACACACCTGAATCCGACAAAAAATTTTCAGGGAGGTTTTGCCAAAACGCGTCCGAATCCAAAACACGCCCGCGGAACCGAATCCAAAACCAAAACACAAAACCCGAAAAATTTCCGGTGCACATCACTACTTTAAAGGGGTTTGTTAGCTTGGTGGGATGTGGATATATATATATTTTTTCTAAATCTTTGAGGTTAGGCAGCTTATACAGTAAAAGTGGACTTGTATAGATAAATTGGAGAAGGGAGCCCTAAACTGTTATCTTGCCTATAGCCCTATAGCATCCTAATCCAGCTTTTTTGAAAGATTTTAAAGCATCTGGCCATTACATAGCATATTTACTTTCCTTTGTAGGGCAGTGCAAGTTTCCCATGTGGATGGACATCGCTCCCTTGTACTGTTACAGAGTAGCTACAGAGGCAGCGGCGTAACAGGGCTCTGTGCTTGCCACGCCACTAAGTGGATGATGTCATGATTTCGCGCTGGGAAGTGTAGCACTGCCTGGAGGCACAGTCCAGGTTACAGCCAGGGCAATTGGGAGCCTGGCTGGGCCCAGGTACTTTTTTAGGGGGTGTACGTGGCCATACCCCCAAAAATTATATTTAGCGCCACTTCATGCTGGACAAGGGGGCGCAGTGAACCCCTCAGCCAGGAGCAAATCTAGGGGCAACGCATGATCAGTGTTCTCCCTACACCCACCCGGGTTATGCAGTCATGTGACCATGCCAACGCCGGGATCCTAAAATGCTGGCAGACACAATGCCGACTCACAGGGACTATTCCCACTCCACGACACCCATAGAGTGGGAATAGAACCTGTAGCGAGTGCAGCAAGCCACCGAGCCCGCTGCGTGGCAAGCACAGCTAGCCCGCAAGTAGCTTTGTTGTGCTCAAACCCCCCACCCCCCTCTGGAATCTGCTACTGGGATCCTGCGGTCGGTATGCTGACCGCCGGGATCCACCGACCCCGGGATCCCAAGCACTGGTCTCCCAGCCCCAATCCCCCACCCGCACAGGCAGAAGCAGCCTCCCTGGCCACACTGCAGCCCAGCACACAGCAGGTAAGAGGTGAGGGCGGCCCTCCATCAATCCCGGGTAATAAGCACCCCCTCCCCCATCTCAGCGACGGATAGTTGCAGTCCTCCAGAGAGAAGAAGCAGACCAGTCAGGATTAGGGTTGCCACCTTTCCCTGATTTCCTGGATTCTCCTGGATTTGGTGGCAACCTTCCAGGAGGCTTTTCCCTTCACCTGGATTCCTGGATTCTCCAGGAATAAGGGGACCCTGGGAGCACAAGCAGTGCTCCTTGGCAGCCGAGGAACTCAGTGAACTACAGTGACTGTCTCACGAGATGAGACTGTGTTGAGCCAAGACTGAGCTGTAGCTGCGGTGACACTGCCATTGGCAGCTCTTCCTCAGCGTTTCCCCAGGCTGGAGCACCATTTATCATGCGCAATAAGTGTTATCATTCACAATGAGTTTTATCACTCCTTGATAAATAGACCCCTTTGTCTTCTACCACACTGCGTTGGGATCTGTTCTGCCAAATGGGCCGTCTCTAGGATGCTCCAAACAGCAAGCTAGTGCTCAAAAAATGTCTTCCCCACCCTCTCACCCTTGGGTTATTACGGATTAAGTGCCGCTCAGGTGGCGGGTGCAGCACAGGGCCACCCTATTACGGATCAGGACTTTACAATGTTTTCCTATAACTGCTGGATGTTCAGGCGTGCCCCAAAAATTATTTGATCCATTTCAATATGTGGGACTGGTGGATTTCACTGCCTGCCAATTCAGCCACAAACGCCTTCTTCCTGTCAATCTCCTTGCGATCTTCGTTAAATCCACCGCGCAGCGACGATCTGCTTTGTACCTGTACGACGCGCCTGCGCATTGCAGTGCATACGCATGCGCAGTAGTGCCCTGATTGCTGCGCAGCGAAAAACGCTAGCGAACGAACAGATCTGAATTAGGCCCATGGTTTTGCCCAACTGCTAACAAATTTGCCGCTGTGATCAACTCTGAATTACCCCCTATATCCATCCTCACACACCCGCACGGAAGGAATGTGGATCTCAGTGCCAAGCAAGGACCTGTTCAGACTTCAGTTCTAGTTGAAGAGAGTAGAGAGTTGATCTTTTCCTGCTTATCCAATTTAATGTTATGCAGCTCTGTCCTCAGAGGCCAACGGACTGCCAGATTTCTCTAATTAACAGGCAATCAGTCAATTAACTTTCCTGTGTATGAGCAAGTGTTTTGGCACCATTCCTTAAAAATCTGGCACTTCGACGGCCCTCAGACGTGAAAGTTGGACTACAATGACCCAGCTGGAAAGCATTGTGGTGCATTGTTCTCTACAATGCTTTTTTACCTGTCCAAGATCTGCTTGTTTTGATCTTCGTTAAATTATTTTATTTTTATGACATCACCTTGCCTAATTCTGCACGGATGAACTGGAAGTGCATGGATACGTGTGTCAGGATAGCAATGTCTATGTGACACAAACAAAACTCTGATTGGAGGAGCTGACTGAAGCTTGGTGGATCAGGTAGTTCATCGCAGACTGTTCGTGAAAGTAGGGCACTTATTGGGGATTTTTTCCGCAACCTCAGCAGGTCCTGGTAAAAAAAATCCCTGATAAGCACTGGCGCCTGGCTTCCTTCAGGACTAATTGGATAGCCCTGGCAGGTCAATTAGCCTGCGGTAAATTACCGTGGTCAATTGAATTCCCCCCTCTGTATTAGTTGCACACCCGTGCTGTGTGTTACAAGCTCTCATATTGCTGCACAAGATAATTAAAGCCTTCAAGGTGTGGAGAGAACATTTATAGGGACAGTCACATTTCTGTGTTACAGGATTGCTGTATAATGTTGGTAAGCAGTAAGAATACTGATAGTCGGGATCCCGGCTGCCACAATACCGACGCCGGGATCCCAACAGGGCCACCATACCGCCGCTGTTATACCGGCGAGGTAGGTGATTCCCCCTCTATGGGTGTCCACGACATCCATAGAGGGAGAATAGAACCCGTGGCGAGTGTAGCTCGCCACCGAGCCCGCAAGGGGCTTCATTGTGCTCGCCCCCTGCCGTCATTCCACCGCTCAGGATGCCGATGTCGGGATCCTGGCGTTCGACATCCCGGGAGGCAGGATCTCATACTGATCCCATAATGTTTGTTGATAGTTTGCAATCGATGTACAATGGTTTAGCAATCAGTAGTGGAGTTCTGATGTTTCTCTGCCATCAATGGCAGAGCATGCAGCAGTATTTTTATCCCCTGGTTCAGGGAGCACAGAGCTTAGCTCACATGCTGCCCCTCCCTCTACCCTGATTGGTTCATCACTTGCTAATTCCACCCATGGTTGAAGCCACTATAGTGATAGAAATCAATATTGTTGAATATTTCCTGCCATCAATGGAAACCACCGATGACACCATCAATGATAGACCCTTCGATGGCCATCCCTATTTTACAGCGTTAAATTTATGTAATGTCCACCCACAACAAACACATGACATTTACGGTGCCGAAAACTTGAACTAAATTGTGGGGTGCTAGTGTGAATCAGGTTCGGGTGATCAGAGCGGCAGACCTGCTTTACCTCTCAGACACAATGACAACACAAACATAATATAGTATCCAACTCCATTTTATTATCCTAACAAAATTTACAAGAGGCAGGTAAACAGGGAACTGGCGCACAATTGAAGCAGGCTGGTTATGGCTTCTAAATAACAGTCTCAGGTAACCAGCGTTAGCAATACAGGTAGCAGGTAAGCAAGTAACTGGTGCACAATTGAAGCAGGCTGTTATGGCTTCTAAATAATAGTCTCAGGTAACCAGCGTCAGAAATACAGGTAGCAGGTAAGCAGGAACTTGTGCACGATTAAAGCAGGCTGGTTATGGCTATTAAACGACAGTCTCAGGTAACCAGTGTTAGCAATACAGGTAGCAGGTAAGCAGGAACTTGTGCACAATTAAAGCAGGCTGGTTATGGCTACTAAACAACAGTCTCAGGTAACCAGCGTCAGCAATACAGGTAGCAGGTAAGCAGGAACTTGTGCACGATTAAAGCAGGCTGGTTATGGCTATTAAACGACAGTCTCAGGTAACCAGCGTTAGCAATACAAGTAGCAGGTAAGCAAGTAACTTGTGCACAATTAAAGCAGGCTGGTTATGGCTACTAAACAACAGTCTCAGGTAACCAGCGTCAGCAATACAGGTAGCAGGTAAGCAGGAACTTGTGCACGATTAAAGCAGGCTGGTTATGGCTATTAAACGACAGTCTCAGGTAACCAGCGTTAGCAATACAAGTAGCAGGTAAGCAGGAACTTGTGCACAATTAAAGCAGGCTGGTTATGGCTACTAAACAACAGTCTCAGGTAACCAGCGTCAGCAATACAGGTAGCAGGTAAGCAGGAACTTGTGCACGATTAAAGCAGGCTGGTTATGGCTACTAAACAACAGTCTCAGGTAACCAGCGTCAGCAATACAGGTAGCAGGTAAGCAGGAACTTGTGCACGATTAAAGCAGGCTGGTTATGGCTATTAAACGACAGTCTCAGGTAACCAGCGTTAGCAATACAAGTAGCAGGTAAGCAGGTAACTTGTGCACAATTAAAGCAGGCTGGTTATGGCTTCTAAATAATAGTCTCAGGTAACCAGCGTTGGCAATACAGGTGGCAGGTAAGCAGGTAACTGGTGCACAATTGAAGCAGGCTGGTTATGGCTTCTAAATAACAGTCTCAGGTAACCAGCGTAGGCAATACAGGTGGCAGGTAAGCAGGTAACTGGTGCACAACTGAAGCAGGCTGGTTATGGCTTCTAAATAACAGTCTCAGGTAACCAGCGTTAGCAATACAGGTAGCAGGTAAGCAGGAACTTGTGCACAATTAAAGCAGGCTGGTTATGGCTACTAAACAACAGTCTCAGGTAACCAGCGTTGGCAACACAAGTAATGGATAAACAGGAGACACGTGCACAGCTGAAGCAGGCTGGTTATGGCTTCTTAACAACAGTCTCAGGTAACCAGCATCAGCAATACAGGTAACAGGTAAGCAGGAACTTGTGCACGATTAAAGCAGGCTGGTTATGGCTATTAAACGACAGTCTCAGGTAACCAGCGTTATCAATACAAGTAGCAGGTAAGCAGGTAACTTGTGCACAATTAAAGCAGGCTGGTTATGGCTACTAAACAACAGTCTCAGGTAACCAGCGTCAGCAATACAGGTAGCAGGTAAGCAGGAACTTGTGCACGATTAAAGCAGGCTGGTTATGGCTACTAAACAACAGTCTCAGGTAACCAGCGTCAGCAATACAGGTAGCAGGTAAGCAGGAACTTGTGCACGATTAAAGCAGGCTGGTTATGGCTATTAAACGACAGTCTCAGGTAACCAGCGTTAGCAATACAAGTAGCAGGTAAGCAGGTAACTTGTGCACAATTAAAGCAGGCTGGTTATGGCTTCTAAATAATAGTCTCAGGTAACCAGCGTTGGCAATACAGGTGGCAGGTAAGCAGGTAACTGGTGCACAATTGAAGCAGGCTGGTTATGGCTTCTAAATAACAGTCTCAGGTAACCAGCGTTGGCAATACAGGTGGCAGGTAAGCAGGTAACTGGTGCACAACTGAAGCAGGCTGGTTATGGCTTCTAAATAACAGTCTCAGGTAACCAGCGTTAGCAATACAGGTAGCAGGTAAGCAGGAACTTGTGCACAATTAAAGCAGGCTGGTTATGGCTACTAAACAACAGTCTCAGGTAACCAGCGTTGGCAACACAAGTAGTGGATAAACAGGAGACACGTGCACAGCTGAAGCAGGCTGGTTATGGCTTCTTAACAACAGTCTCAGGTAACCAGCATCAGCAATACAGGTAACAGGTAAGCAGGAACTTGTGCACGATTAAAGCAGGCTGGTTATGGCTATTAAACGACAGTCTCAGGTAACCAGCGTTATCAATACAAGTAGCAGGTAAGCAGGTAACTTGTGCACAATTAAAGCAGGCTGGTTATGGCTACTAAACAACAGTCTCAGGTAACCAGCGTTGGCAACACAAGTAATGGATAAACAGGAGACACGTGCACAGCTGAAGCAGGCTGGTTATGGCTTCTTAACAACAGTCTCAGGTAACCAGCATCAGCAATACAGGTAACAGGTAAGCAGGAACTTGTGCACGATTAAAGCAGGCTGGTTATGGCTTGTAAACAACAGTCTCAGGTAACCAGCGTTCCTTAGTAGCGGATAAATGCATTAACATTAGCTTTCACACTGCTGGGCGGAGCTTGCATAAAAAAGAACTATCAGTACCAGCATTCCTTAATAGCAGATAAATGCATTAACATTAGCTTTCACACTGCTGGGCGGAGCTTGCATAAAAAGAACTATCAGTACCAGCATTCCTTAATAGCAGATAAATGCATTAACATTAGCTTTCACACTGCTGGGCGGAACTTGCAATAAAAGAACTATCGGTACCAGCATTCCTTAATAGCAGATAAATGCATTAACATTAGCTTTCACACTGCTGGGCGGAGCTTGCATAAAAAAGAACTATCAGTACCAGCATTCCTTAATAGCAGATAAATGCATTAACATTAGCTTTCACACTGCTGGGCGGAGCTTGCATAAAAAGAACTATCAGTACCAGCATTCCTTAATAGCAGACAAATGCATTAACATTAGCTTTTACACTGCTGGGCGGAGCTTGCATAAAAAGAACTATCAGTACCAGCAATCCTTAATAGCAGATAAATGCATTAACATTAGCTTTCACACTGCTGGGCGGAGCTTGCATAAAAAAGAACTATCAGTACCAGCATTCCTTAATAGCAGATAAATGCATTAACATTAGCTTTCACACTGCTGGGCGGAGCTTGCATAAAAAGAACTATCAGTACCAGCATTCCTTAATAGCAGATAAATGCATTAACATTAGCTTTCACACTGCTGGGCGGAGCTTGCATAAAAAGAACTATCAGTACCAGCATTCCTTAATAGCAGATAAATGCATTAACATTAGCTTTCACACTGCTGGGCGGAGCTTGCATAAAAAGAACTATCAGTACCAGCATTCCTTAATAGCAGATAAATGCATTAACATTAGCTTTCACACTGCTGGGCGGAGCTTGCATAAAAAGAACTATCAGTACCAGCATTCCTTAATAGCAGATAAATGCATTAACATTAGCTTTCACACTGCTGGGCGGAGCTTGCATAAAAAGAACTATCAGTACCAGCATTCCTTAATAGCAGATAAATGCATTAACATTAGCTTTCACACTGCTGGGCGGAGCTTGCATAAAAAAGAACTATCAGTACCAGCATTCCTTAATAGCAGACAAATGCATTAACATTAGCTTTCACACTGCTGGGCGGAGCTTGCATAAAAAGAACTATCAGTACCAGCATTCCTTAATAGCAGATAAATGCATTAACATTAGCTTTCACACTGCTGGGCGGAGCTTGCATAAAAAAGAACTATCAGTATCAGCAATCCTTAATAGCGGATAAATGCTTTAACATTAACTTTCACACTGCTGGGCGGAGCTTGCATAAAAAGAACTATCAGTATCAGCATTCCTTAATAGCAGATAAATGCATTAACATTAGCTTTCACACTGCTGGGCGGAGCTTGCATAAAAAAGAACTATCAGTACCAGCATTCCTTAATAGCAGATAAATACATTCACAAATATATAAGGGCAGTCTACCCCCTTTTACAACATTCCAAAACAAATATGCGGGGCACAGCACTAGTGGGGAGCCTCTTCCCCTGGAATACAATATATTGCCCCCAGATTACAGAGTCTTTGCAGCAGAAGGGGTTAAGCCGGGCACATACAAATGAGGGGAGCGCAACTCCTAATTATCTAAACTTGCGGGGGTACTGTGATGAGGGGAGCCCACCCCTTTTATTATTAATTGTCTCACCGGGGCACTCATGAAGGCCAACCTACCCACTTAGTAAATATGTTCCCCAAATGCAGAGTTCATGCAGCGGAAGGGGTTAAATACCGGACACAGGGGATCTTAGGGGTGTCTACACCTTTTTTCAAATACTATGTCCCCTATTAGCAGAGTTTTTGCAGCGGAGGGCACAACAGGGGCAGAGTTTCTGGCAGCGGAAGGGTTGTTTGCAAGTTCTCACCCATCGCTGCGGCGCTTCTGCCACCTCCGATCCTCCGCATCTTCAGCGTGGCTGTCTGGAGTCTCCCTCCTCAGTCTCCGGTCCGGTCTACTCCTCTTCAGCTGCCGCCGCGCCGTCTCCGGGTCTTCACTCCTCTTGTGCAGCAGACTCCGGTCCGCGCCGTCATCTCTACGCTGGGGTCTTCTCGGGTCCTCGCCGTACTCCAGCCGCCAGGGGTCCTCGCTGGGGTCTTCTTCCCGGGGTCGTCCTTCGCGGTGCCTGCGCGCTTCTCATCTGCCGCTCCTTGGAATCCAGGGGATGGATGTCATCACTGCTCTGCTGGACGGGCTGCGGTTCCTCCGGCCCAGCGCTCCAGTCTCTCAGCAGTGGCGGCTCTTCTCCGCACTCCATCCCCGCTGGCACTGACGCGGCCAGCTCTTCTCCTCAGGCAGGGTCTCCGGCATTCTTCTGGCACTGGTGCTCCGGTCGCTGGTTCTCCCCTCGGCTTCTTCTCTGCGCAGACGGTCCTCACACACTGGCAGGCGGCTCCTGGGGCTACATGGCGACACCTTCCCCAGGTAATCTTCCCATTCCTCCAGGGCTCCTCTGGCAGCGATCCTCCCAGCGCTGCATACTCCAGTCTTCAGGCTCTGGACACTACATGGCTCCACTTCCCCAGGTACATATTCCCATTCCTCCAGGGGCTCTCTCTCTCCTGTGCTGTGAGGCTTCTTTTAAGGGTACTGGTGCTCCTCCACCTCCCCTCTCCTCTATGATGACTGGCTCCCGGGGCCCCAGCAACAGACCACCCCCTGGTCACTCTGCCCTATAACCCAGGGGACCCAATCAGCTGGGGACATGTTTCCCAGACTTTTTATGTTGCTGGGTAAGAAGTGACAGGACCAGAGAATTGGCGGCAAAATCCCTGTCCCAAGCTGACAGGATCACATAAAGTTCAGCCCACAATCTACTCTGGGACTTGTAGTTCCACAATGTAAACAAACAAAAAAAAATCACAAGGGGATCTCCATGGTGCAATAGCTTCAGGGTATTACATTCTTCCCCCCTAAAATTATACGTGTCCTCACGTATACACCTTAACACTATACATCGGTTAACATAAGCCTTGAACTGGGTACAGCTCTGTTGGCAAACAAGTCATTGTGTCTGGAGCACAGGCCCGCCTGCGATTCTCTGATCCTGTTCGTGACGCCAAAATTTATGTAATGTCCACCCACAACAAACACATGACATTTACGGTGCCGAAAACTTGAACTAAATTGTGGGGTGCTAGTGTGAATCAGGTTCGGGTGATCAGAGCGGCAGACCTGCTTTACCTCTCAGACACAATGACAACACAAACATAATATAGTATCCAACTTCATTTTATTATCCTAACAAAATTTACAAGAGGCAGGTAAACAGGGAACTGGCGCACAATTGAAGCAGGCTGGTTATGGCTTCTAAATAACAGTCTCAGGTAACCAGCGTTAGCAATACAGGTAGCAGGTAAGCAAGTAACTGGTGCACAATTGAAGCAGGCTGGTTATGGCTTCTAAATAATAGTCTCAGGTAACCAGCGTCAGAAATACAGGTAGCAGGTAAGCAGGAACTTGTGCACGATTAAAGCAGGCTGGTTATGTCTATTAAACGACAGTCTCAGGTAACCAGTGTTAGCAATACAGGTAGCAGGTAAGCAGGAACTTGTGCACAATTAAAGCAGGCTGGTTATGGCTACTAAACAACAGTCTCAGGTAACCAGCGTCAGCAATACAGGTAGCAGGTAAGCAGGAACTTGTGCACGATTAAAGCAGGCTGGTTATGGCTATTAAACGACAGTCTCAGGTAACCAGCATTAGCAATACAAGTAGCAGGTAAGCAAGTAACTTGTGCACAATTAAAGCAGGCTGGTTATGGCTACTAAACAACAGTCTCAGGTAACCAGCGTCAGCAATACAGGTAGCAGGTAAGCAGGAACTTGTGCACGATTAAAGCAGGCTGGTTATGGCTATTAAACGACAGTCTCAGGTAACCAGCGTTAGCAATACAAGTAGCAGGTAAGCAGGAACTTGTGCACAATTAAAGCAGGCTGGTTATGGCTACTAAACAACAGTCTCAGGTAACCAGCGTCAGCAATACAGGTAGCAGGTAAGCAGGAACTTGTGCACGATTAAAGCAGGCTGGTTATGGCTACTAAACAACAGTCTCAGGTAACCAGCGTCAGCAATACAGGTAGCAGGTAAGCAGGAACTTGTGCACGATTAAAGCAGGCTGGTTATGGCTTCTAAATAATAGTCTCAGGTAACCAGCGTTGGCAATACAGGTGGCAGGTAAGCAGGTAACTGGTGCACAATTGAAGCAGGCTGGTTATGGCTTCTAAATAACAGTCTCAGGTAACCAGCGTTGGCAATACAGGTGGCAGGTAAGCAGGTAACTGGTGCACAACTGAAGCAGGCTGGTTATGGCTTCTAAATAACAGTCTCAGGTAACCAGCGTTAGCAATACAGGTAGCAGGTAAGCAGGAACTTGTGCACAATTAAAGCAGGCTGGTTATGGCTACTAAACAACAGTCTCAGGTAACCAGCGTTGGCAACACAAGTAATGGATAAACAGGAGACACGTGCACAGCTGAAGCAGGCTGGTTATGGCTTCTTAACAACAGTCTCAGGTAACCAGCATCAGCAATACAGGTAACAGGTAAGCAGGAACTTGTGCACGATTAAAGCAGGCTGGTTATGGCTATTAAACGACAGTCTCAGGTAACCAGCGTTATCAATACAAGTAGCAGGTAAGCAGGTAACTTGTGCACAATTAAAGCAGGCTGGTTATGGCTACTAAACAACAGTCTCAGGTAACCAGCGTTGGCAACACAAGTAATGGATAAACAGGAGACACGTGCACAGCTGAAGCAGGCTGGTTATGGCTTCTTAACAACAGTCTCAGGTAACCAGCATCAGCAATACAGGTAACAGGTAAGCAGGAACTTGTGCACGATTAAAGCAGGCTGGTTATGGCTTGTAAACAACAGTCTCAGGTAACCAGCGTTCCTTAGTAGCGGATAAATGCATTAACATTAGCTTTCACACTGCTGGGCGGAGCTTGCATAAAAAAGAACTATCAGTACCAGCATTCCTTAATAGCAGATAAATGCATTAACATTAGCTTTCACACTGCTGGGCGGAGCTTGCATAAAAAGAACTATCAGTACCAGCATTCCTTAATAGCAGATAAATGCATTAACATTAGCTTTCACACTGCTGGGCGGAACTTGCAATAAAAGAACTATCGGTACCAGCATTCCTTAATAGCAGATAAATGCATTAACATTAGCTTTCACACTGCTGGGCGGAGCTTGCATAAAAAAGAACTATCAGTACCAGCATTCCTTAATAGCAGATAAATGCATTAACATTAGCTTTCACACTGCTGGGCGGAGCTTGCATAAAAAGAACTATCAGTACCAGCATTCCTTAATAGCAGATAAATGCATTAACATTAGCTTTCACACTGCTGGGCGGAGCTTGCATAAAAAGAACTATCAGTACCAGCATTCCTTAATAGCAGATAAATGCATTAACATTAGCTTTCACACTGCTGGGCGGAGCTTGCATAAAAAGAACTATCAGTACCAGCATTCCTTAATAGCAGATAAATGCATTAACATTAGCTTTCACACTGCTGGGCGGAGCTTGCATAAAAAAGAACTATCAGTACCAGCATTCCTTAATAGCAGACAAATGCATTAACATTAGCTTTCACACTGCTGGGCGGAGCTTGCATAAAAAGAACTATCAGTACCAGCATTCCTTAATAGCAGATAAATGCATTAACATTAGCTTTCACACTGCTGGGCGGAGCTTGCATAAAAAAGAACTATCAGTATCAGCAATCCTTAATAGCGGATAAATGCTTTAACATTAACTTTCACACTGCTGGGCGGAGCTTGCATAAAAAGAACTATCAGTATCAGCATTCCTTAATAGCAGATAAATGCATTAACATTAGCTTTCACACTGCTGGGCGGAGCTTGCATAAAAAAGAACTATCAGTACCAGCATTCCTTAATAGCAGATAAATACATTCACAAATATATAAGGGCAGTCTACCCCCTTTTACAACATTCCAAAACAAATATGCGGGGCACAGCACTAGTGGGGAGCCTCTTCCCCTGGAATACAATATATTGCCCCCAGATTACAGAGTCTTTGCAGCAGAAGGGGTTAAGCCGGGCACATACAAATGAGGGGAGCGCAACTCCTAATTATCTAAACTTGCGGGGGTACTGTGATGAGGGGAGCCCACCCCTTTTATTATTAATTGTCTCACCGGGGCACTCATGAAGGCCAACCTACCCACTTAGTAAATATGTTCCCCAAATGCAGAGTTCATGCAGCGGAAGGGGTTAAATACCGGACACAGGGGATCTTAGGGGTGTCTACACCTTTTTTCAAATACTATGTCCCCTATTAGCAGAGTTTTTGCAGCGGAGGGCACAACAGGGGCAGAGTTTCTGGCAGCGGAAGGGTTGTTTGCAAGTTCTCACCCATCGCTGCGGCGCTTCTGCCACCTCCGATCCTCCGCATCTTCAGCGTGGCTGTCTGGAGTCTCCCTCCTCAGTCTCCGGTCCGGTCTACTCCTCTTCAGCTGCCGCCGCGCCGTCTCCGGGTCTTCACTCCTCTTGTGCAGCAGACTCCGGTCCGCGCCGTCATCTCTACGCTGGGGTCTTCTCGGGTCCTCGCCGTACTCCAGCCGCCAGGGGTCCTCGCTGGGGTCTTCTTCCCGGGGTCGTCCTTCGCGGTGCCTGCGCGCTTCTCATCTGCCGCTCCTTGGAATCCAGGGGATGGATGTCATCACTGCTCTGCTGGACGGGCTGCGGTTCCTCCGGCCCAGCGCTCCAGTCTCTCAGCAGTGGCGGCTCTTCTCCGCACTCCATCCCCGCTGGCACTGACGCGGCCAGCTCTTCTCCTCAGGCAGGGTCTCCGGCATTCTTCTGGCACTGGTGCTCCGGTCGCTGGTTCTCCCCTCGGCTTCTTCTCTGCGCAGACGGTCCTCACACACTGGCAGGCGGCTCCTGGGGCTACATGGCGACACCTTCCCCAGGTAATCTTCCCATTCCTCCAGGGCTCCTCTGGCAGCGATCCTCCCAGCGCTGCATACTCCAGTCTTCAGGCTCTGGACACTACATGGCTCCACTTCCCCAGGTACATATTCCCATTCCTCCAGGGGCTCTCTCTCTCCTGTGCTGTGAGGCTTCTTTTAAGGGTACTGGTGCTCCTCCACCTCCCCTCTCCTCTATGATGACTGGCTCCCGGGGCCCCAGCAACAGACCACCCCCTGGTCACTCTGCCCTATAACCCAGGGGACCCAATCAGCTGGGGACATGTTTCCCAGACTTTTTATGTTGCTGGGTAAGAAGTGACAGGACCAGAGAATTGGCGGCAAAATCCCTGTCCCAAGCTGACAGGATCACATAAAGTTCAGCCCACAATCTACTCTGGGACTTGTAGTTCCACAATGTAAACAAAAAAAAAATCACAAGGGGATCTCCATGGTGCAATAGCTTCAGGGTATTACATTCTTCCCCCCTAAAATTATACGTGTCCTCACGTATACACCTTAACACTATACATCGGTTAACATAAGCCTTGAACTGGGTACAGCTCTGTTGGCAAACAAGTCATTGTGTCTGGAGCACAGGCCCGCCTGCGATTCTCTGATCCTGTTCGTGACGCCAAAATTTATGTAATGTCCACCCACAACAAACACATGACATTTACGGTGCCGAAAACTTGAACTAAATTGTGGGGTGCTAGTGTGAATCAGGTTCGGGTGATCAGAGCGGCAGACCTGCTTTACCTCTCAGACACAATGACAACACAAACATAATATAGTATCCAACTTCATTTTATTATCCTAACAAAATTTACAAGAGGCAGGTAAACAGGGAACTGGCGCACAATTGAAGCAGGCTGGTTATGGCTTCTAAATAACAGTCTCAGGTAACCAGCGTTAGCAATACAGGTAGCAGGTAAGCAAGTAACTGGTGCACAATTGAAGCAGGCTGGTTATGGCTTCTAAATAATAGTCTCAGGTAACCAGCGTCAGAAATACAGGTAGCAGGTAAGCAGGAACTTGTGCACGATTAAAGCAGGCTGGTTATGTCTATTAAACGACAGTCTCAGGTAACCAGTGTTAGCAATACAGGTAGCAGGTAAGCAGGAACTTGTGCACAATTAAAGCAGGCTGGTTATGGCTACTAAACAACAGTCTCAGGTAACCAGCGTCAGCAATACAGGTAGGAGGTAAGCAGGAACTTGTGCACGATTAAAGCAGGCTGGTTATGGCTATTAAACGACAGTCTCAGGTAACCAGCATTAGCAATACAAGTAGCAGGTAAGCAAGTAACTTGTGCACAATTAAAGCAGGCTGGTTATGGCTACTAAACAACAGTCTCAGGTAACCAGCGTCAGCAATACAGGTAGCAGGTAAGCAGGAACTTGTGCACGATTAAAGCAGGCTGGTTATGGCTATTAAACGACAGTCTCAGGTAACCAGCGTTAGCAATACAAGTAGCAGGTAAGCAGGAACTTGTGCACAATTAAAGCAGGCTGGTTATGGCTACTAAACAACAGTCTCAGGTAACCAGCGTCAGCAATACAGGTAGCAGGTAAGCAGGAACTTGTGCACGATTAAAGCAGGCTGGTTATGGCTACTAAACAACAGTCTCAGGTAACCAGCGTCAGCAATACAGGTAGCAGGTAAGCAGGAACTTGTGCACGATTAAAGCAGGCTGGTTATGGCTTCTAAATAATAGTCTCAGGTAACCAGCGTTGGCAATACAGGTGGCAGGTAAGCAGGTAACTGGTGCACAATTGAAGCAGGCTGGTTATGGCTTCTAAATAACAGTCTCAGGTAACCAGCGTTGGCAATACAGGTGGCAGGTAAGCAGGTAACTGGTGCACAACTGAAGCAGGCTGGTTATGGCTTCTAAATAACAGTCTCAGGTAACCAGCGTTAGCAATACAGGTAGCAGGTAAGCAGGAACTTGTGCACAATTAAAGCAGGCTGGTTATGGCTACTAAACAACAGTCTCAGGTAACCAGCGTTGGCAACACAAGTAATGGATAAACAGGAGACACGTGCACAGCTGAAGCAGGCTGGTTATGGCTTCTTAACAACAGTCTCAGGTAACCAGCATCAGCAATACAGGTAACAGGTAAGCAGGAACTTGTGCACGATTAAAGCAGGCTGGTTATGGCTATTAAACGACAGTCTCAGGTAACCAGCGTTATCAATACAAGTAGCAGGTAAGCAGGTAACTTGTGCACAATTAAAGCAGGCTGGTTATGGCTACTAAACAACAGTCTCAGGTAACCAGCGTTGGCAACACAAGTAATGGATAAACAGGAGACACGTGCACAGCTGAAGCAGGCTGGTTATGGCTTCTTAACAACAGTCTCAGGTAACCAGCATCAGCAATACAGGTAACAGGTAAGCAGGAACTTGTGCACGATTAAAGCAGGCTGGTTATGGCTTGTAAACAACAGTCTCAGGTAACCAGCGTTCCTTAGTAGCGGATAAATGCATTAACATTAGCTTTCACACTGCTGGGCGGAGCTTGCATAAAAAAGAACTATCAGTACCAGCATTCCTTAATAGCAGATAAATGCATTAACATTAGCTTTCACACTGCTGGGCGGAGCTTGCATAAAAAGAACTATCAGTACCAGCATTCCTTAATAGCAGATAAATGCATTAACATTAGCTTTCACACTGCTGGGCGGAACTTGCAATAAAAGAACTATCGGTACCAGCATTCCTTAATAGCAGATAAATGCATTAACATTAGCTTTCACACTGCTGGGCGGAGCTTGCATAAAAAAGAACTATCAGTACCAGCATTCCTTAATAGCAGATAAATGCATTAACATTAGCTTTCACACTGCTGGGCGGAGCTTGCATAAAAAGAACTATCAGTACCAGCATTCCTTAATAGCAGACAAATGCATTAACATTAGCTTTTACACTGCTGGGCGGAGCTTGCATAAAAAGAACTATCAGTACCAGCAATCCTTAATAGCAGATAAATGCATTAACATTAGCTTTCACACTGCAGGGCGGAGCTTGCATAAAAAAGAACTATCAGTACCAGCATTCCTTAATAGCAGATAAATGCATTAACATTAGCTTTCACACTGCTGGGCGGAGCTTGCATAAAAAGAACTATCAGTACCAGCATTCCTTAATAGCAGATAAATGCATTAACATTAGCTTTCACACTGCTGGGCGGAGCTTGCATAAAAAGAACTATCAGTACCAGCATTCCTTAATAGCAGATAAATGCATTAACATTAGCTTTCACACTGCTGGGCGGAGCTTGCATAAAAAGAACTATCAGTACCAGCATTCCTTAATAGCAGATAAATGCATTAACATTAGCTTTCACACTGCTGGGCGGAGCTTGCATAAAAAGAACTATCAGTACCAGCATTCCTTAATAGCAGATAAATGCATTAACATTAGCTTTCACACTGCTGGGCGGAGCTTGCATAAAAAGAACTATCAGTACCAGCATTCCTTAATAGCAGATAAATGCATTAACATTAGCTTTCACACTGCTGGGCGGAGCTTGCATAAAAAAGAACTATCAGTACCAGCATTCCTTAATAGCAGACAAATGCATTAACATTAGCTTTCACACTGCTGGGCGGAGCTTGCATAAAAAGAACTATCAGTACCAGCATTCCTTAATAGCAGATAAATGCATTAACATTAGCTTTCACACTGCTGGGCGGAGCTTGCATAAAAAAGAACTATCAGTATCAGCAATCCTTAATAGCGGATAAATGCTTTAACATTAACTTTCACACTGCTGGGCGGAGCTTGCATAAAAAGAACTATCAGTATCAGCATTCCTTAATAGCAGATAAATGCATTAACATTAGCTTTCACACTGCTGGGCGGAGCTTGCATAAAAAAGAACTATCAGTACCAGCATTCCTTAATAGCAGATAAATACATTCACAAATATATAAGGGCAGTCTACCCCCTTTTACAACATTCCAAAACAAATATGCGGGGCACAGCACTAGTGGGGAGCCTCTTCCCCTGGAATACAATATATTGCCCCCAGATTACAGCGTCTTTGCAGCAGAAGGGGTTAAGCCGGGCACATACAAATGAGGGGAGCGCAACTCCTAATTATCTAAACTTGCGGGGGTACTGTGATGAGGGGAGCCCACCCCTTTTATTATTCATTGTCTCACCGGGGCACTCATGAAGGCCAACCTACCCACTTAGTAAATATGTTCCCCAAATGCAGAGTTCATGCAGCGGAAGGGGTTAAATACCGGACACAGGGGATCTTAGGGGTGTCTACACCTTTTTTCAAATACTATGTCCCCTATTAGCAGAGTTTTTGCAGCGGAGGGCACAACAGGGGCAGAGTTTCTGGCAGCGGAAGGGTTGTTTGCAAGTTCTCACCCATCGCTGCGGCGCTTCTGCCACCTCCGATCCTCCGCATCTTCAGCGTGGCTGTCTGGAGTCTCCCTCCTCAGTCTCCGGTCCGGTCTACTCCTCTTCAGCTGCCGCCGCGCCGTCTCCGGGTCTTCACTCCTCTTGTGCAGCAGACTCCGGTCCGCGCCGTCATCTCTACGCTGGGGTCTTCTCGGGTCCTCGCCGTACTCCAGCCGCCAGGGGTCCTCGCTGGGGTCTTCTTCCCGGGGTCGTCCTTCGCGGTGCCTGCGCGCTTCTCATCTGCCGCTCCTTGGAATCCAGGGGACGGATGTCATCACTGCTCTGCTGGACGGGCTGCGGTTCCTCCGGCCCAGCGCTCCAGTCTCTCAGCAGCGGCGGCTCTTCTCCGCACTCCATCCCCGCTGGCACTGACGCGGCCAGCTCTTCTCCTCAGGCAGGGTCTCCGGCATTCTTCTGGCACTGGTGCTCCGGTCGCTGGTTCTCCCCTCGGCTTCTTCTCTGCGCAGACGGTCCTCACACACTGGCAGGCGGCTCCTGGGGCTACATGGCGACACCTTCCCCAGGTAATCTTCCCATTCCTCCAGGGCTCCTCTGGCAGCGATCCTCCCAGCGCTGCATACTCCAGTCTTCAGGCTCTGGACACTACATGGCTCCACTTCCCCAGGTACATATTCCCATTCCTCCAGGGGCTCTCTCTCTCCTGTGCTGTGAGGCTTCTTTTAAGGGTACTGGTGCTCCTCCACCTCCCCTCTCCTCTATGATGACTGGCTCCCGGGGCCCCAGCAACAGACCACCCCCTGGTCACTCTGCCCTATAACCCAGGGGACCCAATCAGCTGGGGACATGTTTCCCAGACTTTTTATGTTGCTGGGTAAGAAGTGACAGGACCAGAGAATTGGCGGCAAAATCCCTGTCCCAAGCTGACAGGATCACATAAAGTTCAGCCCACAATCTACTCTGGGACTTGTAGTTCCACAATGTAAACAAACAAAAAAAAATCACAAGGGGATCTCCATGGTGCAATAGCTTCAGGGTATTACATTCTTCCCCCCTAAAATTATACGTGTCCTCACGTATACACCTTAACACTATACATCGGTTAACATAAGCCTTGAACTGGGTACAGCTCTGTTGGCAAACAAGTCATTGTGTCTGGAGCACAGGCCCGCCTGCGATTCTCTGATCCTGTTCGTGACGCCAAAATTTATGTAATGTCCACCCACAACAAACACATGACATTTACGGTGCCGAAAACTTGAACTAAATTGTGGGGTGCTAGTGTGAATCAGGTTCGGGTGATCAGAGCGGCAGACCTGCTTTACCTCTCAGACACAATGACAACACAAACATAATATAGTATCCAACTTCATTTTATTATCCTAACAAAATTTACAAGAGGCAGGTAAACAGGGAACTGGCGCACAATTGAAGCAGGCTGGTTATGGCTTCTAAATAACAGTCTCAGGTAACCAGCGTTAGCAATACAGGTAGCAGGTAAGCAAGTAACTGGTGCACAATTGAAGCAGGCTGGTTATGGCTTCTAAATAATAGTCTCAGGTAACCAGCGTCAGAAATACAGGTAGCAGGTAAGCAGGAACTTGTGCACGATTAAAGCAGGCTGGTTATGTCTATTAAACGACAGTCTCAGGTAACCAGTGTTAGCAATACAGGTAGCAGGTAAGCAGGAACTTGTGCACAATTAAAGCAGGCTGGTTATGGCTACTAAACAACAGTCTCAGGTAACCAGCGTCAGCAATACAGGTAGCAGGTAAGCAGGAACTTGTGCACGATTAAAGCAGGCTGGTTATGGCTATTAAACGACAGTCTCAGGTAACCAGCATTAGCAATACAAGTAGCAGGTAAGCAAGTAACTTGTGCACAATTAAAGCAGGCTGGTTATGGCTACTAAACAACAGTCTCAGGTAACCAGCGTCAGCAATACAGGTAGCAGGTAAGCAGGAACTTGTGCACGATTAAAGCAGGCTGGTTATGGCTATTAAACGACAGTCTCAGGTAACCAGCGTTAGCAATACAAGTAGCAGGTAAGCAGGAACTTGTGCACAATTAAAGCAGGCTGGTTATGGCTACTAAACAACAGTCTCAGGTAACCAGCGTCAGCAATACAGGTAGCAGGTAAGCAGGAACTTGTGCACGATTAAAGCAGGCTGGTTATGGCTACTAAACAACAGTCTCAGGTAACCAGCGTCAGCAATACAGGTAGCAGGTAAGCAGGAACTTGTGCACGATTAAAGCAGGCTGGTTATGGCTTCTAAATAATAGTCTCAGGTAACCAGCGTTGGCAATACAGGTGGCAGGTAAGCAGGTAACTGGTGCACAATTGAAGCAGGCTGGTTATGGCTTCTAAATAACAGTCTCAGGTAACCAGCGTTGGCAATACAGGTGGCAGGTAAGCAGGTAACTGGTGCACAACTGAAGCAGGCTGGTTATGGCTTCTAAATAACAGTCTCAGGTAACCAGCGTTAGCAATACAGGTAGCAGGTAAGCAGGAACTTGTGCACAATTAAAGCAGGCTGGTTATGGCTACTAAACAACAGTCTCAGGTAACCAGCGTTGGCAACACAAGTAATGGATAAACAGGAGACACGTGCACAGCTGAAGCAGGCTGGTTATGGCTTCTTAACAACAGTCTCAGGTAACCAGCATCAGCAATACAGGTAACAGGTAAGCAGGAACTTGTGCACGATTAAAGCAGGCTGGTTATGGCTATTAAACGACAGTCTCAGGTAACCAGCGTTATCAATACAAGTAGCAGGTAAGCAGGTAACTTGTGCACAATTAAAGCAGGCTGGTTATGGCTACTAAACAACAGTCTCAGGTAACCAGCGTTGGCAACACAAGTAATGGATAAACAGGAGACACGTGCACAGCTGAAGCAGGCTGGTTATGGCTTCTTAACAACAGTCTCAGGTAACCAGCATCAGCAATACAGGTAACAGGTAAGCAGGAACTTGTGCACGATTAAAGCAGGCTGGTTATGGCTTGTAAACAACAGTCTCAGGTAACCAGCGTTCCTTAGTAGCGGATAAATGCATTAACATTAGCTTTCACACTGCTGGGCGGAGCTTGCATAAAAAAGAACTATCAGTACCAGCATTCCTTAATAGCAGATAAATGCATTAACATTAGCTTTCACACTGCTGGGCGGAGCTTGCATAAAAAGAACTATCAGTACCAGCATTCCTTAATAGCAGATAAATGCATTAACATTAGCTTTCACACTGCTGGGCGGAACTTGCAATAAAAGAACTATCGGTACCAGCATTCCTTAATAGCAGATAAATGCATTAACATTAGCTTTCACACTGCTGGGCGGAGCTTGCATAAAAAAGAACTATCAGTACCAGCATTCCTTAATAGCAGATAAATGCATTAACATTAGCTTTCACACTGCTGGGCGGAGCTTGCATAAAAAGAACTATCAGTACCAGCATTCCTTAATAGCAGATAAATGCATTAACATTAGCTTTCACACTGCTGGGCGGAGCTTGCATAAAAAGAACTATCAGTACCAGCATTCCTTAATAGCAGATAAATGCATTAACATTAGCTTTCACACTGCTGGGCGGAGCTTGCATAAAAAGAACTATCAGTACCAGCATTCCTTAATAGCAGATAAATGCATTAACATTAGCTTTCACACTGCTGGGCGGAGCTTGCATAAAAAAGAACTATCAGTACCAGCATTCCTTAATAGCAGACAAATGCATTAACATTAGCTTTCACACTGCTGGGCGGAGCTTGCATAAAAAGAACTATCAGTACCAGCATTCCTTAATAGCAGATAAATGCATTAACATTAGCTTTCACACTGCTGGGCGGAGCTTGCATAAAAAAGAACTATCAGTATCAGCAATCCTTAATAGCGGATAAATGCTTTAACATTAACTTTCACACTGCTGGGCGGAGCTTGCATAAAAAGAACTATCAGTATCAGCATTCCTTAATAGCAGATAAATGCATTAACATTAGCTTTCACACTGCTGGGCGGAGCTTGCATAAAAAAGAACTATCAGTACCAGCATTCCTTAATAGCAGATAAATACATTCACAAATATATAAGGGCAGTCTACCCCCTTTTACAACATTCCAAAACAAATATGCGGGGCACAGCACTAGTGGGGAGCCTCTTCCCCTGGAATACAATATATTGCCCCCAGATTACAGAGTCTTTGCAGCAGAAGGGGTTAAGCCGGGCACATACAAATGAGGGGAGCGCAACTCCTAATTATCTAAACTTGCGGGGGTACTGTGATGAGGGGAGCCCACCCCTTTTATTATTAATTGTCTCACCGGGGCACTCATGAAGGCCAACCTACCCACTTAGTAAATATGTTCCCCAAATGCAGAGTTCATGCAGCGGAAGGGGTTAAATACCGGACACAGGGGATCTTAGGGGTGTCTACACCTTTTTTCAAATACTATGTCCCCTATTAGCAGAGTTTTTGCAGCGGAGGGCACAACAGGGGCAGAGTTTCTGGCAGCGGAAGGGTTGTTTGCAAGTTCTCACCCATCGCTGCGGCGCTTCTGCCACCTCCGATCCTCCGCATCTTCAGCGTGGCTGTCTGGAGTCTCCCTCCTCAGTCTCCGGTCCGGTCTACTCCTCTTCAGCTGCCGCCGCGCCGTCTCCGGGTCTTCACTCCTCTTGTGCAGCAGACTCCGGTCCGCGCCGTCATCTCTACGCTGGGGTCTTCTCGGGTCCTCGCCGTACTCCAGCCGCCAGGGGTCCTCGCTGGGGTCTTCTTCCCGGGGTCGTCCTTCGCGGTGCCTGCGCGCTTCTCATCTGCCGCTCCTTGGAATCCAGGGGATGGATGTCATCACTGCTCTGCTGGACGGGCTGCGGTTCCTCCGGCCCAGCGCTCCAGTCTCTCAGCAGCGGCGGCTCTTCTCCGCACTCCATCCCCGCTGGCACTGACGCGGCCAGCTCTTCTCCTCAGGCAGGGTCTCCGGCATTCTTCTGGCACTGGTGCTCCGGTCGCTGGTTCTCCCCTCGGCTTCTTCTCTGCGCAGACGGTCCTCACACACTGGCAGGCGGCTCCTGGGGCTACATGGCGACACCTTCCCCAGGTAATCTTCCCATTCCTCCAGGGCTCCTCTGGCAGCGATCCTCCCAGCGCTGCATACTCCAGTCTTCAGGCTCTGGACACTACATGGCTCCACTTCCCCAGGTACATATTCCCATTCCTCCAGGGGCTCTCTCTCTCCTGTGCTGTGAGGCTTCTTTTAAGGGTACTGGTGCTCCTCCACCTCCCCTCTCCTCTATGATGACTGGCTCCCGGGGCCCCAGCAACAGACCACCCCCTGGTCACTCTGCCCTATAACCCAGGGGACCCAATCAGCTGGGGACATGTTTCCCAGACTTTTTATGTTGCTGGGTAAGAAGTGACAGGACCAGAGAATTGGCGGCAAAATCCCTGTCCCAAGCTGACAGGATCACATAAAGTTCAGCCCACAATCTACTCTGGGACTTGTAGTTCCACAATGTAAACAAAAAAAAAATCACAAGGGGATCTCCATGGTGCAATAGCTTCAGGGTATTACATTCTTCCCCCCTAAAATTATACGTGTCCTCACGTATACACCTTAACACTATACATCGGTTAACATAAGCCTTGAACTGGGTACAGCTCTGTTGGCAAACAAGTCATTGTGTCTGGAGCACAGGCCCACCTGCGATTCTCTGATCCTGTTCGTGACGCCAAAATTTATGTAATGTCCACCCACAACAAACACATGACATTTACGGTGCCGAAAACTTGAACTAAATTGTGGGGTGCTAGTGTGAATCAGGTTCGGGTGATCAGAGCGGCAGACCTGCTTTACCTCTCAGACACAATGACAACACAAACATAATATAGTATCCAACTTCATTTTATTATCCTAACAAAATTTACAAGAGGCAGGTAAACAGGGAACTGGCGCACAATTGAAGCAGGCTGGTTATGGCTTCTAAATAACAGTCTCAGGTAACCAGCGTTAGCAATACAGGTAGCAGGTAAGCAAGTAACTGGTGCACAATTGAAGCAGGCTGGTTATGGCTTCTAAATAATAGTCTCAGGTAACCAGCGTCAGAAATACAGGTAGCAGGTAAGCAGGAACTTGTGCACGATTAAAGCAGGCTGGTTATGTCTATTAAACGACAGTCTCAGGTAACCAGTGTTAGCAATACAGGTAGCAGGTAAGCAGGAACTTGTGCACAATTAAAGCAGGCTGGTTATGGCTACTAAACAACAGTCTCAGGTAACCAGCGTCAGCAATACAGGTAGCAGGTAAGCAGGAACTTGTGCACGATTAAAGCAGGCTGGTTATGGCTATTAAACGACAGTCTCAGGTAACCAGCATTAGCAATACAAGTAGCAGGTAAGCAAGTAACTTGTGCACAATTAAAGCAGGCTGGTTATGGCTACTAAACAACAGTCTCAGGTAACCAGCGTCAGCAATACAGGTAGCAGGTAAGCAGGAACTTGTGCACGATTAAAGCAGGCTGGTTATGGCTATTAAACGACAGTCTCAGGTAACCAGCGTTAGCAATACAAGTAGCAGGTAAGCAGGAACTTGTGCACAATTAAAGCAGGCTGGTTATGGCTACTAAACAACAGTCTCAGGTAACCAGCGTCAGCAATACAGGTAGCAGGTAAGCAGGAACTTGTGCACGATTAAAGCAGGCTGGTTATGGCTACTAAACAACAGTCTCAGGTAACCAGCGTCAGCAATACAGGTAGCAGGTAAGCAGGAACTTGTGCACGATTAAAGCAGGCTGGTTATGGCTTCTAAATAATAGTCTCAGGTAACCAGCGTTGGCAATACAGGTGGCAGGTAAGCAGGTAACTGGTGCACAATTGAAGCAGGCTGGTTATGGCTTCTAAATAACAGTCTCAGGTAACCAGCGTTGGCAATACAGGTGGCAGGTAAGCAGGTAACTGGTGCACAACTGAAGCAGGCTGGTTATGGCTTCTAAATAACAGTCTCAGGTAACCAGCGTTAGCAATACAGGTAGCAGGTAAGCAGGAACTTGTGCACAATTAAAGCAGGCTGGTTATGGCTACTAAACAACAGTCTCAGGTAACCAGCGTTGGCAACACAAGTAATGGATAAACAGGAGACACGTGCACAGCTGAAGCAGGCTGGTTATGGCTTCTTAACAACAGTCTCAGGTAACCAGCATCAGCAATACAGGTAACAGGTAAGCAGGAACTTGTGCACGATTAAAGCAGGCTGGTTATGGCTATTAAACGACAGTCTCAGGTAACCAGCGTTATCAATACAAGTAGCAGGTAAGCAGGTAACTTGTGCACAATTAAAGCAGGCTGGTTATGGCTACTAAACAACAGTCTCAGGTAACCAGCGTTGGCAACACAAGTAATGGATAAACAGGAGACACGTGCACAGCTGAAGCAGGCTGGTTATGGCTTCTTAACAACAGTCTCAGGTAACCAGCATCAGCAATACAGGTAACAGGTAAGCAGGAACTTGTGCACGATTAAAGCAGGCTGGTTATGGCTTGTAAACAACAGTCTCAGGTAACCAGCGTTCCTTAGTAGCGGATAAATGCATTAACATTAGCTTTCACACTGCTGGGCGGAGCTTGCATAAAAAAGAACTATCAGTACCAGCATTCCTTAATAGCAGATAAATGCATTAACATTAGCTTTCACACTGCTGGGCGGAGCTTGCATAAAAAGAACTATCAGTACCAGCATTCCTTAATAGCAGATAAATGCATTAACATTAGCTTTCACACTGCTGGGCGGAACTTGCAATAAAAGAACTATCGGTACCAGCATTCCTTAATAGCAGATAAATGCATTAACATTAGCTTTCACACTGCTGGGCGGAGCTTGCATAAAAAAGAACTATCAGTACCAGCATTCCTTAATAGCAGATAAATGCATTAACATTAGCTTTCACACTGCTGGGCGGAGCTTGCATAAAAAGAACTATCAGTACCAGCATTCCTTAATAGCAGACAAATGCATTAACATTAGCTTTTACACTGCTGGGCGGAGCTTGCATAAAAAGAACTATCAGTACCAGCAATCCTTAATAGCAGATAAATGCATTAACATTAGCTTTCACACTGCTGGGCGGAGCTTGCATAAAAAAGAACTATCAGTACCAGCATTCCTTAATAGCAGATAAATGCATTAACATTAGCTTTCACACTGCTGGGCGGAGCTTGCATAAAAAGAACTATCAGTACCAGCATTCCTTAATAGCAGATAAATGCATTAACATTAGCTTTCACACTGCTGGGCGGAGCTTGCATAAAAAGAACTATCAGTACCAGCATTCCTTAATAGCAGATAAATGCATTAACATTAGCTTTCACACTGCTGGGCGGAGCTTGCATAAAAAGAACTATCAGTACCAGCATTCCTTAATAGCAGATAAATGCATTAACATTAGCTTTCACACTGCTGGGCGGAGCTTGCATAAAAAGAACTATCAGTACCAGCATTCCTTAATAGCAGATAAATGCATTAACATTAGCTTTCACACTGCTGGGCGGAGCTTGCATAAAAAGAACTATCAGTACCAGCATTCCTTAATAGCAGATAAATGCATTAACATTAGCTTTCACACTGCTGGGCGGAGCTTGCATAAAAAGAACTATCAGTACCAGCATTCCTTAATAGCAGATAAATGCATTAACATTAGCTTTCACACTGCTGGGCGGAGCTTGCATAAAAAGAACTATCAGTACCAGCATTCCTTAATAGCAGATAAATGCATTAACATTAGCTTTCACACTGCTGGGCGGAGCTTGCATAAAAAGAACTATCAGTACCAGCATTCCTTAATAGCAGATAAATGCATTAACATTAGCTTTCACACTGCTGGGCGGAGCTTGCATAAAAAAGAACTATCAGTACCAGCATTCCTTAATAGCAGACAAATGCATTAACATTAGCTTTCACACTGCTGGGCGGAGCTTGCATAAAAAGAACTATCAGTACCAGCATTCCTTAATAGCAGATAAATGCATTAACATTAGCTTTCACACTGCTGGGCGGAGCTTGCATAAAAAAGAACTATCAGTATCAGCAATCCTTAATAGCGGATAAATGCTTTAACATTAACTTTCACACTGCTGGGCGGAGCTTGCATAAAAAGAACTATCAGTATCAGCATTCCTTAATAGCAGATAAATGCATTAACATTAGCTTTCACACTGCTGGGCGGAGCTTGCATAAAAAAGAACTATCAGTACCAGCATTCCTTAATAGCAGATAAATACATTCACAAATATATAAGGGCAGTCTACCCCCTTTTACAACATTCCAAAACAAATATGCGGGGCACAGCACTAGTGGGGAGCCTCTTCCCCTGGAATACAATATATTGCCCCCAGATTACAGAGTCTTTGCAGCAGAAGGGGTTAAGCCGGGCACATACAAATGAGGGGAGCGCAACTCCTAATTATCTAAACTTGCGGGGGTACTGTGATGAGGGGAGCCCACCCCTTTTATTATTAATTGTCTCACCGGGGCACTCATGAAGGGCAACCTACCCACTTAGTAAATATGTTCCCCAAATGCAGAGTTCATGCAGCGGAAGGGGTTAAATACCGGACACAGGGGATCTTAGGGGTGTCTACACCTTTTTTCAAATACTATGTCCCCTATTAGCAGAGTTTTTGCAGCGGAGGGCACAACAGGGGCAGAGTTTCTGGCAGCGGAAGGGTTGTTTGCAAGTTCTCACCCATCGCTGCGGCGCTTCTGCCACCTCCGATCCTCCGCATCTTCAGCGTGGCTGTCTGGAGTCTCCCTCCTCAGTCTCCGGTCCGGTCTACTCCTCTTCAGCTGCCGCCGCGCCGTCTCCGGGTCTTCACTCCTCTTGTGCAGCAGACTCCGGTCCGCGCCGTCATCTCTACGCTGGGGTCTTCTCGGGTCCTCGCCGTACTCCAGCCGCCAGGGGTCCTCGCTGGGGTCTTCTTCCCGGGGTCGTCCTTCGCGGTGCCTGCGCGCTTCTCATCTGCCGCTCCTTGGAATCCAGGGGACGGATGTCATCACTGCTCTGCTGGACGGGCTGCGGTTCCTCCGGCCCAGCGCTCCAGTCTCTCAGCAGCGGCGGCTCTTCTCCGCACTCCATCCCCGCTGGCACTGACGCGGCCAGCTCTTCTCCTCAGGCAGGGTCTCCGGCATTCTTCTGGCACTGGTGCTCCGGTCGCTGGTTCTCCCCTCGGCTTCTTCTCTGCGCAGACGGTCCTCACACACTGGCAGGCGGCTCCTGGGGCTACATGGCGACACCTTCCCCAGGTAATCTTCCCATTCCTCCAGGGCTCCTCTGGCAGCGATCCTCCCAGCGCTGCATACTCCAGTCTTCAGGCTCTGGACACTACATGGCTCCACTTCCCCAGGTACATATTCCCATTCCTCCAGGGGCTCTCTCTCTCCTGTGCTGTGAGGCTTCTTTTAAGGGTACTGGTGCTCCTCCACCTCCCCTCTCCTCTATGATGACTGGCTCCCGGGGCCCCAGCAACAGACCACCCCCTGGTCACTCTGCCCTATAACCCAGGGGACCCAATCAGCTGGGGACATGTTTCCCAGACTTTTTATGTTGCTGGGTAAGAAGTGACAGGACCAGAGAATTGGCGGCAAAATCCCTGTCCCAAGCTGACAGGATCACATAAAGTTCAGCCCACAATCTACTCTGGGACTTGTAGTTCCACAATGTAAACAAAACAAAAAAATCACAAGGGGATCTCCATGGTGCAATAGCTTCAGGGTATTACATTCTTCCCCCCTAAAATTATACGTGTCCTCACGTATACACCTTAACACTATACATCGGTTAACATAAGCCTTGAACTGGGTACAGCTCTGTTGGCAAACAAGTCATTGTGTCTGGAGCACAGGCCCGCCTGCGATTCTCTGATCCTGTTCGTGACGCCAAAATTTATGTAATGTCCACCCACAACAAACACATGACATTTACGGTGCCGAAAACTTGAACTAAATTGTGGGGTGCTAGTGTGAATCAGGTTCGGGTGATCAGAGCGGCAGACCTGCTTTACCTCTCAGACACAATGACAACACAAACATAATATAGTATCCAACTCCATTTTATTATCCTAACAAAATTTACAAGAGGCAGGTAAACAGGGAACTGGCGCACAATTGAAGCAGGCTGGTTATGGCTTCTAAATAACAGTCTCAGGTAACCAGCGTTAGCAATACAGGTAGCAGGTAAGCAAGTAACTGGTGCACAATTGAAGCAGGCTGGTTATGGCTTCTAAATAATAGTCTCAGGTAACCAGCGTCAGAAATACAGGTAGCAGGTAAGCAGGAACTTGTGCACGATTAAAGCAGGCTGGTTATGTCTATTAAACGACAGTCTCAGGTAACCAGTGTTAGCAATACAGGTAGCAGGTAAGCAGGAACTTGTGCACAATTAAAGCAGGCTGGTTATGGCTACTAAACAACAGTCTCAGGTAACCAGCGTCAGCAATACAGGTAGCAGGTAAGCAGGAACTTGTGCACGATTAAAGCAGGCTGGTTATGGCTATTAAACGACAGTCTCAGGTAACCAGCGTTAGCAATACAAGTAGCAGGTAAGCAAGTAACTTGTGCACAATTAAAGCAGGCTGGTTATGGCTACTAAACAACAGTCTCAGGTAACCAGCGTCAGCAATACAGGTAGCAGGTAAGCAGGAACTTGTGCACGATTAAAGCAGGCTGGTTATGGCTATTAAACGACAGTCTCAGGTAACCAGCGTTAGCAATACAAGTAGCAGGTAAGCAGGAACTTGTGCACAATTAAAGCAGGCTGGTTATGGCTACTAAACAACAGTCTCAGGTAACCAGCGTCAGCAATACAGGTAGCAGGTAAGCAGGAACTTGTGCACGATTAAAGCAGGCTGGTTATGGCTACTAAACAACAGTCTCAGGTAACCAGCGTCAGCAATACAGGTAGCAGGTAAGCAGGAACTTGTGCACGATTAAAGCAGGCTGGTTATGGCTATTAAACGACAGTCTCAGGTAACCAGCGTTAGCAATACAAGTAGCAGGTAAGCAGGTAACTTGTGCACAATTAAAGCAGGCTGGTTATGGCTTCTAAATAATAGTCTCAGGTAACCAGCGTTGGCAATACAGGTGGCAGGTAAGCAGGTAACTGGTGCACAATTGAAGCAGGCTGGTTATGGCTTCTAAATAACAGTCTCAGGTAACCAGCGTTGGCAATACAGGTGGCAGGTAAGCAGGTAACTGGTGCACAACTGAAGCAGGCTGGTTATGGCTTCTAAATAACAGTCTCAGGTAACCAGCGTTAGCAATACAGGTAGCAGGTAAGCAGGAACTTGTGCACAATTAAAGCAGGCTGGTTATGGCTACTAAACAACAGTCTCAGGTAACCAGCGTTGGCAACACAAGTAATGGATAAACAGGAGACACGTGCACAGCTGAAGCAGGCTGGTTATGGCTTCTTAACAACAGTCTCAGGTAACCAGCATCAGCAATACAGGTAACAGGTAAGCAGGAACTTGTGCACGATTAAAGCAGGCTGGTTATGGCTATTAAACGACAGTCTCAGGTAACCAGCGTTATCAATACAAGTAGCAGGTAAGCAGGTAACTTGTGCACAATTAAAGCAGGCTGGTTATGGCTACTAAACAACAGTCTCAGGTAACCAGCGTTGGCAACACAAGTAATGGATAAACAGGAGACACGTGCACAGCTGAAGCAGGCTGGTTATGGCTTCTTAACAACAGTCTCAGGTAACCAGCATCAGCAATACAGGTAACAGGTAAGCAGGAACTTGTGCACGATTAAAGCAGGCTGGTTATGGCTTGTAAACAACAGTCTCAGGTAACCAGCGTTCCTTAGTAGCGGATAAATGCATTAACATTAGCTTTCACACTGCTGGGCGGAGCTTGCATAAAAAAGAACTATCAGTACCAGCATTCCTTAATAGCAGATAAATGCATTAACATTAGCTTTCACACTGCTGGGCGGAGCTTGCATAAAAAGAACTATCAGTACCAGCATTCCTTAATAGCAGATAAATGCATTAACATTAGCTTTCACACTGCTGGGCGGAACTTGCAATAAAAGAACTATCGGTACCAGCATTCCTTAATAGCAGATAAATGCATTAACATTAGCTTTCACACTGCTGGGCGGAGCTTGCATAAAAAAGAACTAT
This sequence comes from Pseudophryne corroboree, assembly GCF_028390025.1. Classification (NCBI taxonomy): domain Eukaryota; kingdom Metazoa; phylum Chordata; class Amphibia; order Anura; family Myobatrachidae; genus Pseudophryne; species Pseudophryne corroboree. The sequence continues at coordinate 745,835,421 of NC_086449.1, forward strand.
CAGTACCAGCATTCCTTAATAGCAGATAAATGCATTAACATTAGCTTTCACACTGCTGGGCGGAGCTTGCAGAAAAAGAACTATCAGTACCAGCATTCCTTAATAGCAGACAAATGCATTAACATTAGCTTTTACACTGCTGGGCGGAGCTTGCATAAAAAGAACTATCAGTACCAGCAATCCTTAATAGCAGATAAATGCATTAACATTAGCTTTCACACTGCTGGGCGGAGCTTGCATAAAAAAGAACTATCAGTACCAGCATTCCTTAATAGCAGATAAATGCATTAACATTAGCTTTCACACTGCTGGGCGGAGCTTGCATAAAAAGAACTATCAGTACCAGCATTCCTTAATAGCAGATAAATGCATTAACATTAGCTTTCACACTGCTGGGCGGAGCTTGCATAAAAAGAACTATCAGTACCAGCATTCCTTAATAGCAGATAAATGCATTAACATTAGCTTTCACACTGCTGGGCGGAGCTTGCATAAAAAGAACTATCAGTACCAGCATTCCTTAATAGCAGATAAATGCATTAACATTAGCTTTCACACTGCTGGGCGGAGCTTGCATAAAAAAGAACTATCAGTACCAGCATTCCTTAATAGCAGACAAATGCATTAACATTAGCTTTCACACTGCTGGGCGGAGCTTGCATAAAAAGAACTATCAGTACCAGCATTCCTTAATAGCAGATAAATGCATTAACATTAGCTTTCACACTGCTGGGCGGAGCTTGCATAAAAAAGAACTATCAGTATCAGCAATCCTTAATAGCGGATAAATGCTTTAACATTAACTTTCACACTGCTGGGCGGAGCTTGCATAAAAAGAACTATCAGTATCAGCATTCCTTAATAGCAGATAAATGCATTAACATTAGCTTTCACACTGCTGGGCGGAGCTTGCATAAAAAAGAACTATCAGTACCAGCATTCCTTAATAGCAGATAAATACATTCACAAATATATAAGGGCAGTCTACCCCCTTTTACAACATTCCAAAACAAATATGCGGGGCACAGCACTAGTGGGGAGCCTCTTCCCCTGGAATACAATATATTGCCCCCAGATTACAGCGTCTTTGCAGCAGAAGGGGTTAAGCCGGGCACATACAAATGAGGGGAGCGCAACTCCTAATTATCTAAACTTGCGGGGGTACTGTGATGAGGGGAGCCCACCCCTTTTATTATTCATTGTCTCACCGGGGCACTCATGAAGGCCAACCTACCCACTTAGTAAATATGTTCCCCAAATGCAGAGTTCATGCAGCGGAAGGGGTTAAATACCGGACACAGGGGATCTTAGGGGTGTCTACACCTTTTTTCAAATACTATGTCCCCTATTAGCAGAGTTTTTGCAGCGGAGGGCACAACAGGGGCAGAGTTTCTGGCAGCGGAAGGGTTGTTTGCAAGTTCTCACCCATCGCTGCGGCGCTTCTGCCACCTCCGATCCTCCGCATCTTCAGCGTGGCTGTCTGGAGTCTCCCTCCTCAGTCTCCGGTCCGGTCTACTCCTCTTCAGCTGCCGCCGCGCCGTCTCCGGGTCTTCACTCCTCTTGTGCAGCAGACTCCGGTCCGCGCCGTCATCTCTACGCTGGGGTCTTCTCGGGTCCTCGCCGTACTCCAGCCGCCAGGGGTCCTCGCTGGGGTCTTCTTCCCGGGGTCGTCCTTCGCGGTGCCTGCGCGCTTCTCATCTGCCGCTCCTTGGAATCCAGGGGATGGATGTCATCACTGCTCTGCTGGACGGGCTGCGGTTCCTCCGGCCCAGCGCTCCAGTCTCTCAGCAGCGGCGGCTCTTCTCCGCACTCCATCCCCGCTGGCACTGACGCGGCCAGCTCTTCTCCTCAGGCAGGGTCTCCGGCATTCTTCTGGCACTGGTGCTCCGGTCGCTGGTTCTCCCCTCGGCTTCTTCTCTGCGCAGACGGTCCTCACACACTGGCAGGCGGCTCCTGGGGCTACATGGCGACACCTTCCCCAGGTAATCTTCCCATTCCTCCAGGGCTCCTCTGGCAGCGATCCTCCCAGCGCTGCATACTCCAGTCTTCAGGCTCTGGACACTACATGGCTCCACTTCCCCAGGTACATATTCCCATTCCTCCAGGGGCTCTCTCTCTCCTGTGCTGTGAGGCTTCTTTTAAGGGTACTGGTGCTCCTCCACCTCCCCTCTCCTCTATGATGACTGGCTCCCGGGGCCCCAGCAACAGACCACCCCCTGGTCACTCTGCCCTATAACCCAGGGGACCCAATCAGCTGGGGACATGTTTCCCAGACTTTTTATGTTGCTGGGTAAGAAGTGACAGGACCAGAGAATTGGCGGCAAAATCCCTGTCCCAAGCTGACAGGATCACATAAAGTTCAGCCCACAATCTACTCTGGGACTTGTAGTTCCACAATGTAAACAAACAAAAAAAAATCACAAGGGGATCTCCATGGTGCAATAGCTTCAGGGTATTACATTCTTCCCCCCTAAAATTATACGTGTCCTCACGTATACACCTTAACACTATACATCGGTTAACATAAGCCTTGAACTGGGTACAGCTCTGTTGGCAAACAAGTCATTGTGTCTGGAGCACAGGCCCGCCTGCGATTCTCTGATCCTGTTCGTGACGCCAAAATTTATGTAATGTCCACCCACAACAAACACATGACATTTACGGTGCCGAAAACTTGAACTAAATTGTGGGGTGCTAGTGTGAATCAGGTTCGGGTGATCAGAGCGGCAGACCTGCTTTACCTCTCAGACACAATGACAACACAAACATAATATAGTATCCAACTTCATTTTATTATCCTAACAAAATTTACAAGAGGCAGGTAAACAGGGAACTGGCGCACAATTGAAGCAGGCTGGTTATGGCTTCTAAATAACAGTCTCAGGTAACCAGCGTTAGCAATACAGGTAGCAGGTAAGCAAGTAACTGGTGCACAATTGAAGCAGGTTGGTTATGGCTTCTAAATAATAGTCTCAGGTAACCAGCGTCAGAAATACAGGTAGCAGGTAAGCAGGAACTTGTGCACGATTAAAGCAGGCTGGTTATGTCTATTAAACGACAGTCTCAGGTAACCAGTGTTAGCAATACAGGTAGCAGGTAAGCAGGAACTTGTGCACAATTAAAGCAGGCTGGTTATGGCTACTAAACAACAGTCTCAGGTAACCAGCGTCAGCAATACAGGTAGCAGGTAAGCAGGAACTTGTGCACGATTAAAGCAGGCTGGTTATGGCTATTAAACGACAGTCTCAGGTAACCAGCATTAGCAATACAAGTAGCAGGTAAGCAAGTAACTTGTGCACAATTAAAGCAGGCTGGTTATGGCTACTAAACAACAGTCTCAGGTAACCAGCGTCAGCAATACAGGTAGCAGGTAAGCAGGAACTTGTGCACGATTAAAGCAGGCTGGTTATGGCTATTAAACGACAGTCTCAGGTAACCAGCGTTAGCAATACAAGTAGCAGGTAAGCAGGAACTTGTGCACAATTAAAGCAGGCTGGTTATGGCTACTAAACAACAGTCTCAGGTAACCAGCGTCAGCAATACAGGTAGCAGGTAAGCAGGAACTTGTGCACGATTAAAGCAGGCTGGTTATGGCTACTAAACAACAGTCTCAGGTAACCAGCGTCAGCAATACAGGTAGCAGGTAAGCAGGAACTTGTGCACGATTAAAGCAGGCTGGTTATGGCTTCTAAATAATAGTCTCAGGTAACCAGCGTTGGCAATACAGGTGGCAGGTAAGCAGGTAACTGGTGCACAATTGAAGCAGGCTGGTTATGGCTTCTAAATAACAGTCTCAGGTAACCAGCGTTGGCAATACAGGTGGCAGGTAAGCAGGTAACTGGTGCACAACTGAAGCAGGCTGGTTATGGCTTCTAAATAACAGTCTCAGGTAACCAGCGTTAGCAATACAGGTAGCAGGTAAGCAGGAACTTGTGCACAATTAAAGCAGGCTGGTTATGGCTACTAAACAACAGTCTCAGGTAACCAGCGTTGGCAACACAAGTAATGGATAAACAGGAGACACGTGCACAGCTGAAGCAGGCTGGTTATGGCTTCTTAACAACAGTCTCAGGTAACCAGCATCAGCAATACAGGTAACAGGTAAGCAGGAACTTGTGCACGATTAAAGCAGGCTGGTTATGGCTATTAAACGACAGTCTCAGGTAACCAGCGTTATCAATACAAGTAGCAGGTAAGCAGGTAACTTGTGCACAATTAAAGCAGGCTGGTTATGGCTACTAAACAACAGTCTCAGGTAACCAGCGTTGGCAACACAAGTAATGGATAAACAGGAGACACGTGCACAGCTGAAGCAGGCTGGTTATGGCTTCTTAACAACAGTCTCAGGTAACCAGCATCAGCAATACAGGTAACAGGTAAGCAGGAACTTGTGCACGATTAAAGCAGGCTGGTTATGGCTTGTAAACAACAGTCTCAGGTAACCAGCGTTCCTTAGTAGCGGATAAATGCATTAACATTAGCTTTCACACTGCTGGGCGGAGCTTGCATAAAAAAGAACTATCAGTACCAGCATTCCTTAATAGCAGATAAATGCATTAACATTAGCTTTCACACTGCTGGGCGGAGCTTGCATAAAAAGAACTATCAGTACCAGCATTCCTTAATAGCAGATAAATGCATTAACATTAGCTTTCACACTGCTGGGCGGAACTTGCAATAAAAGAACTATCGGTACCAGCATTCCTTAATAGCAGATAAATGCATTAACATTAGCTTTCACACTGCTGGGCGGAGCTTGCATAAAAAAGAACTATCAGTACCAGCATTCCTTAATAGCAGATAAATGCATTAACATTAGCTTTCACACTGCTGGGCGGAGCTTGCATAAAAAGAACTATCAGTACCAGCATTCCTTAATAGCAGATAAATGCATTAACATTAGCTTTCACACTGCTGGGCGGAGCTTGCATAAAAAGAACTATCAGTACCAGCATTCCTTAATAGCAGATAAATGCATTAACATTAGCTTTCACACTGCTGGGCGGAGCTTGCATAAAAAGAACTATCAGTACCAGCATTCCTTAATAGCAGATAAATGCATTAACATTAGCTTTCACACTGCTGGGCGGAGCTTGCATAAAAAAGAACTATCAGTACCAGCATTCCTTAATAGCAGACAAATGCATTAACATTAGCTTTCACACTGCTGGGCGGAGCTTGCATAAAAAGAACTATCAGTACCAGCATTCCTTAATAGCAGATAAATGCATTAACATTAGCTTTCACACTGCTGGGCGGAGCTTGCATAAAAAAGAACTATCAGTATCAGCAATCCTTAATAGCGGATAAATGCTTTAACATTAACTTTCACACTGCTGGGCGGAGCTTGCATAAAAAGAACTATCAGTATCAGCATTCCTTAATAGCAGATAAATGCATTAACATTAGCTTTCACACTGCTGGGCGGAGCTTGCATAAAAAAGAACTATCAGTACCAGCATTCCTTAATAGCAGATAAATACATTCACAAATATATAAGGGCAGTCTACCCCCTTTTACAACATTCCAAAACAAATATGCGGGGCACAGCACTAGTGGGGAGCCTCTTCCCCTGGAATACAATATATTGCCCCCAGATTACAGAGTCTTTGCAGCAGAAGGGGTTAAGCCGGGCACATACAAATGAGGGGAGCGCAACTCCTAATTATCTAAACTTGCGGGGGTACTGTGATGAGGGGAGCCCACCCCTTTTATTATTAATTGTCTCACCGGGGCACTCATGAAGGCCAACCTACCCACTTAGTAAATATGTTCCCCAAATGCAGAGTTCATGCAGCGGAAGGGGTTAAATACCGGACACAGGGGATCTTAGGGGTGTCTACACCTTTTTTCAAATACTATGTCCCCTATTAGCAGAGTTTTTGCAGCGGAGGGCACAACAGGGGCAGAGTTTCTGGCAGCGGAAGGGTTGTTTGCAAGTTCTCACCCATCGCTGCGGCGCTTCTGCCACCTCCGATCCTCCGCATCTTCAGCGTGGCTGTCTGGAGTCTCCCTCCTCAGTCTCCGGTCCGGTCTACTCCTCTTCAGCTGCCGCCGCGCCGTCTCCGGGTCTTCACTCCTCTTGTGCAGCAGACTCCGGTCCGCGCCGTCATCTCTACGCTGGGGTCTTCTCGGGTCCTCGCCGTACTCCAGCCGCCAGGGGTCCTCGCTGGGGTCTTCTTCCCGGGGTCGTCCTTCGCGGTGCCTGCGCGCTTCTCATCTGCCGCTCCTTGGAATCCAGGGGATGGATGTCATCACTGCTCTGCTGGACGGGCTGCGGTTCCTCCGGCCCAGCGCTCCAGTCTCTCAGCAGCGGCGGCTCTTCTCCGCACTCCATCCCCGCTGGCACTGACGCGGCCAGCTCTTCTCCTCAGGCAGGGTCTCCGGCATTCTTCTGGCACTGGTGCTCCGGTCGCTGGTTCTCCCCTCGGCTTCTTCTCTGCGCAGACGGTCCTCACACACTGGCAGGCGGCTCCTGGGGCTACATGGCGACACCTTCCCCAGGTAATCTTCCCATTCCTCCAGGGCTCCTCTGGCAGCGATCCTCCCAGCGCTGCATACTCCAGTCTTCAGGCTCTGGACACTACATGGCTCCACTTCCCCAGGTACATATTCCCATTCCTCCAGGGGCTCTCTCTCTCCTGTGCTGTGAGGCTTCTTTTAAGGGTACTGGTGCTCCTCCACCTCCCCTCTCCTCTATGATGACTGGCTCCCGGGGCCCCAGCAACAGACCACCCCCTGGTCACTCTGCCCTATAACCCAGGGGACCCAATCAGCTGGGGACATGTTTCCCAGACTTTTTATGTTGCTGGGTAAGAAGTGACAGGACCAGAGAATTGGCGGCAAAATCCCTGTCCCAAGCTGACAGGATCACATAAAGTTCAGCCCACAATCTACTCTGGGACTTGTAGTTCCACAATGTAAACAAAAAAAAAATCACAAGGGGATCTCCATGGTGCAATAGCTTCAGGGTATTACATTCTTCCCCCCTAAAATTATACGTGTCCTCACGTATACACCTTAACACTATACATCGGTTAACATAAGCCTTGAACTGGGTACAGCTCTGTTGGCAAACAAGTCATTGTGTCTGGAGCACAGGCCCGCCTGCGATTCTCTGATCCTGTTCGTGACGCCAAAATTTATGTAATGTCCACCCACAACAAACACATGACATTTACGGTGCCGAAAACTTGAACTAAATTGTGGGGTGCTAGTGTGAATCAGGTTCGGGTGATCAGAGCGGCAGACCTGCTTTACCTCTCAGACACAATGACAACACAAACATAATATAGTATCCAACTTCATTTTATTATCCTAACAAAATTTACAAGAGGCAGGTAAACAGGGAACTGGCGCACAATTGAAGCAGGCTGGTTATGGCTTCTAAATAACAGTCTCAGGTAACCAGCGTTAGCAATACAGGTAGCAGGTAAGCAAGTAACTGGTGCACAATTGAAGCAGGCTGGTTATGGCTTCTAAATAATAGTCTCAGGTAACCAGCGTCAGAAATACAGGTAGCAGGTAAGCAGGAACTTGTGCACGATTAAAGCAGGCTGGTTATGTCTATTAAACGACAGTCTCAGGTAACCAGTGTTAGCAATACAGGTAGCAGGTAAGCAGGAACTTGTGCACAATTAAAGCAGGCTGGTTATGGCTACTAAACAACAGTCTCAGGTAACCAGCGTCAGCAATACAGGTAGCAGGTAAGCAGGAACTTGTGCACGATTAAAGCAGGCTGGTTATGGCTATTAAACGACAGTCTCAGGTAACCAGCATTAGCAATACAAGTAGCAGGTAAGCAAGTAACTTGTGCACAATTAAAGCAGGCTGGTTATGGCTACTAAACAACAGTCTCAGGTAACCAGCGTCAGCAATACAGGTAGCAGGTAAGCAGGAACTTGTGCACGATTAAAGCAGGCTGGTTATGGCTATTAAACGACAGTCTCAGGTAACCAGCGTTAGCAATACAAGTAGCAGGTAAGCAGGAACTTGTGCACAATTAAAGCAGGCTGGTTATGGCTACTAAACAACAGTCTCAGGTAACCAGCGTCAGCAATACAGGTAGCAGGTAAGCAGGAACTTGTGCACGATTAAAGCAGGCTGGTTATGGCTACTAAACAACAGTCTCAGGTAACCAGCGTCAGCAATACAGGTAGCAGGTAAGCAGGAACTTGTGCACGATTAAAGCAGGCTGGTTATGGCTTCTAAATAATAGTCTCAGGTAACCAGCGTTGGCAATACAGGTGGCAGGTAAGCAGGTAACTGGTGCACAATTGAAGCAGGCTGGTTATGGCTTCTAAATAACAGTCTCAGGTAACCAGCGTTGGCAATACAGGTGGCAGGTAAGCAGGTAACTGGTGCACAACTGAAGCAGGCTGGTTATGGCTTCTAAATAACAGTCTCAGGTAACCAGCGTTAGCAATACAGGTAGCAGGTAAGCAGGAACTTGTGCACAATTAAAGCAGGCTGGTTATGGCTACTAAACAACAGTCTCAGGTAACCAGCGTTGGCAACACAAGTAATGGATAAACAGGAGACACGTGCACAGCTGAAGCAGGCTGGTTATGGCTTCTTAACAACAGTCTCAGGTAACCAGCATCAGCAATACAGGTAACAGGTAAGCAGGAACTTGTGCACGATTAAAGCAGGCTGGTTATGGCTATTAAACGACAGTCTCAGGTAACCAGCGTTATCAATACAAGTAGCAGGTAAGCAGGTAACTTGTGCACAATTAAAGCAGGCTGGTTATGGCTACTAAACAACAGTCTCAGGTAACCAGCGTTGGCAACACAAGTAATGGATAAACAGGAGACACGTGCACAGCTGAAGCAGGCTGGTTATGGCTTCTTAACAACAGTCTCAGGTAACCAGCATCAGCAATACAGGTAACAGGTAAGCAGGAACTTGTGCACGATTAAAGCAGGCTGGTTATGGCTTGTAAACAACAGTCTCAGGTAACCAGCGTTCCTTAGTAGCGGATAAATGCATTAACATTAGCTTTCACACTGCTGGGCGGAGCTTGCATAAAAAAGAACTATCAGTACCAGCATTCCTTAATAGCAGATAAATGCATTAACATTAGCTTTCACACTGCTGGGCGGAGCTTGCATAAAAAGAACTATCAGTACCAGCATTCCTTAATAGCAGATAAATGCATTAACATTAGCTTTCACACTGCTGGGCGGAACTTGCAATAAAAGAACTATCGGTACCAGCATTCCTTAATAGCAGATAAATGCATTAACATTAGCTTTCACACTGCTGGGCGGAGCTTGCATAAAAAAGAACTATCAGTACCAGCATTCCTTAATAGCAGATAAATGCATTAACATTAGCTTTCACACTGCTGGGCGGAGCTTGCATAAAAAGAACTATCAGTACCAGCATTCCTTAATAGCAGACAAATGCATTAACATTAGCTTTTACACTGCTGGGCGGAGCTTGCATAAAAAGAACTATCAGTACCAGCAATCCTTAATAGCAGATAAATGCATTAACATTAGCTTTCACACTGCTGGGCGGAGCTTGCATAAAAAAGAACTATCAGTACCAGCATTCCTTAATAGCAGATAAATGCATTAACATTAGCTTTCACACTGCTGGGCGGAGCTTGCATAAAAAGAACTATCAGTACCAGCATTCCTTAATAGCAGATAAATGCATTAACATTAGCTTTCACACTGCTGGGCGGAGCTTGCATAAAAAGAACTATCAGTACCAGCATTCCTTAATAGCAGATAAATGCATTAACATTAGCTTTCACACTGCTGGGCGGAGCTTGCATAAAAAGAACTATCAGTACCAGCATTCCTTAATAGCAGATAAATGCATTAACATTAGCTTTCACACTGCTGGGCGGAGCTTGCATAAAAAGAACTATCAGTACCAGCATTCCTTAATAGCAGATAAATGCATTAACATTAGCTTTCACACTGCTGGGCGGAGCTTGCATAAAAAGAACTATCAGTACCAGCATTCCTTAATAGCAGATAAATGCATTAACATTAGCTTTCACACTGCTGGGCGGAGCTTGCATAAAAAGAACTATCAGTACCAGCATTCCTTAATAGCAGATAAATGCATTAACATTAGCTTTCACACTGCTGGGCGGAGCTTGCATAAAAAGAACTATCAGTACCAGCATTCCTTAATAGCAGATAAATGCATTAACATTAGCTTTCACACTGCTGGGCGGAGCTTGCATAAAAAGAACTATCAGTACCAGCATTCCTTAATAGCAGATAAATGCATTAACATTAGCTTTCACACTGCTGGGCGGAGCTTGCATAAAAAAGAACTATCAGTACCAGCATTCCTTAATAGCAGACAAATGCATTAACATTAGCTTTCACACTGCTGGGCGGAGCTTGCATAAAAAGAACTATCAGTACCAGCATTCCTTAATAGCAGATAAATGCATTAACATTAGCTTTCACACTGCTGGGCGGAGCTTGCATAAAAAAGAACTATCAGTATCAGCAATCCTTAATAGCGGATAAATGCTTTAACATTAACTTTCACACTGCTGGGCGGAGCTTGCATAAAAAGAACTATCAGTATCAGCATTCCTTAATAGCAGATAAATGCATTAACATTAGCTTTCACACTGCTGGGCGGAGCTTGCATAAAAAAGAACTATCAGTACCAGCATTCCTTAATAGCAGATAAATACATTCACAAATATATAAGGGCAGTCTACCCCCTTTTACAACATTCCAAAACAAATATGCGGGGCACAGCACTAGTGGGGAGCCTCTTCCCCTGGAATACAATATATTGCCCCCAGATTACAGAGTCTTTGCAGCAGAAGGGGTTAAGCCGGGCACATACAAATGAGGGGAGCGCAACTCCTAATTATCTAAACTTGCGGGGGTACTGTGATGAGGGGAGCCCACCCCTTTTATTATTAATTGTCTCACCGGGGCACTCATGAAGGGCAACCTACCCACTTAGTAAATATGTTCCCCAAATGCAGAGTTCATGCAGCGGAAGGGGTTAAATACCGGACACAGGGGATCTTAGGGGTGTCTACACCTTTTTTCAAATACTATGTCCCCTATTAGCAGAGTTTTTGCAGCGGAGGGCACAACAGGGGCAGAGTTTCTGGCAGCGGAAGGGTTGTTTGCAAGTTCTCACCCATCGCTGCGGCGCTTCTGCCACCTCCGATCCTCCGCATCTTCAGCGTGGCTGTCTGGAGTCTCCCTCCTCAGTCTCCGGTCCGGTCTACTCCTCTTCAGCTGCCGCCGCGCCGTCTCCGGGTCTTCACTCCTCTTGTGCAGCAGACTCCGGTCCGCGCCGTCATCTCTACGCTGGGGTCTTCTCGGGTCCTCGCCGTACTCCAGCCGCCAGGGGTCCTCGCTGGGGTCTTCTTCCCGGGGTCGTCCTTCGCGGTGCCTGCGCGCTTCTCATCTGCCGCTCCTTGGAATCCAGGGGACGGATGTCATCACTGCTCTGCTGGACGGGCTGCGGTTCCTCCGGCCCAGCGCTCCAGTCTCTCAGCAGCGGCGGCTCTTCTCCGCACTCCATCCCCGCTGGCACTGACGCGGCCAGCTCTTCTCCTCAGGCAGGGTCTCCGGCATTCTTCTGGCACTGGTGCTCCGGTCGCTGGTTCTCCCCTCGGCTTCTTCTCTGCGCAGACGGTCCTCACACACTGGCAGGCGGCTCCTGGGGCTACATGGCGACACCTTCCCCAGGTAATCTTCCCATTCCTCCAGGGCTCCTCTGGCAGCGATCCTCCCAGCGCTGCATACTCCAGTCTTCAGGCTCTGGACACTACATGGCTCCACTTCCCCAGGTACATATTCCCATTCCTCCAGGGGCTCTCTCTCTCCTGTGCTGTGAGGCTTCTTTTAAGGGTACTGGTGCTCCTCCACCTCCCCTCTCCTCTATGATGACTGGCTCCCGGGGCCCCAGCAACAGACCACCCCCTGGTCACTCTGCCCTATAACCCAGGGGACCCAATCAGCTGGGGACATGTTTCCCAGACTTTTTATGTTGCTGGGTAAGAAGTGACAGGACCAGAGAATTGGCGGCAAAATCCCTGTCCCAAGCTGACAGGATCACATAAAGTTCAGCCCACAATCTACTCTGGGACTTGTAGTTCCACAATGTAAACAAAACAAAAAAATCACAAGGGGATCTCCATGGTGCAATAGCTTCAGGGTATTACATTCTTCCCCCCTAAAATTATACGTGTCCTCACGTATACACCTTAACACTATACATCGGTTAACATAAGCCTTGAACTGGGTACAGCTCTGTTGGCAAACAAGTCATTGTGTCTGGAGCACAGGCCCGCCTGCGATTCTCTGATCCTGTTCGTGACGCCAAAATTTATGTAATGTCCACCCACAACAAACACATGACATTTACGGTGCCGAAAACTTGAACTAAATTGTGGGGTGCTAGTGTGAATCAGGTTCGGGTGATCAGAGCGGCAGACCTGCTTTACCTCTCAGACACAATGACAACACAAACATAATATAGTATCCAACTCCATTTTATTATCCTAACAAAATTTACAAGAGGCAGGTAAACAGGGAACTGGCGCACAATTGAAGCAGGCTGGTTATGGCTTCTAAATAACAGTCTCAGGTAACCAGCGTTAGCAATACAGGTAGCAGGTAAGCAAGTAACTGGTGCACAATTGAAGCAGGCTGGTTATGGCTTCTAAATAATAGTCTCAGGTAACCAGCGTCAGAAATACAGGTAGCAGGTAAGCAGGAACTTGTGCACGATTAAAGCAGGCTGGTTATGTCTATTAAACGACAGTCTCAGGTAACCAGTGTTAGCAATACAGGTAGCAGGTAAGCAGGAACTTGTGCACAATTAAAGCAGGCTGGTTATGGCTACTAAACAACAGTCTCAGGTAACCAGCGTCAGCAATACAGGTAGCAGGTAAGCAGGAACTTGTGCACGATTAAAGCAGGCTGGTTATGGCTATTAAACGACAGTCTCAGGTAACCAGCGTTAGCAATACAAGTAGCAGGTAAGCAAGTAACTTGTGCACAATTAAAGCAGGCTGGTTATGGCTACTAAACAACAGTCTCAGGTAACCAGCGTCAGCAATACAGGTAGCAGGTAAGCAGGAACTTGTGCACGATTAAAGCAGGCTGGTTATGGCTATTAAACGACAGTCTCAGGTAACCAGCGTTAGCAATACAAGTAGCAGGTAAGCAGGAACTTGTGCACAATTAAAGCAGGCTGGTTATGGCTACTAAACAACAGTCTCAGGTAACCAGCGTCAGCAATACAGGTAGCAGGTAAGCAGGAACTTGTGCACGATTAAAGCAGGCTGGTTATGGCTACTAAACAACAGTCTCAGGTAACCAGCGTCAGCAATACAGGTAGCAGGTAAGCAGGAACTTGTGCACGATTAAAGCAGGCTGGTTATGGCTATTAAACGACAGTCTCAGGTAACCAGCGTTAGCAATACAAGTAGCAGGTAAGCAGGTAACTTGTGCACAATTAAAGCAGGCTGGTTATGGCTTCTAAATAATAGTCTCAGGTAACCAGCGTTGGCAATACAGGTGGCAGGTAAGCAGGTAACTGGTGCACAATTGAAGCAGGCTGGTTATGGCTTCTAAATAACAGTCTCAGGTAACCAGCGTTGGCAATACAGGTGGCAGGTAAGCAGGTAACTGGTGCACAACTGAAGCAGGCTGGTTATGGCTTCTAAATAACAGTCTCAGGTAACCAGCGTTAGCAATACAGGTAGCAGGTAAGCAGGAACTTGTGCACAATTAAAGCAGGCTGGTTATGGCTACTAAACAACAGTCTCAGGTAACCAGCGTTGGCAACACAAGTAATGGATAAACAGGAGACACGTGCACAGCTGAAGCAGGCTGGTTATGGCTTCTTAACAACAGTCTCAGGTAACCAGCATCAGCAATACAGGTAACAGGTAAGCAGGAACTTGTGCACGATTAAAGCAGGCTGGTTATGGCTATTAAACGACAGTCTCAGGTAACCAGCGTTATCAATACAAGTAGCAGGTAAGCAGGTAACTTGTGCACAATTAAAGCAGGCTGGTTATGGCTACTAAACAACAGTCTCAGGTAACCAGCGTTGGCAACACAAGTAATGGATAAACAGGAGACACGTGCACAGCTGAAGCAGGCTGGTTATGGCTTCTTAACAACAGTCTCAGGTAACCAGCATCAGCAATACAGGTAACAGGTAAGCAGGAACTTGTGCACGATTAAAGCAGGCTGGTTATGGCTTGTAAACAACAGTCTCAGGTAACCAGCGTTCCTTAGTAGCGGATAAATGCATTAACATTAGCTTTCACACTGCTGGGCGGAGCTTGCATAAAAAAGAACTATCAGTACCAGCATTCCTTAATAGCAGATAAATGCATTAACATTAGCTTTCACACTGCTGGGCGGAGCTTGCATAAAAAGAACTATCAGTACCAGCATTCCTTAATAGCAGATAAATGCATTAACATTAGCTTTCACACTGCTGGGCGGAACTTGCAATAAAAGAACTATCGGTACCAGCATTCCTTAATAGCAGATAAATGCATTAACATTAGCTTTCACACTGCTGGGCGGAGCTTGCATAAAAAAGAACTATCAGTACCAGCATTCCTTAATAGCAGATAAATGCATTAACATTAGCTTTCACACTGCTGGGCGGAGCTTGCATAAAAAGAACTATCAGTACCAGCATTCCTTAATAGCAGACAAATGCATTAACATTAGCTTTTACACTGCTGGGCGGAGCTTGCATAAAAAGAACTATCAGTACCAGCAATCCTTAATAGCAGATAAATGCATTAACATTAGCTTTCACACTGCTGGGCGGAGCTTGCATAAAAAAGAACTATCAGTACCAGCATTCCTTAATAGCAGATAAATGCATTAACATTAGCTTTCACACTGCTGGGCGGAGCTTGCATAAAAAGAACTATCAGTACCAGCATTCCTTAATAGCAGATAAATGCATTAACATTAGCTTTCACACTGCTGGGCGGAGCTTGCATAAAAAGAACTATCAGTACCAGCATTCCTTAATAGCAGATAAATGCATTAACATTAGCTTTCACACTGCTGGGCGGAGCTTGCATAAAAAGAACTATCAGTACCAGCATTCCTTAATAACAGATAAATGCATTAACATTAGCTTTCACACTGCTGGGCGGAGCTTGCATAAAAAAGAACTATCAGTACCAGCATTCCTTAATAGCAGACAAATGCATTAACATTAGCTTTCACACTGCTGGGCGGAGCTTGCATAAAAAGAACTATCAGTACCAGCATTCCTTAATAGCAGATAAATGCATTAACATTAGCTTTCACACTGCTGGGCGGAGCTTGCATAAAAAAGAACTATCAGTATCAGCAATCCTTAATAGCGGATAAATGCTTTAACATTAACTTTCACACTGCTGGGCGGAGCTTGCATAAATAGAACTATCAGTATCAGCATTCCTTAATAGCAGATAAATGCATTAACATTAGCTTTCACACTGCTGGGCGGAGCTTGCATAAGAAAGAACTATCAGTACCAGCATTCCTTAATAGCAGATAAATACATTCACAAATATATAAGGGCAGTCTACCCCCTTTTACAACATTCCAAAACAAATATGCGGGGCACAGCACTAGTGGGGAGCCTCTTCCCCTGGAATACAATATATTGCCCCCAGATTACAGAGTCTTTGCAGCAGAAGGGGTTAAGCCGGGCACATACAAATGAGGGGAGCGCAACTCCTAATTATCTAAACTTGCGGGGGTACTGTGATGAGGGGAGCCCACCCCTTTTATTATTAATTGTCTCACCGGGGCACTCATGAAGGGCAACCTACCCACTTAGTAAATATGTTCCCCAAATGCAGAGTTCATGCAGCGGAAGGGGTTAAATACCGGACACAGGGGATCTTAGGGGTGTCTACACCTTTTTTCAAATACTATGTCCCCTATTAGCAGAGTTTTTGCAGCGGAGGGCACAACAGGGGCAGAGTTTCTGGCAGCGGAAGGGTTGTTTGCAAGTTCTCACCCATCGCTGCGGCGCTTCTGCCACCTCTGATCCTCCGCATCTTCAGCGTGGCTGTCTGGAGTCTCCCTCCTCAGTCTCCGGTCCGGTCTACTCCTCTTCAGCTGCCGCCGCGCCGTCTCCGGGTCTTCACTCCTCTTGTGCAGCAGACTCCGGTCCGCGCCGTCATCACTACGCTGGGGTCTTCTCGGGTCCTCGCCGTACTCCAGCCGCCAGGGGTCCTCGCTGGGGTCTTCTTCCCGGGGTCGTCCTTCGCGGTGCCTGCGCGCTTCTTATCTGCCGCTCCTTGGAATCCAGGGGACGGATGTCATCACTGCTCTGCTGGACGGGCTGCGGTTCCTCCGGCCCAGCGCTCCAGTCTCTCAGCAGCGGCGGCTCTTCTCCGCACTCCATCCCCGCTGGCACTGACGCGGCCAGCTCTTCTCCTCAGGCAGGGTCTCCGGCATTCTTCTGGCACTGGTGCTCCGGTCGCTGGTTCTCCCCTCGGCTTCTTCTCTGCGCAGACGGTCCTCACACACTGGCAGGCGGCTCCTGGGGCTACATGGCGACACCTTCCCCAGGTAATCTTCCCATTCCTCCAGGGCTCCTCTGGCAGCGATCCTCCCAGCGCTGCATACTCCAGTCTTCAGGCTCTGGACACTACATGGCTCCACTTCCCCAGGTACATATTCCCATTCCTCCAGGGGCTCTCTCTCTCCTGTGCTGTGAGGCTTCTTTTAAGGGTACTGGTGCTCCTCCACCTCCCCTCTCCTCTATGATGACTGGCTCCCGGGGCCCCAGCAACAGACCACCCCCTGGTCACTCTGCCCTATAACCCAGGGGACCCAATCAGCTGGGGACATGTTTCCCAGACTTTTTATGTTGCTGGGTAAGAAGTGACAGGACCAGAGAATTGGCGGCAAAATCCCTGTCCCAAGCTGACAGGATCACATAAAGTTCAGCCCACAATCTACTCTGGGACTTGTAGTTCCACAATGTAAACAAAAAAAAAAATCACAAGGGGATCTCCATGGTGCAATAGCTTCAGGGTATTACATTCTTCCCCCCTAAAATTATACGTGTCCTCACGTATACACCTTAACACTATACATCGGTTAACATAAGCCTTGAACTGGGTACAGCTCTGTTGGCAAACAAGTCATTGTGTCTGGAGCACAGGCCCGCCTGCGATTCTCTGATCCTGTTCGTGACGCCAAAATTTATGTAATGTCCACCCACAACAAACACATGACATTTACGGTGCCGAAAACTTGAACTAAATTGTGGGGTGCTAGTGTGAATCAGGTTCGGGTGATCAGAGCGGCAGACCTGCTTTACCTCTCAGACACAATGACAACACAAACATAATATAGTATCCAACTCCATTTTATTATCCTAACAAAATTTACAAGAGGCAGGTAAACAGGGAACTGGCGCACAATTGAAGCAGGCTGGTTATGGCTTCTAAATAACAGTCTCAGGTAACCAGCGTTAGCAATACAGGTAGCAGGTAAGCAAGTAACTGGTGCACAATTGAAGCAGGCTGGTTATGGCTTCTAAATAATAGTCTCAGGTAACCAGCGTCAGAAATACAGGTAGCAGGTAAGCAGGAACTTGTGCACGATTAAAGCAGGCTGGTTATGGCTATTAAACGACAGTCTCAGGTAACCAGTGTTAGCAATACAGGTAGCAGGTAAGCAGGAACTTGTGCACAATTAAAGCAGGCTGGTTATGGCTACTAAACAACAGTCTCAGGTAACCAGCGTCAGCAATACAGGTAGCAGGTAAGCAGGAACTTGTGCACGATTAAAGCAGGCTGGTTATGGCTATTAAACGACAGTCTCAGGTAACCAGCGTTAGCAATACAAGTAGCAGGTAAGCAAGTAACTTGTGCACAATTAAAGCAGGCTGGTTATGGCTACTAAACAACAGTCTCAGGTAACCAGCGTCAGCAATACAGGTAGCAGGTAAGCAGGAACTTGTGCACGATTAAAGCAGGCTGGTTATGGCTATTAAACGACAGTCTCAGGTAACCAGCGTTAGCAATACAAGTAGCAGGTAAGCAGGAACTTGTGCACAATTAAAGCAGGCTGGTTATGGCTACTAAACAACAGTCTCAGGTAACCAGCGTCAGCAATACAGGTAGCAGGTAAGCAGGAACTTGTGCACGATTAAAGCAGGCTGGTTATGGCTACTAAACAACAGTCTCAGGTAACCAGCGTCAGCAATACAGGTAGCAGGTAAGCAGGAACTTGTGCACGATTAAAGCAGGCTGGTTATGGCTATTAAACGACAGTCTCAGGTAACCAGCGTTAGCAATACAAGTAGCAGGTAAGCAGGTAACTTGTGCACAATTAAAGCAGGCTGGTTATGGCTTCTAAATAATAGTCTCAGGTAACCAGCGTTGGCAATACAGGTGGCAGGTAAGCAGGTAACTGGTGCACAATTGAAGCAGGCTGGTTATGGCTTCTAAATAACAGTCTCAGGTAACCAGCGTTGGCAATACAGGTGGCAGGTAAGCAGGTAACTGGTGCACAACTGAAGCAGGCTGGTTATGGCTTCTAAATAACAGTCTCAGGTAACCAGCGTTAGCAATACAGGTAGCAGGTAAGCAGGAACTTGTGCACAATTAAAGCAGGCTGGTTATGGCTACTAAACAACAGTCTCAGGTAACCAGCGTTGGCAACACAAGTAATGGATAAACAGGAGACACGTGCACAGCTGAAGCAGGCTGGTTATGGCTTCTTAACAACAGTCTCAGGTAACCAGCATCAGCAATACAGGTAACAGGTAAGCAGGAACTTGTGCACGATTAAAGCAGGCTGGTTATGGCTATTAAACGACAGTCTCAGGTAACCAGCGTTATCAATACAAGTAGCAGGTAAGCAGGTAACTTGTGCACAATTAAAGCAGGCTGGTTATGGCTACTAAACAACAGTCTCAGGTAACCAGCGTTCCTTAGTAGCGGATAAATGCATTAACATTAGCTTTCACACTGCTGGGCGGAGCTTGCATAAAAAAGAACTATCAGTACCAGCATTCCTTAATAGCAGATAAATGCATTAACATTAGCTTTCACACTGCTGGGCGGAGCTTGCATAAAAAGAACTATCAGTACCAGCATTCCTTAATAGCAGATAAATGCATTAACATTAGCTTTCACACTGCTGGGCGGAACTTGCAATAAAAGAACTATCGGTACCAGCATTCCTTAATAGCAGATAAATGCATTAACATTAGCTTTCACACTGCTGGGCGGAGCTTGCATAAAAAAGAACTATCAGTACCAGCATTCCTTAATAGCAGATAAATGCATTAACATTAGCTTTCACACTGCTGGGCGGAGCTTGCATAAAAAGAACTATCAGTACCAGCATTCCTTAATAGCAGACAAATGCATTAACATTAGCTTTTACACTGCTGGGCGGAGCTTGCATAAAAAGAACTATCAGTACCAGCAATCCTTAATAGCAGATAAATGCATTAACATTAGCTTTCACACTGCTGGGCGGAGCTTGCATAAAAAAGAACTATCAGTACCAGCATTCCTTAATAGCAGATAAATGCATTAACATTAGCTTTCACACTGCTGGGCGGAGCTTGCATAAAAAGAACTATCAGTACCAGCATTCCTTAATAGCAGATAAATGCATTAACATTAGCTTTCACACTGCTGGGCGGAGCTTGCATAAAAAGAACTATCAGTACCAGCATTCCTTAATAGCAGATAAATGCATTAACATTAGCTTTCACACTGCTGGGCGGAGCTTGCATAAAAAGAACTATCAGTACCAGCATTCCTTAATAGCAGATAAATGCATTAACATTAGCTTTCACACTGCTGGGCGGAGCTTGCATAAAAAAGAACTATCAGTACCAGCATTCCTTAATAGCAGACAAATGCATTAACATTAGCTTTCACACTGCTGGGCGGAGCTTGCATAAAAAGAACTATCAGTACCAGCATTCCTTAATAGCAGATAAATGCATTAACATTAGCTTTCACACTGCTGGGCGGAGCTTGCATAAAAAAGAACTATCAGTATCAGCAATCCTTAATAGCGGATAAATGCTTTAACATTAACTTTCACACTGCTGGGCGGAGCTTGCATAAAAAGAACTATCAGTATCAGCATTCCTTAATAGCAGATAAATGCATTAACATTAGCTTTCACACTGCTGGGCGGAGCTTGCATAAGAAAGAACTATCAGTACCAGCATTCCTTAATAGCAGATAAATACATTCACAAATATATAAGGGCAGTCTACCCCCTTTTACAACATTCCAAAACAAATATGCGGGGCACAGCACTAGTGGGGAGCCTCTTCCCCTGGAATACAATATATTGCCCCCAGATTACAGAGTCTTTGCAGCAGAAGGGGTTAAGCCGGGCACATACAAATGAGGGGAGCGCAACTCCTAATTATCTAAACTTGCGGGGGTACTGTGATGAGGGGAGCCCACCCCTTTTATTATTAATTGTCTCACCGGGGCACTCATGAAGGGCAACCTACCCACTTAGTAAATATGTTCCCCAAATGCAGAGTTCATGCAGCGGAAGGGGTTAAATACCGGACACAGGGGATCTTAGGGGTGTCTACACCTTTTTTCAAATACTATGTCCCCTATTAGCAGAGTTTTTGCAGCGGAGGGCACAACAGGGGCAGAGTTTCTGGCAGCGGAAGGGTTGTTTGCAAGTTCTCACCCATCGCTGCGGCGCTTCTGCCACCTCCGATCCTCCGCATCTTCAGCGTGGCTGTCTGGAGTCTCCCTCCTCAGTCTCCGGTCCGGTCTACTCCTCTTCAGCTGCCGCCGCGCCGTCTCCGGGTCTTCACTCCTCTTGTGCAGCAGACTCCGGTCCGCGCCGTCATCTCTACGCTGGGGTCTTCTCGGGTCCTCGCCGTACTCCAGCCGCCAGGGGTCCTCGCTGGGGTCTTCTTCCCGGGGTCGTCCTTCGCGGTGCCTGCGCGCTTCTTATCTGCCGCTCCTTGGAATCCAGGGGACGGATGTCATCACTGCTCTGCTGGATGGGCTGCGGTTCCTCCGGCCCAGCGCTCCAGTCTCTCAGCAGCGGCGGCTCTTCTCCGCACTCCATCCCCGCTGGCACTGACGCGGCCAGCTCTTCTCCTCAGGCAGGGTCTCCGGCATTCTTCTGGCACTGGTGCTCCGGTCGCTGGTTCTCCCCTCGGCTTCTTCTCTGCGCAGACGGTCCTCACACACTGGCAGGCGGCTCCTGGGGCTACATGGCGACACCTTCCCCAGGTAATCTTCCCATTCCTCCAGGGCTCCTCTGGCAGCGATCCTCCCAGCGCTGCATACTCCAGTCTTCAGGCTCTGGACACTACATGGCTCCACTTCCCCAGGTACATATTCCCATTCCTCCAGGGGCTCTCTCTCTCCTGTGCTGTGAGGCTTCTTTTAAGGGTACTGGTGCTCCTCCACCTCCCCTCTCCTCTATGATGACTGGCTCCCGGGGCCCCAGCAACAGACCACCCCCTGGTCACTCTGCCCTATAACCCAGGGGACCCAATCAGCTGGGGACATGTTTCCCAGACTTTTTATGTTGCTGGGTAAGAAGTGACAGGACCAGAGAATTGGCGGCAAAATCCCTGTCCCAAGCTGACAGGATCACATAAAGTTCAGCCCACAATCTACTCTGGGACTTGTAGTTCCACAATGTAAACAAAAAAAAAAAATCACAAGGGGATCTCCATGGTGCAATAGCTTCAGGGTATTACATTCTTCCCCCCTAAAATTATACGTGTCCTCACGTATACACCTTAACACTATACATCGGTTAACATAAGCCTTGAACTGGGTACAGCTCTGTTGGCAAACAAGTCATTGTGTCTGGAGCACAGGCCCGCCTGCGATTCTCTGATACTGTTCGTGACGCCAAAATTTATGTAATGTCCACCCACAACAAACACATGACATTTACGGTGCCGAAAACTTGAACTAAATTGTGGGGTGCTAGTGTGAATCAGGTTCGGGTGATCAGAGCGGCAGACCTGCTTTACCTCTCAGACACAATGACAACACAAACATAATATAGTATCTAACTCCATTTTATTATCCTAACAAAATTTACAAGAGGCAGGTAAACAGGGAACTGGCGCACAATTGAAGCAGGCTGGTTATGGCTTCTAAATAACAGTCTCAGGTAACCAGCGTTAGCAATACAGGTAGCAGGTAAGCAAGTAACTGGTGCACAATTGAAGCAGGCTGGTTATGGCTTCTAAATAATAGTCTCAGGTAACCAGCGTCAGAAATACAGGTAGCAGGTAAGCAGGAACTTGTGCACGATTAAAGCAGGCTGGTTATGGCTATTAAACGACAGTCTCAGGTAACCAGTGTTAGCAATACAGGTAGCAGGTAAGCAGGAACTTGTGCACAATTAAAGCAGGCTGGTTATGGCTACTAAACAACAGTCTCAGGTAACCAGCGTCAGCAATACAGGTAGCAGGTAAGCAGGAACTTGTGCACGATTAAAGCAGGCTGGTTATGGCTATTAAACGACAGTCTCAGGTAACCAGCGTTAGCAATACAAGTAGCAGGTAAGCAAGTAACTTGTGCACAATTAAAGCAGGCTGGTTATGGCTACTAAACAACAGTCTCAGGTAACCAGCGTCAGCAATACAGGTAGCAGGTAAGCAGGAACTTGTGCACGATTAAAGCAGGCTGGTTATGGCTATTAAACGACAGTCTCAGGTAACCAGCGTTAGCAATACAAGTAGCAGGTAAGCAGGAACTTGTGCACAATTAAAGCAGGCTGGTTATGGCTACTAAACAACAGTCTCAGGTAACCAGCGTCAGCAATACAGGTAGCAGGTAAGCAGGAACTTGTGCACGATTAAAGCAGGCTGGTTATGGCTACTAAACAACAGTCTCAGGTAACCAGCGTCAGCAATACAGGTAGCAGGTAAGCAGGAACTTGTGCACGATTAAAGCAGGCTGGTTATGGCTATTAAACGACAGTCTCAGGTAACCAGCGTTAGCAATACAAGTAGCAGGTAAGCAGGTAACTTGTGCACAATTAAAGCAGGCTGGTTATGGCTTCTAAATAATAGTCTCAGGTAACCAGCGTTGGCAATACAGGTGGCAGGTAAGCAGGTAACTGGTGCACAATTGAAGCAGGCTGGTTATGGCTTCTAAATAACAGTCTCAGGTAACCAGCGTTGGCAATACAGGTGGCAGGTAAGCAGGTAACTGGTGCACAACTGAAGCAGGCTGGTTATGGCTTCTAAATAACAGTCTCAGGTAACCAGCGTTAGCAATACAGGTAGCAGGTAAGCAGGAACTTGTGCACAATTAAAGCAGGCTGGTTATGGCTACTAAACAACAGTCTCAGGTAACCAGCGTTGGCAACACAAGTAATGGATAAACAGGAGACACGTGCACAGCTGAAGCAGGCTGGTTATGGCTTCTTAACAACAGTCTCAGGTAACCAGCATCAGCAATACAGGTAACAGGTAAGCAGGAACTTGTGCACGATTAAAGCAGGCTGGTTATGGCTATTAAACGACAGTCTCAGGTAACCAGCGTTATCAATACAAGTAGCAGGTAAGCAGGTAACTTGTGCACAATTAAAGCAGGCTGGTTATGGCTACTAAACAACAGTCTCAGGTAACCAGCGTTGGCAACACAAGTAATGGATAAACAGGAGACACGTGCACAGCTGAAGCAGGCTGGTTATGGCTTCTTAACAACAGTCTCAGGTAACCAGCATCAGCAATACAGGTAACAGGTAAGCAGGAACTTGTGCACGATTAAAGCAGGCTGGTTATGGCTTGTAAACAACAGTCTCAGGTAACCAGCGTTCCTTAGTAGCGGATAAATGCATTAACATTAGCTTTCACACTGCTGGGCGGAGCTTGCATAAAAAAGAACTATCAGTACCAGCATTCCTTAATAGCAGATAAATGCATTAACATTAGCTTTCACACTGCTGGGCGGAGCTTGCATAAAAAGAACTATCAGTACCAGCATTCCTTAATAGCAGATAAATGCATTAACATTAGCTTTCACACTGCTGGGCGGAACTTGCAATAAAAGAACTATCGGTACCAGCATTCCTTAATAGCAGATAAATGCATTAACATTAGCTTTCACACTGCTGGGCGGAGCTTGCATAAAAAAGAACTATCAGTACCAGCATTCCTTAATAGCAGATAAATGCATTAACATTAGCTTTCACACTGCTGGGCGGAGCTTGCATAAAAAGAACTATCAGTACCAGCATTCCTTAATAGCAGATAAATGCATTAACATTAGCTTTTACACTGCTGGGCGGAGCTTGCATAAAAAGAACTATCAGTACCAGCAATCCTTAATAGCAGATAAATGCATTAACATTAGCTTTCACACTGCTGGGCGGAGCTTGCATAAAAAAGAACTATCAGTACCAGCATTCCTTAATAGCAGATAAATGCATTAACATTAGCTTTCACACTGCTGGGCGGAGCTTGCATAAAAAGAACTATCAGTACCAGCATTCCTTAATAGCAGATAAATGCATTAACATTAGCTTTCACACTGCTGGGCGGAGCTTGCATAAAAAGAACTATCAGTACCAGCATTCCTTAATAGCAGATAAATGCATTAACATTAGCTTTCACACTGCTGGGCGGAGCTTGCATAAAAAGAACTATCAGTACCAGCATTCCTTAATAGCAGATAAATGCATTAACATTAGCTTTCACACTGCTGGGCGGAGCTTGCATAAAAAAGAACTATCAGTACCAGCATTCCTTAATAGCAGACAAATGCATTAACATTAGCTTTCACACTGCTGGGCGGAGCTTGCATAAAAAGAACTATCAGTACCAGCATTCCTTAATAGCAGATAAATGCATTAACATTAGCTTTCACACTGCTGGGCGGAGCTTGCATAAAAAAGAACTATCAGTATCAGCAATCCTTAATAGCGGATAAATGCTTTAACATTAACTTTCACACTGCTGGGCGGAGCTTGCATAAAAAGAACTATCAGTATCAGCATTCCTTAATAGCAGATAAATGCATTAACATTAGCTTTCACACTGCTGGGTGGAGCTTGCATAAAAAAGAACTATCAGTACCAGCATTCCTTAATAGCAGATAAATACATTCACAAATATATAAGGGCAGTCTACCCCCTTTTACAACATTCCAAAACAAATATGCGGGGCACAGCACTAGTGGGGAGCCTCTTCCCCTGGAATACAATATATTGCCCCCAGATTACAGAGTCTTTGCAGCAGAAGGGGTTAAGCCGGGCACATACAAATGAGGGGAGCGCAACTCCTAATTATCTAAACTTGCGGGGGTACTGTGATGAGGGGAGCCCACCCCTTTTATTATTAATTGTCTCACCGGGGCACTCATGAAGGGCAACCTACCCACTTAGTAAATATGTTCCCCAAATGCAGAGTTCATGCAGCGGAAGGGGTTAAATACCGGACACAGGGGATCTTAGGGGTGTCTACACCTTTTTTCAAATACTATGTCCCCTATTAGCAGAGTTTTTGCAGCGGAGGGCACAACAGGGGCAGAGTTTCTGGCAGCGGAAGGGTTGTTTGCAAGTTCTCACCCATCGCTGCGGCGCTTCTGCCACCTCCGATCCTCCGCATCTTCAGCGTGGCTGTCTGGAGTCTCCCTCCTCAGTCTCCGGTCCGGTCTACTCCTCTTCAGCTGCCGCCGCGCCGTCTCCGGGTCTTCACTCCTCTTGTGCAGCAGACTCCGGTCCGCGCCGTCATCTCTACGCTGGGGTCTTCTCGGGTCCTCGCCGTACTCCAGCCGCCAGGGGTCCTCGCTGGGGTCTTCTTCCCGGGGTCGTCCTTCGCGGTGCCTGCACGCTTCTCATCTGCCGCTCCTTGGAATCCAGGGGACGGATGTCATCACTGCTCTGCTGGACGGGCTGCGGTTCCTCCGGCCCAGCGCTCCAGTCTCTCAGCAGCGGCGGCTCTTCTCCGCACTCCATCCCCGCTGGCACTGACGCGGCCAGCTCTTCTCCTCAGGCAGGGTCTCCGGCATTCTTCTGGCACTGGTGCTCCGGTCGCTGGTTCTCCCCTCGGCTTCTTCTCTGCGCAGACGGTCCTCACACACTGGCAGGCGGCTCCTGGGGCTACATGGCGACACCTTCCCCAGGTAATCTTCCCATTCCTCCAGGGCTCCTCTGGCAGCGATCCTCCCAGCGCTGCATACTCCAGTCTTCAGGCTCTGGACACTACATGGCTCCACTTCCCCAGGTACATATTCCCATTCCTCCAGGGGCTCTCTCTCTCCTGTGCTGTGAGGCTTCTTTTAAGGGTACTGGTGCTCCTCCACCTCCCCTCTCCTCTATGATGACTGGCTCCCGGGGCCCCAGCAACAGACCACCCCCTGGTCACTCTGCCCTATAACCCAGGGGATCCAATCAGCTGGGGACATGTTTCCCAGACTTTTTATGTTGCTGGGTAAGAAGTAACAGGACCAGAGAATTGGCGGCAAAATCCCTGTCCCAAGCTGACAGGATCACATAAAGTTCAGCCCACAATCTACTCTGGGACTTGTAGTTCCACAATGTAAACAAAAAAAAAAAAAATCACAAGGGGATCTCCATGGTGCAATAGCTTCAGGGTATTACATTCTTCCCCCCTAAAATTATACGTGTCCTCACGTATACACCTTAACACTATACATCGGTTAACATAAGCCTTGAACTGGGTACAGCTCTGTTGGCAAACAAGTCATTGTGTCTGGAGCACAGGCCCGCCTGCGATTCTCTGATCCTGTTCGTGACGCCAAAATTTATGTAATGTCCACCCACAACAAACACATGACATTTACGGTGCCGAAAACTTGAACTAAATTGTGGGGTGCTAGTGTGAATCAGGTTCGGGTGATCAGAGCGGCAGACCTGCTTTACCTCTCAGACACAATGACAACACAAACATAATATAGTATCCAACTCCATTTTATTATCCTAACAAAATTTACAAGAGGCAGGTAAACAGGGAACTGGCGCACAATTGAAGCAGGCTGGTTATGGCTTCTAAATAACAGTCTCAGGTAACCAGCGTTAGCAATACAGGTAGCAGGTAAGCAAGTAACTGGTGCACAATTGAAGCAGGCTGGTTATGGCTTCTAAATAATAGTCTCAGGTAACCAGCGTCAGAAATACAGGTAGCAGGTAAGCAGGAACTTGTGCACGATTAAAGCAGGCTGGTTATGGCTATTAAACGACAGTCTCAGGTAACCAGTGTTAGCAATACAGGTAGCAGGTAAGCAGGAACTTGTGCACAATTAAAGCAGGCTGGTTATGGCTACTAAACAACAGTCTCAGGTAACCAGCGTCAGCAATACAGGTAGCAGGTAAGCAGGAACTTGTGCACGATTAAAGCAGGCTGGTTATGGCTATTAAACGACAGTCTCAGGTAACCAGCGTTAGCAATACAAGTAGCAGGTAAGCAAGTAACTTGTGCACAATTAAAGCAGGCTGGTTATGGCTACTAAACAACAGTCTCAGGTAACCAGCGTCAGCAATACAGGTAGCAGGTAAGCAGGAACTTGTGCACGATTAAAGCAGGCTGGTTATGGCTATTAAACGACAGTCTCAGGTAACCAGCGTTAGCAATACAAGTAGCAGGTAAGCAGGAACTTGTGCACAATTAAAGCAGGCTGGTTATGGCTACTAAACAACAGTCTCAGGTAACCAGCGTCAGCAATACAGGTAGCAGGTAAGCAGGAACTTGTGCACGATTAAAGCAGGCTGGTTATGGCTACTAAACAACAGTCTCAGGTAACCAGCGTCAGCAATACAGGTAGCAGGTAAGCAGGAACTTGTGCACGATTAAAGCAGGCTGGTTATGGCTATTAAACGACAGTCTCAGGTAACCAGCGTTAGCAATACAAGTAGCAGGTAAGCAGGTAACTTGTGCACAATTAAAGCAGGCTGGTTATGGCTTCTAAATAATAGTCTCAGGTAACCAGCGTTGGCAATACAGGTGGCAGGTAAGCAGGTAACTGGTGCACAATTGAAGCAGGCTGGTTATGGCTTCTAAATAACAGTCTCAGGTAACCAGCGTTGGCAATACAGGTGGCAGGTAAGCAGGTAACTGGTGCACAACTGAAGCAGGCTGGTTATGGCTTCTAAATAACAGTCTCAGGTAACCAGCGTTAGCAATACAGGTAGCAGGTAAGCAGGAACTTGTGCACAATTAAAGCAGGCTGGTTATGGCTACTAAACAACAGTCTCAGGTAACCAGCGTTGGCAACACAAGTAATGGATAAACAGGAGACACGTGCACAGCTGAAGCAGGCTGGTTATGGCTTCTTAACAACAGTCTCAGGTAACCAGCATCAGCAATACAGGTAACAGGTAAGCAGGAACTTGTGCACGATTAAAGCAGGCTGGTTATGGCTATTAAACGACAGTCTCAGGTAACCAGCGTTATCAATACAAGTAGCAGGTAAGCAGGTAACTTGTGCACAATTAAAGCAGGCTGGTTATGGCTACTAAACAACAGTCTCAGGTAACCAGCGTTCCTTAGTAGCGGATAAATGCATTAACATTAGCTTTCACACTGCTGGGCGGAGCTTGCATAAAAAAGAACTATCAGTACCAGCATTCCTTAATAGCAGATAAATGCATTAACATTAGCTTTCACACTGCTGGGCGGAGCTTGCATAAAAAGAACTATCAGTACCAGCATTCCTTAATAGCAGATAAATGCATTAACATTAGCTTTCACACTGCTGGGCGGAACTTGCAATAAAAGAACTATCGGTACCAGCATTCCTTAATAGCAGATAAATGCATTAACATTAGCTTTCACACTGCTGGGCGGAGCTTGCATAAAAAAGAACTATCAGTACCAGCATTCCTTAATAGCAGATAAATGCATTAACATTAGCTTTCACACTGCTGGGCGGAGCTTGCATAAAAAGAACTATCAGTACCAGCATTCCTTAATAGCAGAGAAATGCATTAACATTAGCTTTTACACTGCTGGGCGGAGCTTGCATAAAAAGAACTATCAGTACCAGCAATCCTTAATAGCAGATAAATGCATTAACATTAGCTTTCACACTGCTGGGCGGAGCTTGCATAAAAAAGAACTATCAGTACCAGCATTCCTTAATAGCAGATAAATGCATTAACATTAGCTTTCACACTGCTGGGCGGAGCTTGCATAAAAAGAACTATCAGTACCAGCATTCCTTAATAGCAGATAAATGCATTAACATTAGCTTTCACACTGCTGGGCGGAGCTTGCATAAAAAGAACTATCAGTACCAGCATTCCTTAATAGCAGATAAATGCATTAACATTAGCTTTCACACTGCTGGGCGGAGCTTGCATAAAAAGAACTATCAGTACCAGCATTCCTTAATAGCAGATAAATGCATTAACATTAGCTTTCACACTGCTGGGCGGAGCTTGCATAAAAAAGAACTATCAGTACCAGCATTCCTTAATAGCAGACAAATGCATTAACATTAGCTTTCACACTGCTGGGCGGAGCTTGCATAAAAAGAACTATCAGTACCAGCATTCCTTAATAGCAGATAAATGCATTAACATTAGCTTTCACACTGCTGGGCGGAGCTTGCATAAAAAAGAACTATCAGTATCAGCAATCCTTAATAGCGGATAAATGCTTTAACATTAACTTTCACACTGCTGGGCGGAGCTTGCATAAAAAGAACTATCAGTATCAGCATTCCTTAATAGCAGATAAATGCATTAACATTAGCTTTCACACTGCTGGGCGGAGCTTGCATAAAAAAGAACTATCAGTACCAGCATTCCTTAATAGCAGATAAATACATTCACAAATATATAAGGGCAGTCTACCCCCTTTTACAACATTCCAAAACAAATATGCGGGGCACAGCACTAGTGGGGAGCCTCTTCCCCTGGAATACAATATATTGCCCCCAGATTACAGAGTCTTTGCAGCAGAAGGGGTTAAGCCGGGCACATACAAATGAGGGGAGCGCAACTCCTAATTATCTAAACTTGCGGGGGTACTGTGATGAGGGGAGCCCACCCCTTTTATTATTAATTGTCTCACCGGGGCACTCATGAAGGGCAACCTACCCACTTAGTAAATATGTTCCCCAAATGCAGAGTTCATGCAGCGGAAGGGGTTAAATACCGGACACAGGGGATCTTAGGGGTGTCTACACCTTTTTTCAAATACTATGTCCCCTATTAGCAGAGTTTTTGCAGCGGAGGGCACAACAGGGGCAGAGTTTCTGGCAGCGGAAGGGTTGTTTGCAAGTTCTCACCCATCGCTGCGGCGCTTCTGCCACCTCCGATCCTCCGCATCTTCAGCGTGGCTGTCTGGAGTCTCCCTCCTCAGTCTCCGGTCCGGTCTACTCCTCTTCAGCTGCCGCCGCGCCGTCTCCGGGTCTTCACTCCTCTTGTGCAGCAGACTCCGGTCCGCGCCGTCATCTCTACGCTGGGGTCTTCTCGGGTCCTCGCCGTACTCCAGCCGCCAGGGGTCCTCGCTGGGGTCTTCTTCCCGGGGTCGTCCTTCGCGGTGCCTGCGCGCTTCTCATCTGCCGCTCCTTGGAATCCAGGCGACGGATGTCATCACTGCTCTGCTGGACGGGCTGCGGTTCCTCCGGCCCAGCGCTCCAGTCTCTCAGCAGCGGCGGCTCTTCTCCGCACTCCATCCCCGCTGGCACTGACGCGGCCAGCTCTTCTCCTCAGGCAGGGTCTCCGGCATTCTTCTGGCACTGGTGCTCCGGTCGCTGGTTCTCCCCTCGGCTTCTTCTCTGCGCAGACGGTCCTCACACACTGGCAGGCGGCTCCTGGGGCTACATGGCGACACCTTCCCCAGGTAATCTTCCCATTCCTCCAGGGCTCCTCTGGCAGCGATCCTCCCAGCGCTGCATACTCCAGTCTTCAGGCTCTGGACACTACATGGCTCCACTTCCCCAGGTACATATTCCCATTCCTCCAGGGGCTCTCTCTCTCCTGTGCTGTGAGGCTTCTTTTAAGGGTACTGGTGCTCCTCCACCTCCCCTCTCCTCTATGATGACTGGCTCCCGGGGCCCCAGCAACAGACCACCCCCTGGTCACTCTGCCCTATAACCCAGGGGATCCAATCAGCTGGGGACATGTTTCCCAGACTTTTTATGTTGCTGGGTAAGAAGTAACAGGACCAGAGAATTGGCGGCAAAATCCCTGTCCCAAGCTGACAGGATCACATAAAGTTCAGCCCACAATCTACTCTGGGACTTGTAGTTCCACAATGTAAACAAAAAAAAAAAAATCACAAGGGGATCTCCATGGTGCAATAGCTTCAGGGTATTACATTCTTCCCCCCTAAAATTATACGTGTCCTCACGTATACACCTTAACACTATACATCGGTTAACATAAGCCTTGAACTGGGTACAGCTCTGTTGACAAACAAGTCATTGTGTCTGGAGCACAGGCCCGCCTGCGATTCTCTGATCCTGTTCGTGACGCCAAAATTTATGTAATGTCCACCCACAACAAACACATGACATTTACGGTGCCGAAAACTTGAACTAAATTGTGGGGTGCTAGTGTGAATCAGGTTCGGGTGATCAGAGCGGCAGACCTGCTTTACCTCTCAGACACAATGACAACACAAACATAATATAGTATCCAACTCCATTTTATTATCCTAACAAAATTTACAAGAGGCAGGTAAACAGGGAACTGGCGCACAATTGAAGCAGGCTGGTTATGGCTTCTAAATAACAGTCTCAGGTAACCAGCGTTAGCAATACAGGTAGCAGGTAAGCAAGTAACTGGTGCACAATTGAAGCAGGCTGGTTATGGCTTCTAAATAATAGTCTCAGGTAACCAGCGTCAGAAATACAGGTAGCAGGTAAGCAGGAACTTGTGCACGATTAAAGCAGGCTGGTTATGGCTATTAAACGACAGTCTCAGGTAACCAGTGTTAGCAATACAGGTAGCAGGTAAGCAGGAACTTGTGCACAATTAAAGCAGGCTGGTTATGGCTACTAAACAACAGTCTCAGGTAACCAGCATCAGCAATACAGGTAGCAGGTAAGCAGGAACTTGTGCACGATTAAAGCAGGCTGGTTATGGCTATTAAACGACAGTCTCAGGTAACCAGCGTTAGCAATACAAGTAGCAGGTAAGCAAGTAACTTGTGCACAATTAAAGCAGGCTGGTTATGGCTACTAAACAACAGTCTCAGGTAACCAGCGTCAGCAATACAGGTAGCAGGTAAGCAGGAACTTGTGCACGATTAAAGCAGGCTGGTTATGGCTATTAAACGACAGTCTCAGGTAACCAGCGTTAGCAATACAAGTAGCAGGTAAGCAGGAACTTGTGCACAATTAAAGCAGGCTGGTTATGGCTACTAAACAACAGTCTCAGGTAACCAGCGTCAGCAATACAGGTAGCAGGTAAGCAGGAACTTGTGCACGATTAAAGCAGGCTGGTTATGGCTACTAAACAACAGTCTCAGGTAACCAGCGTCAGCAATACAGGTAGCAGGTAAGCAGGAACTTGTGCACGATTAAAGCAGGCTGGTTATGGCTATTAAACGACAGTCTCAGGTAACCAGCGTTAGCAATACAAGTAGCAGGTAAGCAGGTAACTTGTGCACAATTAAAGCAGGCTGGTTATGGCTTCTAAATAATAGTCTCAGGTAACCAGCGTTGGCAATACAGGTGGCAGGTAAGCAGGTAACTGGTGCACAATTGAAGCAGGCTGGTTATGGCTTCTAAATAACAGTCTCAGGTAACCAGCGTTGGCAATACAGGTGGCAGGTAAGCAGGTAACTGGTGCACAACTGAAGCAGGCTGGTTATGGCTTCTAAATAACAGTCTCAGGTAACCAGCGTTAGCAATACAGGTAGCAGGTAAGCAGGAACTTGTGCACAATTAAAGCAGGCTGGTTATGGCTACTAAACAACAGTCTCAGGTAACCAGCGTTGGCAACACAAGTAATGGATAAACAGGAGACACGTGCACAGCTGAAGCAGGCTGGTTATGGCTTCTTAACAACAGTCTCAGGTAACCAGCATCAGCAATACAGGTAACAGGTAAGCAGGAACTTGTGCACGATTAAAGCAGGCTGGTTATGGCTATTAAACGACAGTCTCAGGTAACCAGCGTTATCAATACAAGTAGCAGGTAAGCAGGTAACTTGTGCACAATTAAAGCAGGCTGGTTATGGCTACTAAACAACAGTCTCAGGTAACCAGCGTTGGCAACACAAGTAATGGATAAACAGGAGACACGTGCACAGCTGAAGCAGGCTGGTTATGGCTTCTTAACAACAGTCTCAGGTAACCAGCATCAGCAATACAGGTAACAGGTAAGCAGGAACTTGTGCACGATTAAAGCAGGCTGGTTATGGCTTGTAAACAACAGTCTCAGGTAACCAGCGTTCCTTAGTAGCGGATAAATGCATTAACATTAGCTTTCACACTGCTGGGCGGAACTTGCATAAAAAAGAACTATCAGTACCAGCATTCCTTAATAGCAGATAAATGCATTAACATTAGCTTTCACACTGCTGGGCGGAGCTTGCATAAAAAGAACTATCAGTACCAGCATTCCTTAATAGCAGATAAATGCATTAACATTAGCTTTCACACTGCTGGGCGGAACTTGCAATAAAAGAACTATCGGTACCAGCATTCCTTAATAGCAGATAAATGCATTAACATTAGCTTTCACACTGCTGGGCGGAGCTTGCATAAAAAAGAACTATCAGTACCAGCATTCCTTAATAGCAGATAAATGCATTAACATTAGCTTTCACACTGCTGGGCGGAGCTTCCATAAAAAGAACTATCAGTACCAGCATTCCTTAATAGCAGATAAATGCATTAACATTAGCTTTCACACTGCTGGGCGGAGCTTGCATAAAAAGAACTATCAGTACCAGCATTCCTTAATAGCAGATAAATGCATTAACATTAGCTTTCACACTGCTGGGCGGAGCTTGCATAAAAAGAACTATCAGTACCAGCATTCCTTAATAGCAGATAAATGCATTAACATTAGCTTTCACACTGCTGGGCGGAGCTTGCATAAAAAGAACTATCAGTACCAGCATTCCTTAATAGCAGATAAATGCATTAACATTAGCTTTCACACTGCTGGGCGGAGCTTGCATAAAAAAGAACTATCAGTACCAGCATTCCTTAATAGCAGACAAATGCATTAACATTAGCTTTCACACTGCTGGGCGGAGCTTGCATAAAAAGAACTATCAGTACCAGCATTCCTTAATAGCAGATAAATGCATTAACATTAGCTTTCACACTGCTGGGCGGAGCTTGCATAAAAAAGAACTATCAGTATCAGCAATCCTTAATAGCGGATAAATGCTTTAACATTAACTTTCACACTGTTGGGCGGAGCTTGCATAAAAAGAACTATCAGTATCAGCATTCCTTAATAGCAGATAAATGCATTAACATTAGCTTTCACACTGCTGGGCGGAGCTTGCATAAAAAAGAACTATCAGTACCAGCATTCCTTAATAGCAGATAAATACATTCACAAATATATAAGGGCAGTCTACCCCCTTTTACAACATTCCAAAACAAATATGCGGGGCACAGCACTAGTGGGGAGCCTCTTCCCCTGGAATACAATATATTGCCCCCAGATTACAGAGTCTTTGCAGCAGAAGGGGTTAAGCCGGGCACATACAAATGAGGGGAGCGCAACTCCTAATTATCTAAACTTGCGGGGGTACTGTGATGAGGGGAGCCCACCCCTTTTATTATTAATTGTCTCACCGGGGCACTCATGAAGGGCAACCTACCCACTTAGTAAATATGTTCCCCAAATGCAGAGTTCATGCAGCGGAAGGGGTTAAATACCGGACACAGGGGATCTTAGGGGTGTCTACACCTTTTTTCAAATACTATGTCCCCTATTAGCAGAGTTTTTGCAGCGGAGGGCACAACAGGGGCAGAGTTTCTGGCAGCGGAAGGGTTGTTTGCAAGTTCTCACCCATCGCTGCGGCGCTTCTGCCACCTCCGATCCTCCGCATCTTCAGCGTGGCTGTCTGGAGTCTCCCTCCTCAGTCTCCGGTCCGGTCTACTCCTCTTCAGCTGCCGCCGCGCCGTCTCCGGGTCTTCACTCCTCTTGTGCAGCAGACTCCGGTCCGCGCCGTCATCTCTACGCTGGGGTCTTCTCGGGTCCTCGCCGTACTCCAGCCGCCAGGGGTCCTCGCTGGGGTCTTCTTCCCGGGGTCGTCCTTCGCGGTGCCTGCGCGCTTCTCATCTGCCGCTCCTTGGAATCCAGGGGACGGATGTCATCACTGCTCTGCTGGACGGGCTGCGGTTCCTCCGGCCCAGCGCTCCAGTCTCTCAGCAGCGGCGGCTCTTCTCCGCACTCCATCCCCGCTGGCACTGACGCGGCCAGCTCTTCTCCTCAGGCAGGGTCTCCGGCATTCTTCTGGCACTGGTGCTCCGGTCGCTGGTTCTCCCCTCGGCTTCTTCTCTGCGCAGACGGTCCTCACACACTGGCAGGCGGCTCCTGGGGCTACATGGCGACACCTTCCCCAGGTAATCTTCCCATTCCTCCAGGGCTCCTCTGGCAGCGATCCTCCCAGCGCTGCATACTCCAGTCTTCAGGCTCTGGACACTACATGGCTCCACTTCCCCAGGTACATATTCCCATTCCTCCAGGGGCTCTCTCTCTCCTGTGCTGTGAGGCTTCTTTTAAGGGTACTGGTGCTCCTCCACCTCCCCTCTCCTCTATGATGACTGGCTCCCGGGGCCCCAGCAACAGACCACCCCCTGGTCACTCTGCCCTATAACCCAGGGGACCCAATCAGCTGGGGACATGTTTCCCAGACTTTTTATGTTGCTGGGTAAGAAGTAACAGGACCAGAGAATTGGCGGCAAAATCCCTGTCCCAAGCTGACAGGATCACATAAAGTTCAGCCCACAATCTACTCTGGGACCTGTAGTTCCACAATGTAAACAAAAAAAAAATCACAAGGGGATCTCCATGGTGCAATAGCTTCAGGGTATTACATTCTTCCCCCCTAAAATTATACGTGTCCTCACGTATACACCTTAACACTATACATCGGTTAACATAAGCCTTGAACTGGGTACAGCTCTGTTGGCAAACAAGTCATTGTGTCTGGAGCACAGGCCCGCCTGCGATTCTCTGATCCTGTTCGTGACGCCAAAATTTATGTAATGTCCACCCACAACAAACACATGACATTTACGGTGCCGAAAACTTGAACTAAATTGTGGGGTGCTAGTGTGAATCAGGTTCGGGTGATCAGAGCGGCAGACCTGCTTTACCTCTCAGACACAATGACAACACAAACATAATATAGTATCCAACTCCATTTTATTATCCTAACAAAATTTACAAGAGGCAGGTAAACAGGGAACTGGCGCACAATTGAAGCAGGCTGGTTATGGCTTCTAAATAACAGTCTCAGGTAACCAGCGTTAGCAATACAGGTAGCAGGTAAGCAAGTAACTGGTGCACAATTGAAGCAGGCTGGTTATGGCTTCTAAATAATAGTCTCAGGTAACCAGCGTCAGAAATACAGGTAGCAGGTAAGCAGGAACTTGTGCACGATTAAAGCAGGCTGGTTATGGCTATTAAACGACAGTCTCAGGTAACCAGTGTTAGCAATACAGGTAGCAGGTAAGCAGGAACTTGTGCACAATTAAAGCAGGCTGGTTATGGCTACTAAACAACAGTCTCAGGTAACCAGCGTCAGCAATACAGGTAGCAGGTAAGCAGGAACTTGTGCACGATTAAAGCAGGCTGGTTATGGCTATTAAACGACAGTCTCAGGTAACCAGCGTTAGCAATACAAGTAGCAGGTAAGCAAGTAACTTGTGCACAATTAAAGCAGGCTGGTTATGGCTACTAAACAACAGTCTCAGGTAACCAGCGTCAGCAATACAGGTAGCAGGTAAGCAGGAACTTGTGCACGATTAAAGCAGGCTGGTTATGGCTATTAAACGACAGTCTCAGGTAACCAGCGTTAGCAATACAAGTAGCAGGTAAGCAGGAACTTGTGCACAATTAAAGCAGGCTGGTTATGGCTACTAAACAACAGTCTCAGGTAACCAGCGTCAGCAATACAGGTAGCAGGTAAGCAGGAACTTGTGCACGATTAAAGCAGGCTGGTTATGGCTACTAAACAACAGTCTCAGGTAACCAGCGTCAGCAATACAGGTAGCAGGTAAGCAGGAACTTGTGCACGATTAAAGCAGGCTGGTTATGGCTATTAAACGACAGTCTCAGGTAACCAGCGTTAGCAATACAAGTAGCAGGTAAGCAGGTAACTTGTGCACAATTAAAGCAGGCTGGTTATGGCTTCTAAATAATAGTCTCAGGTAACCAGCGTTGGCAATACAGGTGGCAGGTAAGCAGGTAACTGGTGCACAATTGAAGCAGGCTGGTTATGGCTTCTAAATAACAGTCTCAGGTAACCAGCGTTGGCAATACAGGTGGCAGGTAAGCAGGTAACTGGTGCACAACTGAAGCAGGCTGGTTATGGCTTCTAAATAACAGTCTCAGGTAACCAGCGTTAGCAATACAGGTAGCAGGTAAGCAGGAACTTGTGCACAATTAAAGCAGGCTGGTTATGGCTACTAAACAACAGTCTCAGGTAACCAGCGTTGGCAACACAAGTAATGGATAAACAGGAGACACGTGCACAGCTGAAGCAGGCTGGTTATGGCTTCTTAACAACAGTCTCAGGTAACCAGCATCAGCAATACAGGTAACAGGTAAGCAGGAACTTGTGCACGATTAAAGCAGGCTGGTTATGGCTATTAAACGACAGTCTCAGGTAACCAGCGTTATCAATACAAGTAGCAGGTAAGCAGGTAACTTGTGCACAATTAAAGCAGGCTGGTTATGGCTACTAAACAACAGTCTCAGGTAACCAGCGTTGGCAACACAAGTAATGGATAAACAGGAGACACGTGCACAGCTGAAGCAGGCTGGTTATGGCTTCTTAACAACAGTCTCAGGTAACCAGCATCAGCAATACAGGTAACAGGTAAGCAGGAACTTGTGCACGATTAAAGCAGGCTGGTTATGGCTTGTAAACAACAGTCTCAGGTAACCAGCGTTCCTTAGTAGCGGATAAATGCATTAACATTAGCTTTCACATTGCTGGGCGGAGCTTGCATAAAAAAGAACTATCAGTACCAGCATTCCTTAATAGCAGATAAATGCATTAACATTAGCTTTCACACTGCTGGGCGGAGCTTGCATAAAAAGAACTATCAGTACCAGCATTCCTTAATAGCAGATAAATGCATTAACATTAGCTTTCACACTGCTGGGCGGAACTTGCAATAAAAGAACTATCGGTACCAGCATTCCTTAATAGCAGATAAATGCATTAACATTAGCTTTCACACTGCTGGGCGGAGCTTGCATAAAAAAGAACTATCAGTACCAGCATTCCTTAATAGCAGATAAATGCATTAACATTAGCTTTCACACTGCTGGGCGGAGCTTGCATAAAAAGAACTATCAGTACCAGCATTCCTTAATAGCAGACAAATGCATTAACATTAGCTTTTACACTGCTGGGCGGAGCTTGCATAAAAAGAACTATCAGTACCAGCAATCCTTAATAGCAGATAAATGCATTAACATTAGCTTTCACACTGCTGGGCGGAGCTTGCATAAAAAAGAACTATCAGTACCAGCATTCCTTAATAGCAGATAAATGCATTAACATTAGCTTTCACACTGCTGGGCGGAGCTTGCATAAAAAGAACTATCAGTACCAGCATTCCTTAATAGCAGATAAATGCATTAACATTAGCTTTCACACTGCTGGGCGGAGCTTGCATAAAAAGAACTATCAGTACCAGCATTCCTTAATAGCAGATAAATGCATTAACATTAGCTTTCACACTGCTGGGCGGAGCTTGCATAAAAAAGAACTATCAGTACCAGCATTCCTTAATAGCAGACAAATGCATTAACATTAGCTTTCACACTGCTGGGCGGAGCTTGCATAAAAAGAACTATCAGTACCAGCATTCCTTAATAGCAGACAAATGCATTAACATTAGCTTTCACACTGCTGGGCGGAGCTTGCATAAAAAAGAACTATCAGTATCAGCAATCCTTAATAGCGGATAAATGCTTTAACATTAACTTTCACACTGCTGGGCGGAGCTTGCATAAAAAGAACTATCAGTATCAGCATTCCTTAATAGCAGATAAATGCATTAACATTAGCTTTCACACTGCTGGGCGGAGCTTGCATAAAAAAGAACTATCAGTACCAGCATTCCTTAATAGCAGATAAATACATTCACAAATATATAAGGGCAGTCTACCCCCTTTTACAACATTCCAAAACAAATATGCTGGGCACAGCACTAGTGGGGAGCCTCTTCCCCTGGAATACAATATATTGCCCCCAGATTACAGAGTCTTTGCAGCAGAAGGGGTTAAGCCGGGCACATACAAATGAGGGGAGCGCAACTCCTAATTATCTAAACTTGCGGGGGTACTGTGATGAGGGGAGCCCACCCCTTTTATTATTAATTGTCTCACCGGGGCACTCATGAAGGGCAACCTACCCACTTAGTAAATATGTTCCCCAAATGCAGAGTTCATGCAGCGGAAGGGGTTAAATACCGGACACAGGGGATCTTAGGGGTGTCTACACCTTTTTTCAAATACTATGTCCCCTATTAGCAGAGTTTTTGCAGCGGAGGGCACAACAGGGGCAGAGTTTCTGGCAGCGGAAGGGTTGTTTGCAAGTTCTCACCCATCGCTGCGGCGCTTCTGCCACCTCCGATCCTCCGCATCTTCAGCGTGGCTGTCTGGAGTCTCCCTCCTCAGTCTCCGGTCCGGTCTACTCCTCTTCAGCTGCCGCCGCGCCGTCTCCGGGTCTTCACTCCTCTTGTGCAGCAGACTCCGGTCCGCGCCGTCATCTCTACGCTGGGGTCTTCTCGGGTCCTCGCCGTACTCCAGCCGCCAGGGGTCCTCGCTGGGGTCTTCTTCCCGGGGTCGTCCTTTGCGGTGCCTGCGCGCTTCTCATCTGCCGCTCCTTGGAATCCAGGGGACGGATGTCATCACTGCTCTGCTGGACGGGCTGCGGTTCCTCCGGCCCAGCGCTCCAGTCTCTCAGCAGCGGCGGCTCTTCTCCGCACTCCATCCCCGCTGGCACTGACGCGGCCAGCTCTTCTCCTCAGGCAGGGTCTCCGGCATTCTTCTGGCACTGGTGCTCCGGTCGCTGGTTCTCCCCTCGGCTTCTTCTCTGCGCAGACGGTCCTCACACACTGGCAGGCGGCTCCTGGGGCTACATGGCGACACCTTCCCCAGGTAATCTTCCCATTCCTCCAGGGCTCCTCTGGCAGCGATCCTCCCAGCGCTGCATACTCCAGTCTTCAGGCTCTGGACACTACATGGCTCCACTTCCCCAGGTACATATTCCCATTCCTCCAGGGGCTCTCTCTCTCCTGTGCTGTGAGGCTTCTTTTAAGGGTACTGGTGCTCCTCCACCTCCCCTCTCCTCTATGATGACTGGCTCCCGGGGCCCCAGCAACAGACCACCCCCTGGTCACTCTGCCCTATAACCCAGGGGATCCAATCAGCTGGGGACATGTTTCCCAGACTTTTTATGTTGCTGGGTAAGAAGTAACAGGACCAGAGAATTGGCGGCAAAATCCCTGTCCCAAGCTGACAGGATCACATAAAGTTCAGCCCACAATCTACTCTGGGACTTGTAGTTCCACAATGTAAACAAAAACAAAAAAAATCACAAGGGGATCTCCATGGTGCAATAGCTTCAGGGTATTACATTCTTCCCCCCTAAAATTATACGTGTCCTCACGTATACACCTTAACACTATACATCGGTTAACATAAGCCTTGAACTGGGTACAGCTCTGTTGGCAAACAAGTCATTGTGTCTGGAGCACAGGCCCGCCTGCGATTCTCTGATCCTGTTCGTGACGCCAAAATTTATGTAATGTCCACCCACAACAAACACATGACATTTACGGTGCCGAAAACTTGAACTAAATTGTGGGGTGCTAGTGTGAATCAGGTTCGGGTGATCAGAGCGGCAGACCTGCTTTACCTCTCAGACACAATGACAACACAAACATAATATAGTATCCAACTCCATTTTATTATCCTAACAAAATTTACAAGAGGCAGGTAAACAGGGAACTGGCGCACAATTGAAGCAGGCTGGTTATGGCTTCTAAATAACAGTCTCAGGTAACCAGCGTTAGCAATACAGGTAGCAGGTAAGCAAGTAACTGGTGCACAATTGAAGCAGGCTGGTTATGGCTTCTAAATAATAGTCTCAGGTAACCAGCGTCAGAAATACAGGTAGCAGGTAAGCAGGAACTTGTGCACGATTAAAGCAGGCTGGTTATGGCTATTAAACGACAGTCTCAGGTAACCAGTGTTAGCAATACAGGTAGCAGGTAAGCAGGAACTTGTGCACAATTAAAGCAGGCTGGTTATGGCTACTAAACAACAGTCTCAGGTAACCAGCGTCAGCAATACAGGTAGCAGGTAAGCAGGAACTTGTGCACGATTAAAGCAGGCTGGTTATGGCTATTAAACGACAGTCTCAGGTAACCAGCGTTAGCAATAGAAGTAGCAGGTAAGCAAGTAACTTGTGCACAATTAAAGCAGGCTGGTTATGGCTACTAAACAACAGTCTCAGGTAACCAGCGTCAGCAATACAGGTAGCAGGTAAGCAGGAACTTGTGCACGATTAAAGCAGGCTGGTTATGGCTATTAAACGACAGTCTCAGGTAACCAGCGTTAGCAATACAAGTAGCAGGTAAGCAGGAACTTGTGCACAATTAAAGCAGGCTGGTTATGGCTACTAAACAACAGTCTCAGGTAACCAGCGTCAGCAATACAGGTAGCAGGTAAGCAGGAACTTGTGCACGATTAAAGCAGGCTGGTTATGGCTACTAAACAACAGTCTCAGGTAACCAGCGTCAGCAATACAGGTAGCAGGTAAGCAGGAACTTGTGCACGATTAAAGCAGGCTGGTTATGGCTATTAAACGACAGTCTCAGGTAACCAGCGTTAGCAATACAAGTAGCAGGTAAGCAGGTAACTTGTGCACAATTAAAGCAGGCTGGTTATGGCTTCTAAATAATAGTCTCAGGTAACCAGCGTTGGCAATACAGGTGGCAGGTAAGCAGGTAACTGGTGCACAATTGAAGCAGGCTGGTTATGGCTTCTAAATAACAGTCTCAGGTAACCAGCGTTGGCAATACAGGTGGCAGGTAAGCAGGTAACTGGTGCACAACTGAAGCAGGCTGGTTATGGCTTCTAAATAACAGTCTCAGGTAACCAGCGTTAGCAATACAGGTAGCAGGTAAGCAGGAACTTGTGCACAATTAAAGCAGGCTGGTTATGGCTACTAAACAACAGTCTCAGGTAACCAGCGTTGGCAACACAAGTAATGGATAAACAGGAGACACGTGCACAGCTGAAGCAGGCTGGTTATGGCTTCTTAACAACAGTCTCAGGTAACCAGCATCAGCAATACAGGTAACAGGTAAGCAGGAACTTGTGCACGATTAAAGCAGGCTGGTTATGGCTATTAAACGACAGTCTCAGGTAACCAGCGTTATCAATACAAGTAGCAGGTAAGCAGGTAACTTGTGCACAATTAAAGCAGGCTGGTTATGGCTACTAAACAACAGTCTCAGGTAACCAGCGTTGGCAACACAAGTAATGGATAAACAGGAGACACGTGCACAGCTGAAGCAGGCTGGTTATGGCTTCTTAACAACAGTCTCAGGTAACCAGCATCAGCAATACAGGTAACAGGTAAGCAGGAACTTGTGCACGATTAAAGCAGGCTGGTTATGGCTTGTAAACAACAGTCTCAGGTAACCAGCGTTCCTTAGTAGCGGATAAATGCATTAACATTAGCTTTCACACTGCTGGGCGGAGCTTGCATAAAAAAGAACTATCAGTACCAGCATTCCTTAATAGCAGATAAATGCATTAACATTAGCTTTCACACTGCTGGGCGGAGCTTGCATAAAAAGAACTATCAGTACCAGCATTCCTTAATAGCAGATAAATGCATTAACATTAGCTTTCACACTGCTGGGCGGAACTTGCAATAAAAGAACTATCGGTACCAGCATTCCTTAATAGCAGATAAATGCATTAACATTAGCTTTCACACTGCTGGGCGGAGCTTGCATAAAAAAGAACTATCAGTACCAGCATTCCTTAATAGCAGATAAATGCATTAACATTAGCTTTCACACTGCTGGGCGGAGCTTGCATAAAAAGAACTATCAGTACCAGC
Source organism: Pseudophryne corroboree (assembly GCF_028390025.1). NCBI lineage: Eukaryota > Metazoa > Chordata > Amphibia > Anura > Myobatrachidae > Pseudophryne > Pseudophryne corroboree. The sequence goes on from NC_086449.1 coordinate 745,878,674, forward strand.
ATTCCTTAATAGCAGACAAATGCATTAACATTAGCTTTTACACTGCTGGGCGGAGCTTGCATAAAAAGAACTATCAGTACCAGCAATCCTTAATAGCAGATAAATGCATTAACATTAGCTTTCACACTGCTGGGCGGAGCTTGCATAAAAAAGAACTATCAGTACCAGCATTCCTTAATAGCAGATAAATGCATTAACATTAGCTTTCACACTGCTGGGCGGAGCTTGCATAAAAAGAACTATCAGTACCAGCATTCCTTAATAGCAGATAAATGCATTAACATTAGCTTTCACACTGCTGGGCGGAGCTTGCATAAAAAAGAACTATCAGTACCAGCATTCCTTAATAGCAGACAAATGCATTAACATTAGCTTTCACACTGCTGGGCGGAGCTTGCATAAAAAGAACTATCAGTACCAGCATTCCTTAATAGCAGATAAATGCATTAACATTAGCTTTCACACTGCTGGGCGGAGCTTGCATAAAAAAGAACTATCAGTATCAGCAATCCTTAATAGCGGATAAATGCTTTAACATTAACTTTCACACTGCTGGGCGGAGCTTGCATAAAAAGAACTATCAGTATCAGCATTCCTTAATAGCAGATAAATGCATTAACATTAGCTTTCACACTGCTGGGCGGAGCTTGCATAAAAAAGAACTATCAGTACCAGCATTCCTTAATAGCAGATAAATACATTCACAAATATATAAGGGCAGTCTACCCCCTTTTACAACATTCCAAAACAAATATGCGGGGCACAGCACTAGTGGGGAGCCTCTTCCCCTGGAATACAATATATTGCCCCCAGATTACAGAGTCTTTGCAGCAGAAGGGGTTAAGCCGGGCACATACAAATGAGGGGAGCGCAACTCCTAATTATCTAAACTTGCGGGGGTACTGTGATGAGGGGAGCCCACCCCTTTTATTATTAATTGTCTCACCGGGGCACTCATGAAGGGCAACCTACCCACTTAGTAAATATGTTCCCCAAATGCAGAGTTCATGCAGCGGAAGGGGTTAAATACCGGACACAGGGGATCTTAGGGGTGTCTACACCTTTTTTCAAATACTATGTCCCCTATTAGCAGAGTTTTTGCAGCGGAGGGCACAACAGGGGCAGAGTTTCTGGCAGCGGAAGGGTTGTTTGCAAGTTCTCACCCATCGCTGCGGCGCTTCTGCCACCTCCGATCCTCCGCATCTTCAGCGTGGCTGTCTGGAGTCTCCCTCCTCAGTCTCCGGTCCGGTCTACTCCTCTTCAGCTGCCGCCGCGCCGTCTCCGGGTCTTCACTCCTCTTGTGCAGCAGACTCCGGTCCGCGCCGTCATCTCTACGCTGGGGTCTTCTCGGGTCCTCGCCGTACTCCAGCCGCCAGGGGTCCTCGCTGGGGTCTTCTTCCCGGGGTCGTCCTTCGCGGTGCCTGCGCGCTTCTCATCTGCCGCTCCTTGGAATCCAGGGGACGGATGTCATCACTGCTCTGCTGGACGGGCTGAGGTTCCTCCGGCCCAGCGCTCCAGTCTCTCAGCAGCGGCGGCTCTTCTCCGCACTCCATCCCCGCTGGCACTGACGCGGCCAGCTCTTCTCCTCAGGCAGGGTCTCCGGCATTCTTCTGGCACTGGTGCTCCGGTCGCTGGTTCTCCCCTCGGCTTCTTCTCTGCGCAGACGGTCCTCACACACTGGCAGGCGGCTCCTGGGGCTACATGGCGACACCTTCCCCAGGTAATCTTCCCATTCCTCCAGGGCTCCTCTGGCAGCGATCCTCCCAGCGCTGCACACTCCAGTCTTCAGGCTCTGGACACTACATGGCTCCACTTTCCCAGGTACATATTCCCATTCCTCCAGGGGCTCTCTCTCTCCTGTGCTGTGAGGCTTCTTTTAAGGGTACTGGTGCTCCTCCACCTCCCCTCTCCTCTATGATGACTGGCTCCCGGGGCCCCAGCAACAGACCACCCCCTGGTCACTCTGCCCTACAACCCAGGGGACCCAATCAGCTGGGGACATGTTTCCCAGACTTTTTATGTTGCTGGGTAAGAAGTGACAGGACCAGAGAATTGGCGGCAAAATCCCTGTCCCAAGCTGACAGGATCACATAAAGTTCAGCCCACAATCTACTCTGGGACTTGTAGTTCCACAATGTAAACAAAAAAAAAATCACAAGGGGATCTCCATGGTGCAATAGCTTCAGGGTATTACAAAATCAGCTGTTGGGAGGTGTGGGCAGATCGGGCCATTCCTAGCTGAAAACATGCAAGTCAGTTTTTGCATTTCTGTCTCTTCATGTAAAAAGAAAAATAATCTGATTTCTCTCTGTGGAACAAGATACAGTGATCATGATGCTGAGATGATTATAAATTAATTTCTATAGCCTAAGAAGGATACATTTGTGTCCCCCACAAAGAAAATGCACGCATGTACTCTAATGCAGACTGACACATATCTGCCACTTACCTTACATCTAGAGAGATTGGAGCAAACGAGTGGGTGCACAGTAAAGGGCCCCATACACTAATGCGACATCATCACCCTTGAACTGCCCGGCAGCCTCCCAGGCGGCAGGATCGCATAGGATACATCGTAAGCGGCCCTTTTGCTTACAATGTATCTTGTGCGACCCCAGCCATGCCTGTGGGGTCCGACATATCACTAGTGCAGCACAGTCAATCTAGGGGATCCGATGCTCACGGGACCACGCATCGGATTGGATGTAAAACACATCCGATATGCCCAATTTCACCCGATATATCGGCCCGAAATCGGATGAAATTGGGCATTATCGTTCTAGTGTATGGGCCCTTAAGAGAGTATTCAGTGTTACCGCTTTCACATAGCAATGCCAGATCCCACTCGGGAATTGGAAACGGGACCTTCCCAGGTGGGACCCGGCATTGGACCCTACACACTGCCATCCCGACCCGGCAAGGTGCCAGGTCGGGTTGACATCCGGGGGCGGGGATGGAGCCGACATCAGGGGCAGGTGCGAAGGCGGCGCTGGAAGATGACATCATCTCCGCACCGCCTCTCCCTATGCAGTGAATGGGTAACAGGTTGCATCGACCTAGATAACCTGTTCACACTGCGCCTGACCCACATTGTTGCAAGATATTAACAAGCAATCAGGTGTAAGAAAAGGTGTTGTAAGCTAACAGCAAAGATATTTGATTGGTTGTTATAGGCAACACTTTCTATATAAAACCTGCAGAAGAGTTTTATTTACAATAATGGGGGTCATTCAGACCCGATCGCTGCTGTGCATTTTCGCACAGCAGCATTCGGGTCAGAACTGCGCATGCGCCGGCGCAAGGCCCCGCCAGCGCCGGGGAGCGCCGGACTGCGGTGAGATGGACAACGAAAGTGATCACACCAACGATCGTAAGAAGATTGACAGGAGGAGGCCGTTCGTAGGAGTCAACCGACCGTTTCCAGGGAGTGTCCGTAAAAACGCAGGCGTGTCCAGGCGTTTGACGGGAGGGTTCCTGACATCAGCTCTGGGCCGGATCATCGCAGCGGAAGAGTAAAAGTCCTGAGCTGTGCAGAGACTGCACAAACTTTTGTTTGTGCAGCTCTCTGCACAAGCGATCGCACCCCTGCACAGCGACCCCTCCCCCTGTAGGCGGCGACTACCTGATCGCAGGGATGCAAAAAACGCACCCCAGCAATCAGGTCTGAATTAGGCCCAATGTCCTCCAGGTATTTAGCAGTATAGTCAGCTGGATCTCAACAAGTAAATAGATACAAACAGGATTTTAATCAAGCAGAGCAATTGTCTCGTGTAGGGATGATTTGGTCAATATTATTTAACCATTAAGGCAGGATTACTTGTCATCCATTGTAGTATATTGAAAATATTTCTTAGCTTAGTTATAAAAATAAATTATAAAAAAAAGAACAGATTAGGCCACACCCACAAACATGCCAAACCACTCCCTCTTCCAGTAAGGTCACATTCCTTTTCCAGTATGCCACACCCCTTTTTACATTCAGAAGAAAGCGTTGGCCAATAAAATCAGGACTGTTAAGAGGTACGAATTCTTGTCCTGTGGCCTTTTGTGCCTAATAATAATTCCAGCTGTGGTCTAATTATTTTCAATAAATTGTAACATAACCTTCATTGACATCTTTTATTTAACATAAGCAGAACTGTACAACATTGTAATACTTGTTTGCTTTCAGAATCCATAATCCCAGAGAGATTTCAAAGAATGTCTTAAATTGTTTTTTATGGCACTTAAGAGACTGTAAAAATGTGTGTGATTTCCTTGTGTTAGACACAGGAGAAATTCGGCAGATTGAAAAGTTTTCTGTAAATCCAGTCATCATTTAGGCAAGGATGCTACAGCATAAAGATTTCATGTGTAGGAGTGTGTATTATTGTATGTATACTAAATGAGGTATTGTGTCTGATGCAATGGTTCTATGTATTCTGCTTTAAAAAAAAAAAAATGACATAGCTTGATAATACATATCAGCCTTGTGGGGATTTTTTAACCCCATGTTCAAACGTATAAACCCAAAGCAGCTGAAGATCCATAAGCCTGGATCAAAATGTAGATAATTAGAGCATTAGAGTGAGGTGAGCACTATGGGGTCAATTCAGTTTAGCATGGATTGTATAGCGCTGGGAAGGAGCTCCCGTAGTTATTCAATTCAGCGTGATGTGATGCCCGAGAAGAGGATTTTTTTTCGCATCCCTCCGCGGGTGCGAGCAGAAATCCAACAAAAGTACTGGCGCAATGCTGTTTCTGGCCTTTGCTCAGCGGAAACAGCATTGCGCCGGGCACTTAAGTTGGAGAATGCCGGTTCTCACGATTAAACACCCTGTTTAGTCCACGAGAACTGGCCTTCTCCAACAAATCAGCACGCTGAATTGAATAGCATCTGGGGCTCCTTCCCAGCACTATTTAATCCGCACTGAACTGAATTGGCCTTGATGACAGGTCAATTTATACCCACTGAGGGAATTAGATCATTCCCTAAGCCAGGTGACCCAGTCAGAGGGTCACAACCAGCCCCTATCCTGGGTCTTAGTCAACTACCTGTTGTTAGTTTATGTACCCCATCTACTACTTCTTCACAGTAGCTAGCACTTCAGTCTCTGATGCGAAAGAACTATATATATGGCTCCTAACTTCACGCCATCCTCAAACCCAGCACCACAAGCCCCTATCACAAGGAACAAGGGGGGTAATTCCAAGTTGATCGCAGCAGGAATTTTTTTAGCAATTGGGCAAAACCATGTGCACTGCAGGGGAAGCAGATATAATATGTGCAGAAAGAGTTAGATTTGGGTGGGTTATTTTGTTTCTGTGCAGGGTAAATACTGGCTACTTTATTTTTACACTGCAATTTAGATTGCAGATTGAACACACCCCTCCCAAATCTAACTCTCTCTGCACATGTTATATCTGCCTCCCCTGCAGTGCACATGGTTTTGCCCAACTGCTAAAAAAATTCTTGCTGCGATCAACTTGGAATTACCCCCAAGATTCACCCATATCAAATCCTGACACAGGGGGTTATTCAGAGTTGTTAACAATCCAAAAAAGTTAGCAACTGTGCAAAGCCATGTTGCAATGTAGGTGGGGCAGATGTAACATGTGCAGAGAGAGTTAGATTTGGGTGGGGTGTGTTCAAACTGAAATCTAAATTGCAGTGTAGGAATTAAGCAGCCAGTATTTACCCTGCACAGAAACAATATAACCCACCCAAATCTAACTCTCTCTGCGCATGTTACATCTGCCCCACCTGCAGAGCATATGGTTTTGCCCAATTGCTAATTTTTTGTTTGTTAACAACTCTCAATAACCCCTACAGTCAGTATGAAGCATAAACGGCGGAAGCACCACCACAGGCACCACTGACCTTCACAACTCTTGCTCAGATGGTTGCTCCACACTAGGGGGGAGATGTATCAAACCTTCGAGAGAGCTAAAGTGGAAAAGTTACCCATAGCAAACCAATCAGCTTCTGCCATTTTATAGACTTAACATAAATCTATATAAATGATAGAAGCTGATTTATCTCTTTCAAAGGTTTGATACATCTCCTCTTTGCTAAGAATTGGTTTTGGTGGTGGGGTTGAGCGGTGGCAGCAGGGTCACCATCAGAGGGGGACTGCTGGGTCTCCAGTCCCAGGCCCGGACCATGAGAGGGCCCGCATGGAAGTGGTGTGGATTGGAGCACACTGCAGGCAGCTATAGAGAAACAGCAATGGCGGTATTTTTTATTTGGAGTCGGCCGTAAGTAGAGTGACCTTATTATCCCTTTTACCTGGGATGCTCATGGACTACACAGATTCTGGGGCAGGCTGACTTCAAGCCTACATTTCAGCTGGTTTTAATCAGCCACAGAACCTGTGTAATCCATGAGCGTCCCAGATAAAAGGGATAATATGGTCACTCTACCGTAAGCCAAATAAGTTTTGGAGGAAGTTTATATATAAGTGTCCAGTTATCACAGGTTTTCCTTGTTTTGATTGTGAGTGATATAGATTACACATCTACAGGCTTAAGTTGCTAAAACCACTGTGTCGGCAGCTAATCAGGGGTGGCCACAGTGACAGCTCCTAATTAGCTGCCGGTCAGCAAGCTACAACTGGCTCGCGGTTTGCTCCAAATTTGAAATACCGCTGGTGCTGTCCCTCTATAGCTGCCTGCTCTGGACTCCTTCAATGTGCAACTGCTGCTGCTGTGGTCCCAGCTTGTGGTCATGCCTTGGGGCCACCAGATCTCCTGCAGCCCAGAATGGTAAACTGTGGGGGCTGCAGGGGGCACGGAAGGTGAGGAGTAGTAGGGGTGGGGGGGCTGCCTATTATTGCTGTCCAGCTAGCCCCACAATTTCTGATGGGGGGAGCTGCCTATTATGTCTGTCCTGGGCCCCATCATTTCTGATGGTAACTCTGGGTGGAGGAGACAACTTTCTGAGGAGGGGCATTCTGTAGTAAGAGGAAAGGTGCTCTTGAGAGGGGGGCGTGCATGGTGTGCCCAGTAACCATCCACCAGCTCTGCAAATGCCCCGATTGAAAGTCACAAATTACATCAAAATAAATTCCATTACAAGTTACACCCCAGTGCCATCCATGCAGTATGCAGACATAAATATATTTGGCAGTCATATATTACAAAGATATAATTGCCAAGCATGCATTGCACAGATACCCATTTATATTACACAAAGATAAATCCCTATTGCCACAGCATTGGGAGCTAGATGTTAATGACAGGTCCCAGCAGCCCTTTCCTGTAGCAATATATATTTCCCTTTTTACAGGTACTATATATACAAGCGGATGATTATTCCAATCAACAATAAATTTATACCATTAAGATCTAGGGATCAGTACTAAATGCCGCCGGTCGGAATCCCGGCGGTCGAAATACCGACGCCGGAATCCCGACCACACAATCCCGACAGGGGTGGCGAGCGGAACGCAGCCCCTTGCGGGCTCGCTTCGCTCGCCACGCTGCGGGCACGGTGCCTCGCTACGCTCGGCACACTATTATATTCTCCCTCTATGGGTGTCGTGGACACCCATGGAGGGAGAATATGTCAGGATTGTGGCGGTCGGGATTCCGGCGTCGGTATTTCGACCGCCGGGATTCCGGCCGGCGGCATCTTGACCGCATCCCATTTAGATATATCTGTATATATAATTTCAGGCGCAATATAAACAAAACCAATTAGCTCCATAAATTATTATTCCAAAAAGAAAAGAAAAAAAAACCCTCTTACTAAAAACTGGTCACTTAAGAAGGTTTATAGACCTATAGGAGCTAGATGTTAATGACAGGTCCCAGCAGCCCTTTCCTGTAGCACTGAGCAAGCAGCAGGGATAGCACTGTAATCTCGCAGCTATTGACCTCCAGTCAATCACCCAGTCTCCCAGGCACAGAGCCAGGTTATACAGATAACCCCCCTCCCTGCCACTCTGTACTCATTGCCCTTATCCAGATATTGCAGCATGGTGTGCGCTGCTCACAGAGAGCTGTGAGTTCCTTCTGCCCAACTCCGGGACAAGTCGGGACAGCATGGCGCAGACATCAGAGCAGGGGCGGGCAGACATTGACATTTGTTTTAGTATGAACCTTGTTTTTTTTATTGCTACAAAAATATTTTAAATAAATAATCCCATTTGGGTTCTAATTCTAATACAAACATTTGTGGGAGTATATGTTAATACTAAAAACACAATGTGGCTCCCCTGTCCCTCCCTGATGGCGTCCCTAGGTGTATATTATCCCCCACATACTAACAAAAGCAAAAGTTGAAAACAGATTATACTTGTAACTCTTTAAACACCAATAAAAGCCTTTTACTCATACCACTGTCAGATCGCTAATGCCGGGTCGCACCCGGGAATTGGGAACGGATCCTTCCCGGGTGCGACCCGGCACTGGATCCTGAGAACTGGCTTCCCGACCTGGCATATTGCCGGATCGGGTTGCCATCTGGGGGCGGGGACCGTGGCGTAATCGGGAACTGGAGTGGAGGCGGCGCTAGGAGATGAGATAATCTCTGCGCCGCCTCTCCCTATACTGTAAACGGGTGCCGGGTTGCATCGACCCCGGAAACCCGTTCACACTGCACCTGACCAAGTATTAGCCCAGGAATAACCCTTCTTTATTCCCGGGTTGAATTATCGGGTCAGGCAACCCGGGAATTTGGGAGTGACCCTTTCACACTGCACAGCGATCTGCGTCGACCCGGCAATATACTAAGTTGATGTCGGGATATTTGTGCTGTGTGAAAGGGGTATGAGATGAATGGAAAATATATTTTGTGTCACACGACAGTGTTGTTTTATAATTGCCTAATTATTGCATTGATAATGAAGTTCAGCTATAATTAGAGATGAGCAGGCTTACCACATAATAGAGACAACAAAAACCAATGTGTCTGGCGCTAGATTGATATGTACTAATCTCTATAAAGAAGAGAGGACAGTCTATAATCGGCTGCCTTCCCAAAGTGGACCTGGAAATCCACCCAGTATACTAATGCAAACAAGAAAAAAATAGGTGAAGGCGCACAAATGTATAGTAACTGACTGCTGTTTTGATGCAAATTGGTAATTTATTTCTAATGAAATTTAAAATCTTAAAAAAACACACAATAAAACAAAGGTAGTTACCATAAGACCAACAAACATTCATAGGGTTAATACCACATATATTAGAATTCGCTCCACACAGACTAATGCTTTGGTTAGTAGATGGCTCCTTTTTGAAGATGGCTTAATGCATGCACCCATCTAAATTAGACCAAATTTGCATAAAACTCCTTCAGCTGATATACTCAAAGTCCATGCACATATGTGAACAAATTATGATTAGTTTTAGTCCCAAGCATTAACTGTTAGTCGTGCAGAAAATAGATCACAAAGGAACCTTAATTGCATGCACTGATGATTAATCGGAGTTACAAGATAATTCTCTTTCAGCTGATAAGTTGAATTTTATGTGCACATAAGAACACATTGAAGAATCTTTGAGGCTTCTGCCATTGCCACTCTGCTCCTTGTGCCGCCTTGGCGGTTTACATGAGCCACTGCTGTGATGTTGTCTGACTGAATCAAAACCGGTAGACCTTGAAGTATGGTCTGCGCCTGACGAAGGCCGTTGTATATGGCCCTTAATTCCAGAATGTTGATGTGTAGACAAGCCTCCTGGCTTGACCACAGACCCTGGAAGTTTCTTCCCTGTGTGACTGCTCCCCATCCTCGGAGGCTCGCGTCCGTGGTCACCAGAACCCAGTCCTGGATTCCGAACCTGCGACCCTCTAGAAGGTGAGCACTCTGCTGCCACCACAGGAGAGATACCCTGGCCCTGGGGGACAGGCGGATCATCTGATGAATCTGTAGATGTGACCTGGACCACTTGTCCAGAAGGTCCCACTGAAAAGTTCTGGCATGGAACCTGCCGAATGGAATGGCCTCGTAAGACGCACCATTTTTTCCAGCACTCGCGTGCAGTGATGTACCGACACCCTGTCTGGCTTCAACAGGTCCCTGACCAAGTCCTGCAGTTCCTGGGCCTTTTCCGCCAGGAGAAAGACCCTCTTTTGTTCCGTGTCCAGAATCATGCCTAAGAAAGGCAATCTGGTTGTAGGAACTAACTGTGACTTTGGCAGGTTTAGAATCCAACCGTGTTGTTGTAACACCCTCAGGGAGAGTGATACTTTGACCAGCAACTGTTCTCTCGATCTCGTTTTTATCAGGAGATCGTCCAAGTGTGGGATAATTGTGACCCCCTGCTTGCGCAGGAGCATCACAGTGGTAGTGACAATCCTCCACCACAAATCTCAGGAACACCTGATGAGGTTGATAAATGGGGACATGAAGGTATGCATCCTTTATGTCTAGAGACACCATATAATCTCCCTCTTCCAGACTTGCAATGACCGCCCTGAGCGACTCCATCTTGAACTTGAACCTCTTTAAGTATAGGTTTAAGGATTTTAAATTTAGAATGGGTCTGACCGAACCGTCCGGTTTCGGGACCACAAACAGGGTTGAGTAATAGCCCATCCCCTGCTGCAGCAGGGGAACCTTGACCACCACTTGTTGGAGACACAATTTTTGAATTGCTGCCAAAATTACTTCCCTCTCTGGGGAAGAAGTCGGCAGTGCCGATTTGAAAAACCGGCGAGGTGGCATCTCTTCGAATTCCAGCTGGTACCCCTGGGAAACAATGTCTATTGCCCAGGGGTCCACCTGAGAATGAATCCAGACCTGGCTGAAAAGACGAAGACGTGCCCCCACTGAAGCGGACTCCACCCGCGGAGCCCCAGCGTCATGCTGTGGATTTAGTAGAGGCCGGGGAGGACTTTTGATCCTGGGAACTGGCTGTAGTTGGCAGGTTTTTCCCCTTTCCCTTACCTCTGGCAAGAGAGGAAGATCCCCGAGCCCTCTTGGATTTATGCGGCCGAAAGGACTGCATCTGATAATGTGGCGTTTTCTTAGGCTGTGAGGAAACATAAGGTAAAAAGGTTGATTTACCTGTAGTAGCTGTGGAAACTAGGTCCGCGAGACCTTCCCCAAACAACTCCTCACCCTTGTAAGGTAAAACCTCCATATGCCGTTTTGAGTCAGCATCACCCGACCACTGTCGGATCCACGGTGCTCGCCTGGCAGAAACTGCCATAGCGTTCGCTCTGGACCCCAGTATGCCTATATTCCTCTGAGCCTCTCTCATATAAGGGACCGCATTCTTAATATGACCCAGGGTCAATAAGATAGAATCCCTATCCATCGTATCCATATCAGTAGATAAGGTATCTGTCCACGCTAGTACAGCGCTACAAACCCAAGCCGATGCTATCGCCGGTCTGAGTAATGTACCGGTATGCGTGTAACTTGACTTTAAGGTAGTTTCTTGATTGTGATCAGCAGGATCCCTGAGGGCATCAGTATCCTGCGACGGCACCGCCACCTTTTTGGACAGGCGCGTCAACGCTTTATCCACCCTTGGGGATGATTCCCACCGTATCCTGTTGATAATGCTGAAATATCCTTAGGAAAGAAAGCTATACCTTAAACACACCTTAAATACACTTTACCATGGAGCCGCTGCGGCCGCTGTACTTAACACACACTCTGCGCACTTTGTACGCTATTAGCGTACAAAGTCCCGTACTGCGTACGGACTTCGCGTACAAACGCCGCGCTGATGGTACAAAGTACTCACAGCACGTACACACCCAGAGATACACCACAAACCCTGAACAGTTATGCAATGCAATGAAAATACGCTTTAAACCTTAGCAGGGCAATGAAGACACGACACCAATTGTGATTTTACCGCTGGGTTCCGACACCACAGTGGATTATTGCTGAAAGGGGGTTACAATACAAACAATACAATACAATATAATATAACAGAGTAAATGGCTACATTCAATGGTACCTACGTGAGTAGATTCGCTTGCGCTTCCCGGCCCGGTCCTCGGTCATCTGATAGATAACTTTGTGAGTCTTGTGTGTCAGACCAGGCCTGCAGCAGCTCTCTTTATACAATTCTTCCAAAAAGCAATACAATAGATACTGTAATCTCTTTGTCCATTGGACACAGGAATGCACATTTACAGTACAGGAGAGGTCATAGGTCGGTTTGAATAGGTAGGCGATGTCTTTCCCAGCTGCTCTTGTGGGTGGTCTCCTCTGGATTCCCGCCGCATACATAATGTACAGTAAATACAGTTTATATCTATATTCTGCTCCTGCACATAACTATCTGCAGGAACATGCGATCTTTCTCAAACCAACACCGGAATGTTACCCTTAAAATACCCTTCAGCTGGATACCAAACACCACCTTATGACCTTGTTCTGTCCCCTCCTATCCTCTAAAGGTGAATCCCTTTGTTCTGTTACCATTTAAACTGTTGTTACTTTCTGATGTGGTGCAGGGATACTATGTGTACATTGTGCACTATTTGGATTAAATATGTAATGTGTTTTGATAGCCTTCCGTGCGTTCACAAACTCTACCGTAAATACTCATACCACGCGCTAATGCGCAGGACCGCGGGAGCGACCATACGCAAATTGCGGATATGCGCACGCACGACAGAACAAGTACACGCGCGTGTGTAGTTTGTACGTGATGTGTGTACTGCAATATTTTTCGACTTTGACACTGTCCTTGATCGGGAAAGGATACGCCATAAGAATCCTTTTGGGAATCTGCAGCTTCTTGTCTGGAGTTTCCCAAGCACTTTCAAATAACTCATTTAATTCAAAAGAAGGTGGAAAAGTAACCTCAGGCTTCTTTTCTTTAAACATGTGGATTTTCGGATTAGGCACCGCGGGGTCATCTATAATATGCAGCACATCCTTAATAGCAATAATCATATAATGAATACTCTTTGCCAATTTTGGCTGCAACCTTGCATCATCATAATCGACACTGGATTCAGAATCCGTGTCGGTATCTGTGTCAACTACCGGGGAAGGTGGGCGTTTTTGAGACCCAGAAGGCCCCTGTGACGTAGGGACAGGCAGAGTATGACCCTCTGTATCGTCCCTGGAGTCTGCTTTGTCCAAACGTTTGTGCAATAAATTAACATTTGCATTTAAAATATTCCACATTTCCATCCAGTCATGTGTCGGTGTTGCCGACGGAGACGCCACACTCATACGCTCCACCTCATCCCTAGGAGAGCCTTCCGCTTCAGACATGTCGACACGCACGTACTGACACACCACTCACTCAGGGAAAACTCTATCTGAAGATAGTTCCCCCAAAAGGCCCTTTGGAGAGACAGAGAGAGAGTTTGCCTGCACACAAACAGCGCCAATAACCCTGGGAAAAGAAAAAATATTACCCAGATACAGCGCTATTCACTGCGCCAAATTATGTGCCCCCCTCCCCTTCTTTAAAACCCTCTGTCACCTGTGATCAGCAGGGGAGAGTCCGGGGAGCCAGCTTCTCAGCGTGTGCTTGTGGAGAAAATGGCGTTGGTGAGTGCTGAGGGAAAAGCCCCGCCCCCTCAATGGCGGGCTTCGGTCCCGCTCTTTCTTTAAACTGGCGGGGGTCTGAAATAATACTAAAAATTTTGTATGTACCTATTGCCAGTGTCGAGGTCCACATTGCTGCCCAGGGCGCCCCCCCCACGCGCCCTGCACCCAACAGTGTCCGCTGTGTGTGTGTCCGTGGGAGCAATGGCGCTCAGCATTACCGCTGCGTGTTACCTCACTGAAGATCTGATGTCTTCTGCCGCCTTTGAAGTCTTCTGCCTTCCTATACTCACCCGGCTTCTATCTTCCGGCTCTGTGAGGAGGACGGCGGCGCGGCTCCGGGACGAACTGCTAGGGGAGACCTGCGTTCTGACTACCTCTGGAGCTAATGGTGTCCAGTAGCCTAAGAAGCAGAGCCTAACAATTAAGTAGGTCTCCTACTCTCTCCTCAGTCCCACGATGCAGGGAGCCTGTTGCCAGTAGGTCTCCTGAAAATAAAAAACCTAACAAAATACTTTTTTACAGGAAGCTCAGGAGAGCTCCCTGTAGTGCACCCAGTCTCCTCTGGGCACAGTATTAAACTGAGGTCTGGAGGAGGGGCATAGAGGCCAGTGCACACCCATACCTAAAGTTCTTTTTAGTGCCCATGTCTCCTGCGGAGCCCGTCTATTCCCCATGGTCCTTACGGAGTCCCCAGCATCCTCTAGGACGTAAGAGAAAAAAGGCCCCAAACAGCACCTCATGCAAAGATGTAGAAGAGGTGCAATGAGGTAGCTGTATGACTAAAGGTGGGTACACACTGACCGATATATCGTCCGTTAATGGCCGATATATCGTGGGTCCGTTGGCCAGTGTGTACGGCTGATATGTCTGTGAACTCCGTCGTTCACAGATGTATCGCGTCAGCCCCACAGCACTGCCGACAGCCAATATATCTACAGATATATTGGCGCGTCGCTGTGTGTGTACGGGCGGTCGTCAGACCCCCGTACACATGCTGCAGCGGGCGGCGGTGATTGACTGCTGAACTGGGCAGCCGTGTGTACATGACGTCATTCCCCGACGGATCGGGCAGTGTGTATGCACAGCACACTGCCCGATCCGTCCATAGATATAACTGCCAATCAATTGATTGGCAGATATCTCTACCAGTGTGTACCCACCTTAAGCCAAGCGACACAAACAATTGGTCCATCTAGGAGTGGCACTGCAGTGACAGACAGGAGGGCAGATATTTAAAAAAAAAATGCCCCAAACAGCACCTCATGCAAAGATGTAGAAGAGGTGCAGTGAGGTAGCTGTATGACTAAGCCAAGTAAAACATACAATTCCCACTGGAATTATACAGCAATATCACTGGAATTAAATGGCAATATCACTGGAATTATATGGCAGTACCACTGGACATATACGGCAGTATCACTGGAATTATATGTAGTGATGAGCGGGTTCGGAAACCGAACCCCCCCGATCTTCACCCTTTTTAGACGGGTCCGAGCCATACTCAGATTCTCCCGTATGGCTCAGTTAACCCGAGCGCGCCCGAACGTCATCATCCCGCTGTCGGATTCTCGCGAGATTCGGATTCTATATAAGCAGCCGCGCGTCGCCGCCATTTTCCACACGTGCATTGAGATTGATAGGGAGAGGACGTGGCTGGCGTCCTCTCCATTTATATAGTTATATACTACACAGTTGATCTGATTGCTTAGCTTATTGTGGGGAGGATTGGGGAGCAGCTGTTAGGAGGAGTACAGTGCAGAGTTTTGCTAATAGTGACCACCAGTTTTTTATCCGTTCTCTGCCTGAAAAAAAAACGCTCCATACCATATCTGTGCTCAGTGTGCAGTGCTGCATGATATATCTGTGCTGAGTGCTCACACTGCTTAATTGTGGGGACTGGGGAGCAGCTATAGCAGGAGTACAGTGCACAGTTTTGCTGACAGTGACCACCAGTATACGTTTGTCTGCCTGAAAAACACTCCTGTGGTGTCCTTTTTTTTTATACTATAAACGCAGTCTGCTGACAGTGTCCACCAGGTCCATTATACTGTATATAGCAGTACGGTAGGCCACTGCTGTACCTACCTCTGTGTCATCACTCGTCGTCCATAAGTATACTATCCATCCATCTACATTGTATACCTGTGGTGTCTTTTTTTTTTATACTATAAACGCAGTCTGCTGACAGTGTCCACCAGGTCCATTATACTGTATATAGCAGTACGGTAGGCCACTGCTGTACCTACCTCTGTGTCGTCACTCGTCGTCCATAAGTATACTAAGTATCCATCCATCTACATTGTATACCTGTGGTGTCTTTTTTTCTTTATACTATAAACGCAGTCTGCTGACAGTGTCCACCAGGTCCATTATACTGTATATAGCAGTACGGTAGGCCACTGCTGTACCTACCTCTGTGTCGTCACTCGTCGTCCATAAGTATACTAAGTATCCATCCATCTACATTGTATACCTGTGGTGTCTTTTTTTCTTTATACTATAAACGCAGTCTGCTGACAGTGTCCACCAGGTCCATTATACTGTATATAGCAGTACGGTAGGCCACTGCTGTACCTACCTCTGTGTCGTCACTCGTCGTCCATAAGTATACTAAATATCCATCCATCTACATTGTAAACCTGTGGTGTCTTTTTTTCTTTATACTATAAACGCAGTTTGCTGACAGTGTCCACCAGGTCCATTATACTGTATATAGCAGTACGGTAGGCCACTGCTGTACCTACCTCTGTGTCGTCACTCGTCGTCCATAAGTATACTAAGTATCCATCCATCTACATTGTATACCTGTGGTGTCTTTTTTTCTTTATACTATAAACGCAGTCTGCTGACAGTGTCCACCAGGTCCATTATACTGTATATAGCAGTACGGTAGGCCACTGCTGTACCTACCTCTGTGTCGTCACTCGTCGTCCATAAGTATACTAAGTATCCATCCATCTACATTGTATACCTGTGGTGTCTTTTTTTCTTTATACTATAAACGCAGTCTGCTGACAGTGTCCACCAGGTCCATTATACTGTATATAGCAGTACGGTAGGCCACTGCTGTACCTACCTCTGTGTCGTCACTCGTCATCCATAAGTATACTAAGTATCCATCCATCTACATTGTATACCTGTGGTGTCTTTTTTTCTTTATACTATAAACGCAGTCTGCTGACAGTGTCCACCAGGTCCATTATACTGTATATAGCAGTACGGTAGGCCACTGCTGTACCTACCTCTGTGTCATCACTCGTCGTCCATAAGTATACTAAGTATCCATCCATCTACATTGTATACCTGTGGTGTCTTTTTTTCTTTATACTATAAACGCAGTCTGCTGACAGTGTCCACCAGGTCCATTATACTGTATATAGCAGTACGGTAGGCCACTGCTGTACCTACCTCTGTGTCGTCACTCGTCATCCATAAAGTATACTAGTATCCATCCATCTACATTGTATACCTGTGGTGCCTTTTAGTTGTGCGCATTAAAATATGGAGAACAAAAATGTGGAGGTTAAAAAAATAGGGAAAGATCAAGATCCACTTCCACCTCGTGCTGAAGCTGCTGCCACTAGTCATGGCCGAGACGATGAAATGCCATCAACGTCATCTGCCAAGGCCGATGCCCAATGTCATAGTACAGAGCATGTAAAATCCAAAACACAAAAGATCAGTAAAATGACCCAAAAATCAAAATTAAAAGCGTCTGAGGAGAAGCGTAAACTTGCCAATATGCCATTTACGACACGGAGTGGCAATGAACGGCTGAGGCCCTGGCCTATGTTCATGGCTAGTGGTTCAGCTTCACATGAGGATGGAAGCACTCATCCTCTCGCTAGAAAAAAGAAAAGACTTAAGCTGGCAAAAGAACAGCAAAGAACTGTGCGTTCTTCGAAATCACAAATCCCCAAGGAGAGTCCAATTGTGTCGTTTGCGATGCCTGACCTTCCTCTTTTTTCTTTCATTTTTCTTTGCATCATGTGCTGTTTGGGGAGTATTTTTTTGAAGGGCCATCCTTCGTGACACTGCAGTGACACTCCTAGATGGGCCAGGTGTTTGTGTCGGCCACTAGGGTCGCTTAGCTTAGTCACACAGCTACCTCATTGCGCCTCTTTTTTTCTTTGCGTCATGTGCTGTTTGGGGAGTATTTTTTTGAAGGGCCATCCTGCGTGACACTGCAGTGCCACTCCTAGATGGGCCAGATGTTTGTGTCGGCCACTTGGGTCGCTTATCTTAGTCACACAGCTACCTCATTGCGCCTCTTTTTTTCTTTGCATCATGTGCTGTTTGGGGACAATTTTTTTGAAGGGCCATCCTGTCTGACACTGCAGTGCCACTCCTAGATGGGCCAGGTGTTTGTGTCGGCCACTTGGGTCGCTTAGCTTAGCCATCCAGTGACCTCGGTGCAAATTTTAGGACTAAAAATAATATTGTGAGATGTGAGGTGTTCAGAATAGACTGAAAATGAGTGGAAATTATGGTTATTGAGGTTAATAATACTATGGGATCAAAATGACCCCCAAATTCTATGATTTAAGCTGTTTTTTAGGGTTTTTTGAAAAAAACACCCGAATCCAAAACACACCCGAATCCGACAAAAAAATTTCGGTGAGGTTTTGCCAAAACGCGTCTGAACCCAAAACACGGCCGCGGAACCGAACCCAAAACCAAAACACAAAACCCGAAAAATTTCCGGTGCACATCACTAATTATATGGCAGTACCACTGGACATATACGGAAGTGTCAGACAGGGTCACTTTAAAAAAAATAGTCCCCAAACAGCACATGATGCATAGAAGAAAAAGAGGTGTAAGATGGAATTGTCCTTAGGCCTTCCCACCCACCTTTATGTTGTATAAACAGGACATGCACACTTTAACAAACCAATCATTTCAGCGACAGTGTCTGCCACACAACTGTGGCTGACATGACTGGTTTGTTTGAGCCCCCACCAAAAAAGAAGCAATCAATCTCTCCTTGCACAAACTGGCTCTACAGAGGCAAGATGTCGACCTCATCCTCCAATTCCTCACCCCTTTCACTGTGTACATCCCCCTCCTCACAGAGTATTAATTCGTCCCCACTGGAATCCACCATCACAGGTCCCTTTGTAATTTCCGGAGACAATTGCTGGTCAAGGTCTTCCTGGAGGAATTTATCATTCATTTTGATGAACATCATCTTCTCCACATTTTGTGGAAGTGACCTCCTATGCCGATCACTGACAAGGTTAACAGCTGCACTAAACACTCTTTCGGAGTACACACTGGAGGGGGGGGGGGGGGGGGCAACTTGGGTAAAATAAAGCCAGTTTGTGCAAGGGCATCCAAATTGCCTCTTTTTCCTGCCAGTATACATACGGACTGTCTGACATGCCTACTTGGATGTTGTCACTCATATAATCCTCCACCATTCTTTCAATGGTGACAGAATCATATGCAGTGACAGCAGACATGTCAGTAATCGTTGGCAGGTCCTTCAGTCCGGACCAGATGTCAGCTTTCGCTCCTGACTGCCCTGCATCACCGTCAGCGGGTGGGCTAGGAAATCTTATCCTTTTCCTTGCAGCCCCAGTGGTGGGAGAAATTGAATGGCGCTAGATTGATATGTACTAATCTCTATAAAGAAGAGAGGACAGTCTATAATCGGCTGCCTTCCCAAAGTGGACCTGGAAATCCACCCAGTATACTAATGCAAACAAGAAAAAAATAGGTGAAGGCGCACAAATGTATAGTAACTGACTGCTGTTTTGATGCAAATTGGTAATTTATTTCTAATGAAATTTAAAATCTTAAAAAAACACACAATAAAACAAAGGTAGTTACCATAAGACCAACAAACATTCATAGGGTTAATACCACATATATTAGAATTCGCTCCACACAGACTAATGCTTTGGTTAGTAGATGGCTCCTTTTTGAAGATGGCTTAATGCATGCACCCATCTAAATTAGACCAAATTTGCATAAAACTCCTTCAGCTGATATACTCAAAGTCCATGCACATATGTGAACAAATTATGATTAGTTTTAGTCCCAAGCATTAACTGTTAGTCGTGCAGAAAATAGATCACAAAGGAACCATAATTGCATGCACTGATGATTAATCGGAGTTACAAGATAATTCTCTTTCAGCTGATAAGTTGAATTTTATGTGCACATAAGAACACATTGAAGAATCTTTGAGGCTTCTGCCATTGCCACTCTGCTCCTTGTGCCGCCTTGGCGGTTTACATGAGCCACTGCTGTGATGTTGTCTGACTGAATCAAAACCGGTAGACCTTGAAGTATGGTCTGCGCCTGACGAAGGCCGTTGTATATGGCCCTTAATTCCAGAATGTTGATGTGTAGACAAGCCTCCTGGCTTGACCACAGACCCTGGAAGTTTCTTCCCTGTGTGACTGCTCCCCATCCTCGGAGGCTCGCGTCCGTGGTCACCAGAACCCAGTCCTGGATTCCGAACCTGCGACCCTCTAGAAGGTGAGCACTCTGCAGCCACCACAGGAGAGATACCCTGGCCCTGGGGGACAGGCGGATCATCTGATGAATCTGTAGATGTGACCTGGACCACTTGTCCAGAAGGTCCCACTGAAAAGTTCTGACATGGAACCTGCCGAATGGAATGGCCTCGTAAGACGCACCATTTTTTCCAGCACTCGCGTGCAGTGATGTACCGACACCCTGTCTGGCTTCAACAGGTCCCTGACCAAGTCCTGCAGTTCCTGGGCCTTTTCCGCCAGGAGAAAGACCCTCTTTTGTTCCGTGTCCAGAATCATGCCTAAGAAAGGCAATCTGGTTGTAGGAACTAACTGTGACTTTGGCAGGTTTAGAATCCAACCGTGTTGTTGTAACACCCTCAGGGAGAGTGATACTTTGACCAGCAACTGTTCTCTCGATCTCGTTTTTATCAGGAGATCGTCCAAGTGTGGGATAATTGTGACCCCCTGCTTGCGCAGGAGCATCACAGTGGTAGTGACAATCCTCCACCACAAATCTCAGGAACGCCTGATGAGGTTGATAAATGGGGACATGAAGGTATGCATCCTTTATGTCTAGAGACACCATATAATCTCCCTCTTCCAGACTTGCAATGACCGCCCTGAGCGACTCCATCTTGAACTTGAACCTCTTTAAGTATAGGTTTAAGGATTTTAAATTTAGAATGGGTCTGACCGAACCGTCCGGTTTCGGGACCACAAACAGGGTTGAGTAATAGCCCATCCCCTGCTGCAGCAGGGGAACCTTGACCACCACTTGTTGGAGACACAATTTTTGAATTGCTGCCAAAATTACTTCCCTCTCTGGGGAAGAAGTCGGCAGTGCCGATTTGAAAAACCGGCGAGGTGGCATCTCTTCGAATTCCAGCTGGTACCCCTGGGAAACAATGTCTATTGCCCAGGGGTCCACCTGAGAATGAATCCAGACCTGGCTGAAAAGACGAAGACGTGCCCCCACTGAAGCGGACTCCACCCGCGGAGCCCCAGCGTCATGCTGTGGATTTAGTAGAGGCCGGGGAGGACTTTTGATCCTGGGAACTGGCTGTAGTTGGCAGGTTTTTCCCCTTTCCCTTACCTCTGGCAAGAGAGGAAGATCCCCGAGCCCTCTTGGATTTATGCGGTGAATCCCTTTGTTCTGTTACCATTTAAACTGTTGTTACTTTCTGATGTGGTGCAGGGATACTATGTGTACATTGTGCACTATTTGGATTAAATATGTAATGTGTTTTGATAGCCTTCCGTGCGTTCACAAACTCTACCGTAAATACTCATACCACGCGCTAATGCGCAGGACCGCGGGAGCGACCATACGCAAATTGCGGATATGCGCACGCACGACAGAACAAGTACACGCGCGTGTGTAGTTTGTACGTGATGTGTGTACTGCAATATTTTTCGACTTTGACACTGTCCTTGATCGGGAAAGGATACGCCATAAGAATCCTTTTGGGAATCTGCAGCTTCTTGTCTGGAGTTTCCCAAGCACTTTCAAATAACTCATTTAATTCAAAAGAAGGTGGAAAAGTAACCTCAGGCTTCTTTTCTTTAAACATGTGGATTTTCGGATTAGGCACCGCGGGGTCATCTATAATATGCAGCACATCCTTAATAGCAATAATCATATAATGAATACTCTTTGCCAATTTTGGCTGCAACCTTGCATCATCATAATCGACACTGGATTCAGAATCCGTGTCGGTATCTGTGTCAACTACCGGGGAAGGTGGGCGTTTTTGAGACCCAGAAGGCCCCTGTGACGTAGGGACAGGCAGAGTATGACCCTCTGTATCGTCCCTGGAGTCTGCTTTGTCCAAACGTTTGTGCAATAAATTAACATTTGCATTTAAAATATTCCACATTTCCATCCAGTCATGTGTCGGTGTTGCCGACGGAGACGCCACACTCATACGCTCCACCTCATCCCTAGGAGAGCCTTCCGCTTCAGACATGTCGACACGCACGTACTGACACACCACTCACTCAGGGAAAACTCTATCTGAAGATAGTTCCCCCAAAAGGCCCTTTGGAGAGACAGAGAGAGAGTTTGCCTGCACACAAACAGCGCCAATAACCCTGGGAAAAGAAAAAATATTACCCAGATACAGCGCTATTCACTGCGCCAAATTATGTGCCCCCCTCCCCTTCTTTAAAACCCTCTGTCACCTGTGATCAGCAGGGGAGAGTCCGGGGAGCCAGCTTCTCAGCGTGTGCTTGTGGAGAAAATGGCGTTGGTGAGTGCTGAGGGAAAAGCCCCGCCCCCTCAATGGCGGGCTTCGGTCCCGCTCTTTCTTTAAACTGGCGGGGGTCTGAAATAATACTAAAAATTTTGTATGTACCTATTGCCAGTGTCGAGGTCCACATTGCTGCCCAGGGCGCCCCCCCCCACGCGCCCTGCACCCAACAGTGTCCGCTGTGTGTGTGTCCGTGGGAGCAATGGCGCGCAGCATTACCGCTGCGTGTTACCTCACTGAAGATCTGATGTCTTCTGCCGCCTTTGAAGTCTTCTGCCTTCCTATACTCACCCGGCTTCTATCTTCCGGCTCTGTGAGGAGGACGGCGGCGCGGCTCCGGGACGAACTGCTAGGGGAGACCTGCGTTCTGACTACCTCTGGAGCTAATGGTGTCCAGTAGCCTAAGAAGCAGAGCCTAACAATTAAGTAGGTCTCCTACTCTCTCCTCAGTCCCACGATGCAGGGAGCCTGTTGCCAGTAGGTCTCCTGAAAATAAAAAACCTAACAAAATACTTTTTTACAGGAAGCTCAGGAGAGCTCCCTGTAGTGCACCCAGTCTCCTCTGGGCACAGTATTAAACTGAGGTCTGGAGGAGGGGCATAGAGGCCAGTGCACACCCATACCTAAAGTTCTTTTTAGTGCCCATGTCTCCTGCGGAGCCCGTCTATTCCCCATGGTCCTTACGGAGTCCCCAGCATCCTCTAGGACGTAAGAGAAAAAAGGCCCCAAACAGCACCTCATGCAAAGATGTAGAAGAGGTGCAATGAGGTAGCTGTATGACTAAAGGTGGGTACACACTGACCGATATATCGTCCGTTAATGGCCGATATATCGTGGGTCCGTTGGCCAGTGTGTACGGCTGATATGTCTGTGAACTCCGTCGTTCACAGATGTATCGCGTCAGCCCCACAGCACTGCCGACAGCCAATATATCTACAGATATATTGGCGCGTCGCTGTGTGTGTACGGGCGGTCGTCAGACCCCCGTACACATGCTGCAGCGGGCGGCGGTGATTGACTGCTGAACTGGGCAGCCGTGTGTACATGACGTCATTCCCCGACGGATCGGGCAGTGTGTATGCACAGCACACTGCCCGATCCGTCCATAGATATAACTGCCAATCAATTGATTGGCAGATATCTCTACCAGTGTGTACCCACCTTAAGCCAAGCGACACAAACAATTGGTCCATCTAGGAGTGGCACTGCAGTGACAGACAGGAGGGCAGATATTAAAAAAAAAAATGCCCCAAACAGCACCTCATGCAAAGATGTAGAAGAGGTGCAGTGAGGTAGCTGTATGACTAAGCCAAGTAAAACATACAATTCCCACTGGAATTATACAGCAATATCACTGGAATTAAATGGCAATATCACTGGAATTATATGGCAGTACCACTGGACATATACGGCAGTATCACTGGAATTATATGTAGTGATGAGCGGGTTCGGAAACCGAACCCCCCCGATCTTCACCCTTTTTAGACGGGTCCGAGCCATACTCGGATTCTCCCGTATGGCTCAGTTAACCCGAGCGCGCCCGAACGTCATCATCCCGCTGTCGGATTCTCGCGAGATTCGGATTCTATATAAGCAGCCGCGCGTCGCCGCCATTTTCCACACGTGCATTGAGATTGATAGGGAGAGGACGTGGCTGGCGTCCTCTCCGTTTATATAGTTATATACTACACAGTTGATCTGATTGCTTAGCTTATTGTGGGGAGGATTGGGGAGCAGCTGTTAGGAGGAGTACAGTGCAGAGTTTTGCTAATAGTGACCACCAGTTTTTTATCCGTTCTCTGCCTGAAAAAAAAACGCTCCATACCATATCTGTGCTCAGTGTGCAGTGCTGCATGATATATCTGTGCTGAGTGCTCACACTGCTTAATTGTGGGGACTGGGGAGCAGCTATAGCAGGAGTACAGTGCACAGTTTTGCTGACAGTGACCACCAGTATACGTTTGTCTGCCTGAAAAACACTCCTGTGGTGTCCTTTTTTTTTATACTATAAACGCAGTCTGCTGACAGTGTCCACCAGGTCCATTATACTGTATATAGCAGTACGGTAGGCCACTGCTGTACCTACCTCTGTGTCATCACTCGTCGTCCATAAGTATACTATCCATCCATCTACATTGTATACCTGTGGTGTCTTTTTTTTTATACTATAAACGCAGTCTGCTGACAGTGTCCACCAGGTCCATTATACTGTATATAGCAGTACGGTAGGCCACTGCTGTACCTACCTCTGTGTCGTCACTCGTCGTCCATAAGTATACTAAGTATCCATCCATCTACATTGTATACCTGTGGTGTCTTTTTTTCTTTATACTATAAACGCAGTCTGCTGACAGTGTCCACCAGGTCCATTATACTGTATATAGCAGTACGGTAGGCCACTGCTGTACCTACCTCTGTGTCGTCACTCGTCGTCCATAAGTATACTAAGTATCCATCCATCTACATTGTATACCTGTGGTGTCTTTTTTTCTTTATACTATAAACGCAGTCTGCTGACAGTGTCCACCAGGTCCATTATACTGTATATAGCAGTACGGTAGGCCACTGCTGTACCTACCTCTGTGTCGTCACTCGTCGTCCATAAGTATACTAAGTATCCATCCATCTACATTGTATACCTGTGGTGTCTTTTTTTCTTTATACTATAAACGCAGTCTATAAGACACAAAGAAAAAAATTCGCCAACACTGGCATCTCCTTCTAAGAGATCCGGTGTTGAAAGACATTATTCCTGCCCAACCCAGATTTATTTATAGAAGAGGAAAAAACTTAAAAAACGCATTAGTAAAAAGTGCATTACCATTCAATTCATCCAATCCCATACGCACGAAAGGCTTCCACAGGTGTGGTACATGTATAGCATGTAGAACCATATCCTCAGAAAGTTCCAAAACAACCAATTTTTCAGTCAATAATACTAACTATGAAATAAATAATTTCATTACGTGCCACACAATTAATGTCATTTATTTGATAAAATGTGATTGTGGGTTGCTGTATGTAGGTAGGACAGGGAGAGCTTTAAAAACTAGGATTGCAGAACATATACGTAATGTAAAAAGAGGACTGCAGACCCACTCCCTCTCTGATCATTTTGCTAAGAAACATAATTGTTCAACATCAAAAATATCCTCCTTTATGGGAATCCAGCAAATTAGATCAAATTGGAGGGATAGAGATTTGGAGACAAATCTTGCAAAAGCTGAGATGCAGTGGATTTTTAAATTGAACACTCTTATCCCTTGTGGCTTAAATTCAGACTTTGAGCTAAAATGGTTCATGTAACTAATTTTAGTCTTCTCCTTATCATTATCCTTTATTTTTTAAATATGGTTTTAAAGTGTTTTTATTGATATGGTTGTTGTGTGTCAAAAAAAAGAATACACTTTATTAGAATGTAAACACACTACCTAGGAGGTTCTTTTAAAAAAAATCCCTAAGTCCATCAACCAATGGGTTGTTAAAGTAAGATGGATGATATGTGCTGTAACTAATGAATATGCTTTATATCTATTATATCTGGGCACACATGTACTATCATCCCCTGTAAATGGAGAGGATTGGTTCTATGTGCCCACCACCTTCCGGGAACTGGAACGCACTGTGAGCTGTTTTACTACTGTTGCCAGGTAACCGGGCACGTAGTAAATAATATTCCCTGTGAATGGGGAAGAAACATCATGTGATTGCGGCCCATGTCCGGGTGCTGGAACGCACCCTGAGACGCAGAATTCACCTGACCGCGATCACATTAATCTGCTATTACATTCACTGGTAAGAACGGAAGCAGATGTCACATGACCGCGACCTACTTCCGGGCAATGGAACGCATCGTGGAACGCGGAAGTGCGGCTGGCCGCGACCACGATGTTTTCCAAGCCATATGAGTACAGAATATTTATGAAATTAAAAATTTAATAGTGAGGGGAGCATTAGGATGTGCTGTATTTGTTATTAATATGAAGAAAGATAAGAAAATATGTTTATTCATTTTTTACTTGAATTACCCATGATGCATTCCCACTTCCTGTTCACTGGTATAAATGTGGCTGTAAATCACTGTCTGAGCATCCACCTTGAAAAAGACTTTGTGTCGAAACGGCGTTGGTGATTTCAGACAGTGATTCTTCTTTTTTATCCTCCTAAGTTCCCACTAATCCAAGGTAATTTGTAACATCTGTGTCCGCAAGTGTAAGTCCGGAATTCACCTGCGATTGTCTTATTTCATTCTGACACACATTTGTTCTATCCTGGATTTTTTGGGAAACAAAAACTAGGAGATTTTTTATAATTGTTTTTTAAATTGTTATATGCTCCAATAAATTAATTCTTTTTGGAAGAGAAGAGTTATTCATCCTTTAAAGAAACCGCTACGTGTGGAGTATCACCTGCTGAAAACGTGAGTGTGGTACGTTTTGATTGAATAAAGCCTGCTTCATATGTTATTGTTGGAAGTAGAAAAGAAACCTTTATGCGCATGGTGATATTTAACTCTAAGTGAGTTTTGGTACGTGTACCTATGTTTGTGAAGTGGTGGTGAGGAACTGTCCTTATCTTCTATCAAGAAAATCCCACACACCCTAGGGTTCTGTTTCCATCGGAGAACTCACAGAATATTGAACTTATTATAGACATTACTACACATATGCTGTTCATTTTTTTCTTTATTGCATGTATACACCTTGTAATCATTGAATCAAGAGAGAAAGATCAACAAAGGATCAAAAAGTTTGCAAGTATATTTATATCTCTGTCATTATCTGCATAGCAGCGCCTTTTGATCTTCCTTCCACCAATTAAATTTCACTTATAAACGCAGTCTGCTGACAGTGTCCACCAGGTCCATTATACTGTATATAGCAGTACGGTAGGCCACTGCTGTACCTACCTCTGTGTCGTCACTCGTCGTCCATAAGTATACTAAGTATCCATCCATCTACATTGTATACCTGTGGTGTCTTTTTTTCTTTATACTATAAACGCAGTCTGCTGACAGTGTCCACCAGGTCCATTATACTGTATATAGCAGTACGGTTGGCCACTGCTGTACCTACCTCTGTGTCGTCACTCGTCGTCCATAAGTATACTAAGTATCCATCCATCTACATTGTATACCTGTGGTGTCTTTTTTTCTTTATACTATAAACGCAGTCTGCTGACAGTGTCCACCAGGTCCATTATACTGTATATAGCAGTACGGTAGGCCACTGCTGTACCTACCTCTGTGTCGTCACTCGTCATCCATAAAGTATACTAGTATCCATCCATCTACATTGTATACCTGTGGTGCCTTTTAGTTGTGCGCATTAAAATATGGAGAACAAAAATGTGGAGGTTAAAAAAATAGGGAAAGATCAAGATCCACTTCCACCTCGTGCTGAAGCTGCTGCCACTAGTCATGGCCGAGACGATGAAATGCCATCAACGTCATCTGCCAAGGCCGATGCCCAATGTCATAGTACAGAGCATGTAAAATCCAAAACACAAAAGATCAGTAAAATGACCCAAAAATCAAAATTAAAAGCGTCTGAGGAGAAGCGTAAACTTGCCAATATGCCATTTACGACACGGAGTGGCAATGAACGGCTGAGGCCCTGGCCTATGTTCATGGCTAGTGGTTCAGCTTCACATGAGGATGGAAGCACTCATCCTCTCGCTAGAAAAAAGAAAAGACTTAAGCTGGCAAAAGAACAGCAAAGAACTGTGCGTTCTTCGAAATCACAAATCCCCAAGGAGAGTCCAATTGTGTCGTTTGCGATGCCTGACCTTCCTCTTTTTTCTTTCATTTTTCTTTGCATCATGTGCTGTTTGGGGAGTATTTTTTTGAAGGGCCATCCTTCGTGACACTGCAGTGACACTCCTAGATGGGCCAGGTGTTTGTGTCGGCCACTAGGGTCGCTTAGCTTAGTCACACAGCTACCTCATTGCGCCTCTTTTTTTCTTTGCGTCATGTGCTGTTTGGGGAGTATTTTTTTGAAGGGCCATCCTGCGTGACACTGCAGTGCCACTCCTAGATGGGCCAGATGTTTGTGTCGGCCACTTGGGTCGCTTATCTTAGTCACACAGCTACCTCATTGCGCCTCTTTTTTTCTTTGCATCATGTGCTGTTTGGGGACAATTTTTTTGAAGGGCCATCCTGTCTGACACTGCAGTGCCACTCCTAGATGGGCCAGGTGTTTGTGTCGGCCACTTGGGTCGCTTAGCTTAGCCATCCAGTGACCTCGGTGCAAATTTTAGGACTAAAAATAATATTGTGAGATGTGAGGTGTTCAGAATAGACTGAAAATGAGTGGAAATTATGGTTATTGAGGTTAATAATACTATGGGATCAAAATGACCCCCAAATTCTATGATTTAAGCTGTTTTTTAGGGTTTTTTGAAAAAAACACCCGAATCCAAAACACACCCGAATCCGACAAAAAAATTTCGGTGAGGTTTTGCCAAAACGCGTCTGAACCCAAAACACGGCCGCGGAACCGAACCCAAAACCAAAACACAAAACCCGAAAAATTTCCGGTGCACATCACTAATTATATGGCAGTACCACTGGACATATACGGAAGTGTCAGACAGGGTCACTTTAAAAAAAATAGTCCCCAAACAGCACATGATGCATAGAAGAAAAAGAGGTGTAAGATGGAATTGTCCTTAGGCCTTCCCACCCACCTTTATGTTGTATAAACAGGACATGCACACTTTAACAAACCAATCATTTCAGCGACAGTGTCTGCCACACAACTGTGGCTGACATGACTGGTTTGTTTGAGCCCCCACCAAAAAAGAAGCAATCAATCTCTCCTTGCACAAACTGGCTCTACAGAGGCAAGATGTCGACCTCATCCTCCAATTCCTCACCCCTTTCACTGTGTACATCCCCCTCCTCACAGAGTATTAATTCGTCCCCACTGGAATCCACCATCACAGGTCCCTTTGTAATTTCCGGAGACAATTGCTGGTCAAGGTCTTCCTGGAGGAATTTATCATTCATTTTGATGAACATCATCTTCTCCACATTTTGTGGAAGTGACCTCCTATGCCGATCACTGACAAGGTTAACAGCTGCACTAAACACTCTTTCGGAGTACACACTGGAGGGGGGGGGGGGGGGGGGGGGGGCAACTTGGGTAAAATAAAGCCAGTTTGTGCAAGGGCATCCAAATTGCCTCTTTTTCCTGCCAGTATACATACGGACTGTCTGACATGCCTACTTGGATGTTGTCACTCATATAATCCTCCACCATTCTTTCAATGGTGACAGAATCATATGCAGTGACAGCAGACATGTCAGTAATCGTTGGCAGGTCCTTCAGTCCGGACCAGATGTCAGCTTTCGCTCCTGACTGCCCTGCATCACCGTCAGCGGGTGGGCTAGGAAATCTTATCCTTTTCCTTGCAGCCCCAGTGGTGGGAGAAATTGAATGGCGCTAGATTGATATGTACTAATCTCTATAAAGAAGAGAGGACAGTCTATAATCGGCTGCCTTCCCAAAGTGGACCTGGAAATCCACCCAGTATACTAATGCAAACAAGAAAAAAATAGGTGAATGCGCACAAATGTATAGTAACTGACTGCTGTTTTGATGCAAATTGGTAATTTATTTCTAATGAAATTTAAAATCTTAAAAAAACACACAATAAAACAAAGGTAGTTACCATAAGACCAACAAACATTCATAGGGTTAATACCACATATATTAGAATTCGCTCCACACAGACTAATGCTTTGGTTAGTAGATGGCTCCTTTTTGAAGATGGCTTAATGCATGCACCCATCTAAATTAGACCAAATTTGCATAAAACTCCTTCAGCTGATATACTCAAAGTCCATGCACATATGTGAACAAATTATGATTAGTTTTAGTCCCAAGCATTAACTGTTAGTCGTGCAGAAAATAGATCACAAAGGAACCTTAATTGCATGCACTGATGATCAATCGGAGTTACAAGATAATTCTCTTTCAGCTGATAAGTTGAATTTTATGTGCACATAAGAACACATTGAAGAATCTTTGAGGCTTCTGCCATTGCCACTCTGCTCCTTGTGCCGCCTTGGCGGTTTACATGAGCCACTGCTGTGATGTTGTCTGACTGAATCAAAACCGGTAGACCTTGAAGTATGGTCTGCGCCTGACGAAGGCCGTTGTATATGGCCCTTAATTCCAGAATGTTGATGTGTAGACAAGCCTCCTGGCTTGACCACAGACCCTGGAAGTTTCTTCCCTGTGTGACTGCTCCCCATCCTCGGAGGCTCGCGTCCGTGGTCACCAGAACCCAGTCCTGGATTCCGAACCTGCGACCCTCTAGAAGGTGAGCACTCTGCAGCCACCACAGGAGAGATACCCTGGCCCTGGGGGACAGGCGGATCATCTGATGAATCTGTAGATGTGACCTGGACCACTTGTCCAGAAGGTCCCACTGAAAAGTTCTGACATGGAACCTGCCGAATGGAATGGCCTCGTAAGACGCACCATTTTTTCCAGCACTCGCGTGCAGTGATGTACCGACACCCTGTCTGGCTTCAACAGGTCCCTGACCAAGTCCTGCAGTTCCTGGGCCTTTTCCGCCAGGAGAAAGACCCTCTTTTGTTCCGTGTCCAGAATCATGCCTAAGAAAGGCAATCTGGTTGTAGGAACTAACTGTGACTTTGGCAGGTTTAGAATCCAACCGTGTTGTTGTAACACCCTCAGGGAGAGTGATACTTTGACCAGCAACTGTTCTCTCGATCTCGTTTTTATCAGGAGATCGTCCAAGTGTGGGATAATTGTGACCCCCTGCTTGCGCAGGAGCATCACAGTGGTAGTGACAATCCTCCACCACAAATCTCAGGAACGCCTGATGAGGTTGATAAATGGGGACATGAAGGTATGCATCCTTTATGTCTAGAGACACCATATAATCTCCCTCTTCCAGACTTGCAATGACCGCCCTGAGCGACTCCATCTTGAACTTGAACCTCTTTAAGTATAGGTTTAAGGATTTTAAATTTAGAATGGGTCTGACCGAACCGTCCGGTTTCGGGACCACAAACAGGGTTGAGTAATAGCCCATCCCCTGCTGCAGCAGGGGAACCTTGACCACCACTTGTTGGAGACACAATTTTTGAATTGCTGCCAAAATTACTTCCCTCTCTGGGGAAGAAGTCGGCAGTGCCGATTTGAAAAACCGGCGAGGTGGCATCTCTTCGAATTCCAGCTGGTACCCCTGGGAAACAATGTCTATTGCCCAGGGGTCCACCTGAGAATGAATCCAGACCTGGCTGAAAAGACGAAGACGTGCCCCCACTGAAGCGGACTCCACCCGCGGAGCCCCAGCGTCATGCTGTGGATTTAGTAGAGGCCGGGGAGGACTTTTGATCCTGGGAACTGGCTGTAGTTGGCAGGTTTTTCCCCTTTCCCTTACCTCTGGCAAGAGAGGAAGATCCCCGAGCCCTCTTGGATTTATGCGGTGAATCCCTTTGTTCTGTTACCATTTAAACTGTTGTTACTTTCTGATGTGGTGCAGGGATACTATGTGTACATTGTGCACTATTTGGATTAAATATGTAATGTGTTTTGATAGCCTTCCGTGCGTTCACAAACTCTACCGTAAATACTCATACCACGCGCTAATGCGCAGGACCGCGGGAGCGACCATACGCAAATTGCGGATATGCGCACGCACGACAGAACAAGTACACGCGCGGTGTGTAGTTTGTACGTGATGTGTGTACTGCAATATTTTTCGACTTTGACACTGTCCCTTGATCGGGAAAGGATACGCCATAAGAATCCTTTTGGGAATCTGCAGCTTCTTGTCTGGAGTTTCCCAAGCACTTTCAAATAACTCATTTTAATTCAAAAGAAGGTGGAAAAGTAACCTCAGGCTTCTTTTCTTTAAACATGTGGATTTTCGGATTAGGCACCGCGGGGTCATCTATAATATGCAGCACATCCTTAATAGCAATAATCATATAATGAATACTCTTTGGCAATTTTGGCTGCAACCTTGCATCATCATAATCGACACTGGATTCAGAATCCGTGTCGGTATCTGTGTCAACTACCGGGGAAGAGTGAGGCGTTTTTGAGACCCAGAAGGCCCCTGTGACGTAGGACAGGCAGAGTATGACCCTCTGTATCGTCCCTGGAGTCTGCTTTGTCCAAACGTTTTGTGCAATAAATTTAACATTTGCATTTAAAATATTCCACATTTCCATCCAGTCATGTGTCAGTGTTGCCGACGGAGACGCCACACTCATACGCTCCACCTCATCCCTAGGAGAGCCTTCCGCCTTCAGACATGTCGACACGCACGTTACTGACACACCACTCACTCAGGGAAAACTCTATCTGAAGATAGTTCCCCCAAAAGGCCTTTGGAGAGACAGAGAGAGAGTTTGCCTGCACACAAACAGCGCCAAATACACCCTGGGAAAGAGAAAAAATATTACCCAGAATACAGCGCTATTCACTGCGCCAAATTATGTGCCCCCCTCCCCTTCTTTAAAACCTCTGTCACCTGTGAATCAGCAGGGGAGAGTCCGGGGAGCCAGCTTCTCAGCGTTGAATTGTGCTTGTGGAGAAAATGGCGTTGGTGAGTGCTGAGGGAAAAGCCCCGCCCCCCCTCAATGGCGGGCTTCGGTCCCGCTCTTTCTTTAAACTGGCGGGGGTCTTGAAATAATACTAAAAATTTTGTATGTACCTATTGCCAGTGTCGAGGTCCACATTGCTGCCCAGGGCGCCCCCCCCCACGCGCCCTGCACCCAACAGTGTCCGCTGTGTGTGTGTGTCCGTGGGAGCAATGGCGCGCAGCATTACCGCTGCGTGTTACCTCACTGAAGATCTGATGTCTTATCTGCCGCCTTTGAAGTCTTCTGCCTTCCTATACTCACCCGGCTTCTATCTTCCGGCTCTGTGAGGAGACGGACGGGGTGCGGCTCCGGGACCGAACTGCTAGGGGAGACCTGCGTTCTGACTACCTCTGGAGCTAATGGTGTCCAGTCAGCCTAAGAAGCAGAGCCTAACAATTAAGTAGGTCTCCTACTCTCTCCTCAGGTCCCACGATGCAGGGAGCCTAGTTGCCAGTAGGTCTCCTGAAAATAAAAAACCTAACAAAATACTTTTTTACAGGAAGCTCAGGAGAGCTCCCTGTAGTGCACCCAGTCTCCTCTGGGCACAGTATTAAACTGAGGTCTGGAGGAGGGGCATAGAGAGCCAGTGCACACCCATACCTAAAGTTCTTTTTAGTGCCCATGTCTCCTGCGGAGCCCGTCTATTCCCCATGGTCCTTACGGAAGTCCCCCAGCATCCTCTAGGACGTAAGAGAAAAAAGGCCCCAAACAGCACCTCATGCAAAGATGTAGAAGAGGTGCAATGAGGTAGCTGTATGACTAAAGGTGGGTACACACTGACCGATATATCGTACCGTTAATGGCCGATATATCGTGGTCCGTTGGCCAGTGTGTACGGCTGATATGTCTGTGAACTCCGTCGTTCACAGATGTATCGCGTCAGCCCCACAGCACTGCCGACAGCCAATATATCTACAGATATATTGGCGCGTCGCTGTTGTGTGTACGGGAAGCGGTCGTCAGACCCTCGTACACATGCTGCAGCGGGGGCGGCGGTGATTGACTGCTGAACTGGGCAGCCGTGTTGTACATGACGTCATTCCACGACGGATCGGGCAGTGTGTATGCACAGCACACTGCCCGATCCGTCCATAGATATAACTGCCAATCAATTGATTGGCAGATATCTCTACCAGTGTGTACCCACCTTAAGCCAAGCGACACAAACAATTGGTCCATCTAGGAGTGGCACTGCAGTGACAGGACAAGGAGGGCAGATATTAAAAAAAAAAATGCCCCAAACAGCACCTCATGCAAAGATGTAGAAGAGGTGCAGTGAGGTAGCTGTATGACTAAGCCAAGTAAAACATACAATTCCCACTGGAATTATACAGCAATATCACTGGAATTAAATGGCAATATCACTGGAATTATATGGCAGTACCACTGGACATATACGGCAGTATCACTGGAATTATATGTAGTGATGAGAGGCGGGTTCGGAAACCGAACCCCCCGATCTTCACCCTTTTTAGAGCGGTCCGAGCCATACTCGGATTCTCCCGTATGGCTCAGTTAACCCGAGCGGCTAGCACGAACGTTTCATCATCCCGCTGTCGGATTCTCGCGAGATTCGGATTCTATATAAGAGCCAGCCGCGCTTCGCCGCCATTTTCCACACGTGCATTGAGATTGATAGGGAGAGGACAGTGGCTGGCGTCCTCTCCGTTTATATAGTTATATACTACACAGTTGATCTGATTGCTTAGCTTATTGTGGGAGGATTGGGGAGCAGCTGTTAGGAGGAGTACAGTGCAGAGTTTTGCTAATAGTAGACCACCAGTTTTTTATCGCTTCTCGTTGCCTGAAAAAAAAACGCTCCATACCATATCTGTGCTCAGTGTGCAGTGCTGCATGATATATCTGTGCTGAGTGCTCACACTGCTTAATTGTGGGACTGGGGAGCAGCTATAGCAGGAGTACAGTGCACAGTTTTGCTGACAGTGACCACCAGTATACGTTTGTCTGCCTGAAAAACACTCCTGTGGTGTCCTTTTTTTTTATACTATAAACGCAGTCTGCTGACAGTGTCCACCAGGTCCATTATACTGTATATAGCAGTACGGTAGGCCACTGCTGTACCTACCTCTGTGTCATCACTCGTCGTCCATTAAGTATACTATCCATGTCCATCTACATTTGCTATACCTGGTGGTGTCTTTTTTTTTTATACTATAAACGCAGTCTGCTGACAGTGTCCACCAGGTCCATTATACTGTATATAGCAGTACGGTAGGCCACTGCTGTACCTACCTCTCTGTGTCGTCACTCGTCGTCCATAAGTATACTAAGTATCCATCCATCTACATTGTATACCTGTGGTGTCTTTTTTTCTTTATACTATAAACGCAGTCTGCTGACAGTGTCCACCAGGTCATTATACTGTATATAGCAGTACGGTATGGCCACTGCTGTTACCTACCTCTGTGTCGTCACTCGTCGTTCCATAAGTATATACTAAGTATCCAATCCATCTACATTGTATACCTGTGGTGTCTTTTTTTCTTTTATACTATAAACGCAGTCTGCTGACAGTGTCCACCAGGTCCATTATACTGTAATATAGCAGTACGGTAGGCCACTGCTGTACCTTACCTCTGTGTCGTCACTCGTCGTCCATAAGTATACTAAGTATCCATCCATCTACATTGTATACCTGTGGTGTCTTTTTTTCTTTATACTATAAACGCAGTTTGCTGACAGTGTCCACCAGGTCCATTATACTGTATATAGCAGTACGGTTAGGCCACTGCTGTACCTACCTCTGTGTCGTCACTCGTCGTCCATAAGTATACTAAGTATCCATCATCTACATTGTATACCTGTGGTGTCTTTTTTTCTTTATACTATAAACGCAGTCTGCTGACAGTGTCCACCAGGTCCATTATACTGTAATATAGCAGTACGGTAGGCCACTGCTGTACCTACCTCTGTGTCGTCACTTCGTCCGTCCATAAGTATACTAAAGTATCCATCCATCTACATTGTATACCTGTGGTGTCTTTTTTCTTTATACTATAAACGCAGTCTGCTGACAGTTGTCCACCAGGTCCATTATACTGTATATAGCAGTACGGTAGGCACAGCTGCCTGTACCTACCTCTGTGTCGTCACTCGTCATCCATAAAGTATACTAGTATCCATCCATCTACATTGTATACCTGTGGTGCCTATTTAGTTGTGCGCATTAAAATATGGAGAACAAAATGTGGAGGTTAAAAAATAGAGGAAAGATCAAGATCCACTTCCACCTCGTGCTGAAGCTTGCTGCCACTAGTCATGGCCGAGACGATGAAATGCCATCAACGTCATCTGCCAAGGCCGATGCCCAATGTCATAGTACAGAGCATGTAAAATCCAAAACACAAAAGATCAGTAAAATGACCCAAAAATCAAAATTAAAAGCGTCTGAGGAGAAGCGTAAACTTGCCAATATGCCATTTACGACACGGAGTGGCAATGAACGGCTGAGGCCCTGGCCTATGTTCATGGCTAGTGGTTCAGCTTCATATGAGGATGGAAGCACTCATCCTCTCGCTAGAAAAAAGAAAAAGACATAAGCTGGCAAAAGAACAGCAAAGAACTGTGCGTTCTTCGAAATCACAAATCCCCAAGGAGAGTATTGCATATTGTGTCGTTTGCGATGCCTGACCTTCCTCTTTTTTCTTTCATTTTTCTTTGCATCATGTGCTGTTTGGGGAGTATTTTTTTGAAGGGCCATCCTTCGTGACACTGCAGTGACACTCCTAGATGGGCCAGGTGTTTGTGTCGGCCACTAGGGTCGCTTAGCTTAGTCACACAGCTACCTCATTGCGCCTCTTTTTTTTCTTTGCGCTCATGTGCTGTTTGGGGAGGTTTTTTTTGAAGGGCCATCCTGCGTGACACTGCAGTGCCACTCCTAGATGGGCCAGATGTTTGTGTCGGCCACTTGGGTCGCTTATCTTAGTCACACAGCTACCTCATTGCGCCTCTTTTTTTCTTTGCATCATGTGCTGTTTGGGGACAATTTTTTGAAGGGCGCATCCTGTCTGACACTGCAGTGCCACTCCTAGATGGGCCAGGTGTTTGTGTCGGCCACTTGGGTCGCTTAGCTTAGCCATTCCAGTGACCTCGGTGCAAATTTTAGGACTAAAAATAATATTGTGAGATGTGAGGTGTTCAGAATAGACTGAAAATGAGTGGAAATTATGGTTATTGAGGTTAATAATACTATGGGATCAAAATGACCCCCAAATTCTATGATTTAAGCTGTTTTTTAGGGTTTTTTGAAAAAAACACCCGAATCCAAAACACACCCGAATCCGACAAAAAAATTTCGGTGAGTTTTGCCAAACGCGTCTGAACCCAAAACACGGCCGCGGAACCGAACCCCAAAACCAAAACACAAAACCCGAAAAATTTCCGTGTGCACATCACTAATTATATGGCAAGTACCACTGGACATATACGAAGTGTCAGACAGGGTCACTTTAAAAAAATAGTCCCCAAACAGCACATGATGCATAGAAAGAAAAAGAGGTGTAAGATGGAATTGTCCTTAGGCCTTCCCACCCACCTTTTATGTTGTATAAACAGGACATGCACACTTTAACAAACCAAATCATTTCAGCGACAGTGTCTGCCACACAACTGTGGCTGACATGACTGGTTTGTTTGA